>NW_024066240.1:0-385801 GCF_014898535.1 Botrytis deweyae
CCTCCTAACCCTAACCCTAACCCTAACCCTAACCCTAACCCTAACCCTAACCCTAACCCTAACCCTAACCCTAACCCTAACCCTAACCTTTACTTGTATTTTAATACTTATATTTTACTTGTATTTTACTTAAAGTTTATTTGTATTTTAAGATTTATATTTTAATACTATTCTTAGAATTCTTATTCTTTTACTAATATTCTTTTGATATATAATATATTATTCAATCTTAGATTTTAAATTTTTATATTGATATTACTCTTTTACTAATATATACTCAATCACTTCATTTATTTATATTCATATTCACTATAAGATATTTAAAATACAAAAGAATAATAATTCAATTTTTTATTAAAGTAAAAGCTAAACTAAAAAATGTCGGTTCTCATATTAAGAATAATAATATTAAAAAATTATATTCTTTCAATAATAAAACCTTTCAATCTTTGCATTTCAATTTTATTATTAAAAATATCAAAAATTTAAAATAATATATGTGATGTGATTTTCCAAATTCATAGAACAAAAAGAAAAAAATCATTCAAGGGAAGAAGAATTGTCTAAAATCTTATAAAGAAAATAAAATCCATAAGTAGAATCTGTATTCATCTCCTCAATATAAATCTTACTAAGAAACTTCTTATAAAAAGCAACCCTATTATTAAAAATATCAAAATGAAAGAGGGATTTAAGGAATTCATTCGAATAATCCTTCGACAAAAGGGAATCTTGAATTTGCTGCCTATTATTCCAAATAAAATCAAAAAGAAAAATCATATAATATTTAGGGAATAAACACTCTTCTTGATTGAGAGATTGCCTAGCAGAAGAACAAAAAGCAGTGGGAAATAAACATTTAAAACAACAACTATCTGGGACTAAAGGAATATTGAAATTATCGAAATCTCTCGTTTTCTCTCGTATAAAATCATTCTTTAAATAATCATTCCAACTAGAACAATTACCAAATTTATGATTACCAACTTGAAAAGATGTATCTAAATCATATAATTGAATTATACTACAAATCCAACATTTATTTAAATATAGATCCGATATCGTTTTGAAAACGAGCTTTTTCTTCTGTTTCTGTTGAGTTCTTATAGCTTTAATATAATCAATATTCATATTTGCTAATTCCTTTTTTTCTATACACAAATCACACATTTCCTGAAAAGGTAAATATCCATTAGTGATATTATTATCTAAATATAAATCGATAACTTTCTGCCTATATAAAGATTCCCTTAAATATTGACATAATTCAACTCAATCCGTATCAATATCAGTAATGCAATCATTCTCCTCAGATTTAATATAAAAGAAACAAGATTCACTAAGTTTTAAATCTCTTCCCCCTCTACTAAAACCCTACAAAAAACCAATAAAAAACCAACAAAATTTAAAATAAATAACTAAACGAACGTTAGAGTAATCAATTCCTTCCTCTAAACTAAATATACTAATAATAATTCGATTGAAATTATCAAAAACATTAAAGAAATTATTCAAAGTGAGATTTTGCTCCTCTATATCTAAACTAGAATAATAAAAGGAACAATTTAAAAAGCTTGATAAAGAAATAACATCTTTTTTAGAAGAACAAAACACTATAATTTTATCCTTTTCACTTAAAAATACCCTAACTCTAAAATCTTGAATATAAGTATAAATTTCGGCAAATTGCTCTTCTATATTGAATGAATCAAAAATCTTTGCTTTATAAACAATATTATTTCGAATACTTGGTGTTTTAATAATTGAAATATTCTTCAAAGATAAGTGATTCATTAATTGATTTTCAATAGAAAAAGGTAAAGTACCAGTAAGGAAAACAAATTGACATTTATTCAATAAAAGAGATCTAAATCGAAACATAATATTTCGATAACTAGAACTAGTAATAATCAAATGACACTCATCAATTATAATTCGATCAATCTTCTTTTGATCAATTAATTTAGTTAACTTCACTATAAAACTTTCTTTGATAATTGATTCAATACTTATTAAAATAAGATTTTTAAACTCTCGATTTTCTTCTCAAATAGTACAAGAAATATTAAAGCTTTTAGCTCTATTAAAAATATCAGCTTTTAAAGCAATTAAAGGGATAATCATTATAGTGATTTAGGAAGTAATTAAAGAACTAATCAATAAATAACTTAAAGATTTACTACTATTTGTAGGCAATACCCCTAAAATATAAGGAACTCTTAATAATATATTCTTAATGAAAGTCTTTTGTTCTGGAATACGAAAGGAGGTAATTGAATTATTTAAGAATTCTTTTAATAATTGAAATAGAATAGAAATAAAGGGGGTATTAGAAAATAATTGAAATTCTGAAACTTTTAGTTTTTTAATCATTTTATTAGGATTAGGATTGAAATCAAGAGAATTACTCTCTCAACAATGTTTGTGGGAATTGATAAAATTAGATTTTTTACTATATTTAATTAATAAACTATTAAACCTTAAATCTTTTTTCTTTAATATAATTTGATTTCTAATATTTATATTATTAATAAAAGAATTCAATTTAATTATATAATCTTTTAATCCAAAAAATTCATGAAAACGCAAACTTAATTCTAAGTATTTATTTTGTTTATTTAGAGGAATATTTTTGAATGTAATAATGAAGCGCCTATAATACATAAAATCGATTTCAGAATTGTATCCCATTAAACTACTCTGAATTTGATAAGCGCTAGCTTGAATCAAATCATCTTCAAAAGTTAAATCACTTAAATTAATCTTTTCTTTTATAAACTCTCTCATAATTCCTACAATTATTTGTCTGTATTTTTGAAGATTCAAATTAAGATCTAATATTGATTAGAAATACTTTTAAAGAATATATACTAGATCTGAAGAAACGAGGGAATGTTGATTAAAATACCCCCAATAAGTATTCATCAATTTGAAATCGAATTTGAAATTAATAATATTTAAAGTTTTGATAAAAGGATTAACACAAACAATATATTTTAATAAAATATTAGAAACTGATATAGGAAGATATTTAAGCTTGGAAGTACGGGATTCTGTACGAGATCTTGTTTTATCAATTGAGATATTAGTAATAAATAAAGAACTACCTATATCCAAAAATAATTCTCTCTGATCTTTATTCGAATTCTGATATCTCAATATATATAATTCACTACCTCTTGAAGGTAAACCACTAGTCAAATAGATTAGCAATAAAAACATCTTCTTGAATTTCAAAATATTCTTCAAATAATCTTTATAATTTGATTACTTCAACTTCAAATTATTATTCGAAATTATAAAAAAATGATCTCGTAATCTTTCAATCTCAATCACTTTATTGATTAGAAATTCATCATTAGATTTGACATTTGAATGAAAATCTTTAAAAGATTTAAAAAAAGTAGTATCTTCACGATTTTCGAATCTATTAAACTCTTCTAATCTAATATATGAAAATTCCCCTAAATCAATATTCATTAGAATAAATTCATTAAAAAAAGAATAAGTAGAATCTAATATTGATTTAAATAGCTTCTTTAGATCATCCACACTAATTATAATATCTTTATAAAAGAGCATATTTGAATAAAGAGAACTAATAATAACAGAACTCTCGCTAAACAATTCTTTATTTACTTTAAAAATATAATTCCAATGCAAAAGAATTTCAGCCAAAACAATTTGAAAGTAGTTTTGAAAATAAAAACTCATAAATCGAGATAAAATAGAATTTAAAATATATGTGGGATCAGTTAACATAAAACAAATAGAATATTCAATAACACATAATTGACTACAATAAATAAATTAAGAATAATATTGGGATAATTGAAGAGTATCTTTAATAGAATTATTTTCCCGAATAGATTAACAAGCGAAAAAGCAATTAATAGGATTATCAAAGATATTTAAATCAGTTTTTTGTTTAAGACAAATAATTATAATATCTAAGATTAAATCTCTCATTTCCATCAATTCTACATTATCTGAATCATTAATTTCCTTAAGATTTTCAATAATAGAATTAAAATTAGATTTCGAAGAATCTAATCTAAATAATTTAGATGAATTAAACGAATTAGATGAATCATCCGAATTATTTAACTCGTTCATTTCATTCAAATCATCTAAATTAGATTCCTCGGAATCATTTGAATTTTCACGAGAAATTGAATCATAATCTTGATTTAAATCCGAACTACCAAATTTAACCTTATTTACTTTTTTAAAAAAAGACCTTTTACTCTTTTTTAAAATAGACTTTAAATACTCTACAGAATCTAAAGCACTACCAAAATCAAAAGCTTTTAAAAATAATTTCTTTATTTTTATACTTAAATCTTTAAAATCAAAATAAAATTTATTAAAATGAATGAAAGAAATGAAAAAAAGGAAAGTAAAAAATGATTAAAAAAAACTAAAATATTTTATACAAGTATTGAAATTATAAAGGGATTTAAATCCTTTATTTCTGATTTTATCTTTTTCAAAACTATTTAGAATATTTAAATGAGATTTATTTAAAAACACTACTTTTTCTAAACTCAAATATAAAAGGATTTCTAAAGTAGAAAGAATTATTTTCAAAGCAAATTGAGGTATATTAGAAATAGGGGTATTAGAAATAAAGAGGCTAGTATAATAAATGCAATATGATTTAAGATCTTCAATATTAAATTTTCGAATATATTCGATATATCTAGTACGTTCTTGAAATAAGATAAGATTTTCTCTACCAACTTTAATAGAATCAACCTTCTTTTCGATACTCTTCAATTTAAAATCAAAATTATTCTTCCAATTTTTTTTAATCAAATTCAAATTGAGTAAAATAGATGAAATAGGATTTTCATCATTTACTTCAATAGTAGTATTATCTTGAATCAGATTAGAATCTTCATTAGAATAATACTTTTCCTTTATTTGAATTTCAAAAAAAAAACAATATAATAATAATTCTTATCCCGAAATATTTTGAATGAGATTGAGATGCAAATCTAAGGAAAGGTGCTTATAGATGGAATTGATATATTTTTTGAAGTTTTTGAAGTTTAATTTGATAATATTACAAAGGAAACAACGAAAATAGGATTTAATAGGCAATTCAGGAAAAGGAGTTAAGGAAAATTCGGATTTGAATAAATGAATTAAGTGAAGATTGCGGTAAATTAATTTAATACTTAAAGAATTATATATATTACACGCTTTTTAAATTACTTCTTTTTTATAAATAGAGATTAAATCAAAGAAGTATTTATCCTACAAATAGAATTTAAAATTTTGAATACAAATTTGACAAATATTATATAAAACAAATCGAAATACTGAATAATAAGAAAGAAATGATAGTTCATCAATTTCTTGAAAAGCCAACTTGGTTTGAAAGTCCCCAGAATCTCGAAATTCACTGAATAATTTATTAGTATTAAAATCAAAAGAATTGAAAGGGGAAGGGGAGGGGGAAGGGGCAGGGGAAAGGGAGGGGGCAGAGGAAAAGGAGATTTGATAATTAGCCATTATTGATATTGTTAATAATATTGATTCAAAAGAATAATATAAGAGTAGGATTTGAAAGATTTGAAAGATTTGAAAGCTTTGATTTGAAAGATTTGAGGAACGTTGGATTTAGAATATGATTTTAAAAAAGAAAAAATTTCAATTTGAAGGGAAAACCTACTGAATATATATTGAATTCATATCGTTGCTATAGTAATAAGAGGGGTGATAAGCGAAATTCAATCGAAATGGCAAAATGATCCCAACTTGAATCCAATTGACTTGCCAAGTGGAGGGTATTGCTGACTAATGTGTTGAGAAATCAACTAATACTCTGTGTCCAAATGGGAAAGACTACTAAAGATCGATTTGGAATTATACGGAGCATTACTACGACATCAATATTGGATTGATGACGCAGGACAACCCTGGCCTGTTAATCCCTAACAACAAGGTGTGCAACATCCCCGCTACACGCAAGAGGGCAGCCCCACTTATACCGCACCAGAGGTAATCGAAACCACTGGCTCTAGAGTATCAATATGATTAGACGCATTTTGTCCTGTTTGAACAATGAGGCAACCTTACTTAAATATATATGTATATATTGTCAATTTTTGATATTGAGATTTTCGAATTATCAAAAAGCTACATGAATCTACTCAATCTCAGGATTCTGAAACATATCTTTTTTTGATTTTTTTGCGATCCCTTTCTTGATTTATAATTGAATCAATATATTAGGATTTGAGATCGATTTTTTTTGATGGGGTGGAATCCCCACCTTAAAAAAGTCTAAGCTTCTCGCTTATATCACATGAACAAGAATAGTCTAATTGAAGCTTTCAAATACATTGATTCAAATTAGTACCAATCACTTGATTCAAAAGCTAATTTAAATCGAATTTCATTAAAATATAATTCAATTAAATGTCTATTTAACCCTTTTTTCGAATTTTGAAATGATTAAGATTGAAGCTAAAAAGGTTAGTATCTAAAGGAAGATTTTTATTAGTATATTCAGTATAGGTTCGATCATTATTTCAATACTATAAGAGATTCATACATATGATATAATTTTGTATTCAACTATATTCTAAAATCTAAAGGAAAAATATAAATAAATCTAAGTTAAAAAAAAAGAATAATCCTCACCGGGAGTTTAAAATTAAGATAAGAGTTCTATTTAGTTAAAAATATTGAAATATAGCTATATTATTTGATCTTTAACAATAGATTTAACCGAAGCCAAGCCTATGTTAAAGATCAAATAATATAGCTATATTTCAATATTCTTGATTGAATAGAACTCTTACCATAAAAACCCTCAATATAGAACTAAATCCCCCTAATATTCAATTTAAAATCCCCCTAATATCAAAATAAATCCCCCTGATATTCAATTTAAAATCCCTCTGATATTCAATTTAAAATCCCCCTAATATCAAAATAAATCCCCCTGATATTCAATTTAAAATCCCTTAATATATTTTAAGATCCCCCTAATATACAATTTAAAGTTCCTCTAGTATTTAAATCGAAACACCCCAATATATTATTGACTTTATAAGCTCTCTAAATACTAATTTTTGCCCTTTATATATCAAATCAAGGCCCCTAATTTTGATTTGAAACTCTAATATCAATTACCCATAATACTCTATATATATCAACTATACTAATTTTATATATGCTCACCCATATATAAAAAATTCTAGCTTTCAATATTAAGGATTATAGGCTATTGAACCACCAAACTTCGAAATAAGAGCCCCCTAATATAGAACTAAAATCCCCCTA
Source organism: Botrytis deweyae (assembly GCF_014898535.1). Taxonomy (NCBI): domain Eukaryota; kingdom Fungi; phylum Ascomycota; class Leotiomycetes; order Helotiales; family Sclerotiniaceae; genus Botrytis; species Botrytis deweyae. Next base: position 7,300 of record NW_024066240.1, read on the forward strand.
TTATAGAACTAGACCCCATAATATCAAAAATAAGAGCCCCCTGATATAGAACTGAAATCCCTGAAATATAGAACTAAGAGCCCCCAAATATAGTACTAAAATCCCCCTATTATAGAACCTAAAGCCCCTAAGATCAAAAATAAGAGCCCCCAAATATAGAATTTTAAAGCCCCCAATATCAAAAATAGGATTCCCCTAATATAGAACTAAAAGCCCCCAATATCAAATATAAGAGCCCCCAAATATAGAACTTTAAAGCCCCTAAAATCAAAAATAAAAGCCCTCAGACATAATATTAAAAGCCCCCAGATATAATACTAAAAGCCCCCAGATATAGAACTTAGAGCCCCTAAAATCAAAAATAAAAGCCCTCTAATATAATAGTAAAATCCCCCGAATATAGAACTTAAAGCCCCCAAGATATAGAACTAGACCCCCTAATACCAAAAATAAGAGCCCCCAAATATAGAACTTAGAGCCCCCAATATCAAAAATAAAAGCCCCTAATATCAAAAAATAAGGTCCCCTTAATATAGAACCAAAAGCCCCCAATGTCAAAAATAAGAGCCCTCAAAATATAGAACTTTAAAGCCCCCAATATCGAAAAAAAGAGCCCCCAGATATAGTCCTGAAATCCCCCTATTATAGAACTAAAAGCCCCCAATGTCAAAAAAAAGAGCCCCCAGATATAGTCCTGAAATCCCCCTATTATAGAACTAAAAGCCCCTAAATACTACTATATAAGAAACCCCTAAATATTAGACTATAGCACTATATCATTAGGATTGAATAGCGCCCTTTTAGCCTATAGACTCCTAATATTAAAATATAATATTAGAATTCCAATCAAAAAGTTATAGGGTTAATTCTTATATTATAGTACCCAAAAGCCCCTATATAATATAGCCTTAGTGCCCTATATATATCAGCTATACTAATTCTATATATGCTCACCCATACATAAAAGGATTCTAGCTTTCAATAATAGGGTCTATAGGCTATTGGAACCCTAAATATAATGATATCCAAGGCCTAAATCGAAAGGAGTAAGCCTAAAAACCACTAATATTAGAATCACCATATATTGAATGGTTTCAAGCTCACCCCTTTCATATACCCATAGGGTCCTTATTAGTCGAAATTCCATATACAATTGATTTCTACGAAAAAAATAATTTCCGACAAATTCGTTTACGTGCAATCAATACTAATAATACTAGCTCCCGGTGATCCACTTATAGGCATATAGTACCTATAAATTAGGCTTGTATAGCCTATAACCATTGAATCTAAGCTCACCGGGAATAAGTTCACCGGGAATAAGCTCACCGGATTTCAATCACCGGGAGTCGTATATAGGCATATAGTACCTATAACTTAGGCTTATATAGCCTATAACTATTGAATCTAAGCTCACCGGGAATAAGTTCACCGGGAATAAGCTCACCGGATTTCAATCACCGGGAGTCGTATATAGGCTTAAAGGCCTATAACAGAGCCTATAAGGGAACTTACTAGGACTTTCAGCCTATAAGGGGCCTATATGGGGAGATCACCGGGAATAAGCTCACCGGTATTAAGGTTATCAGGATTGGTCTTTTCGTATATATATCTTATAATATATAATCTTATAATATAAAATCTTATAAATAATAGTCTTTTAATATTGTATTTATTAGTATTCTAATTAGTATTCTTTTTAGTCTTTTATTGAATATTCTTATTAGTATTCAGATTAGTATTCAGATTAGTATTCAGATTAGTATTCTAATTGATATCCTTATTTGTATTTTAGTATTTAGATTTTTCTTTGAATTAGGATTTTAATTACTATTCTTATTAGTATTTAGATTAATAGTAAATTAATATTAGATGAGTATTTAGATTAATATTCTAATTAGTATTTTAGTATTCTTTTTAATCTTCTTTTTAGTTTTCTTTTTAGTATTCTTTTTAGTATTCTTTTTAGTATTCTTTTTAGTATTCTTTTTAGTATTCTTTTTAGTATTCTTTTTAGTATTCTTTTTAGTATTCTTTTTAGTATTCTTTTTAGTATTCTTTTTAGTGTTTAGAATTTAGATTAGTATTCAGATGGGTATTTAAATTAGTATTCTAATTAGTATTTTAGTATTCTTCTTAGTATTCTTCTTAGTATTCTTCTTAGTATTTCTATTAGTATTTCTATTAGTATTTAAGTTAGTATTTAAGTTAGTATTCTAATTGGTATTCTTGTTAGTATTTTGGTATTTACATTTTTCTTCGAATTAGTATTTTAATTACTATTCTTCTTAGTATTTAGATTAATAGTAAATTAGTATTAGGTAGTATTCTTATTAGTATTTTAGTATTATCGACGTTGTGATCATGTGATTCAGTTACCCCACATCACTTTTTGGTGGTCACTACCGCTCTCACCACCTATATATTGAAACCTTTTTCGAATTAGTACAGATCGATCAATTTAAAAGATAATTAAAATCTGTTTTCAGAATTCGATAAATTCATTAAAATAAACCCTAGCTTTCTATAAAATATTTATCAATTTCCTATTATATATTGAATTTGAAGTGGTGACCAAATTCCCTTATTTCGCGGGTCACCACTACCCTGTTTTCGAAAATTACCATAGCTTCCATTCGACCTCTCCAACCCTAAGCTTTAGGGTTAACTGTACAGATCGATCAATATAAGGAATATCGAAAAAGTAAGATCAGATATGAATAATTCAATTGAATCTCTATCGAACCCTTTTTTTAGATTTTCGAAAAGCCCAAAATTGGAGCGTGGAGGAGTGGTGACCAAATGGTGACTTTTTGGGAGGGTCACCACCCCCCTTAGGGTAGTGGTCACCACCGGTGCTGACCACCAAAAAAATCCTTAGAATAATAGTTAGAGTTACAGTAAAATATAATAAAAAAATAGATTTAAAAATAAATTAAACAATTAAAAAACAAAAAATTAAATAATCTATTAAAAAATATCAAATATATTACAGCAAATGAATAAGAGATATAGTTAGTATTCTATTAAATAGAACTAATCTTATATAAAAAGATAATATCTATAAATAAAAAAAGAGAATAAATAAATAAAAATTGATTTAAAGTTATAGCAAAAATTCTTTTAAAATATACAAATCCCAAAATTAATATCAAAAACTGAAAATTAATAAATAGATATTTTATATATTTGAAAAAATATCAAAATATTTCCTTTTACAGTTTTATCAAAAAACAGTTATAAAAAAAGATAAAAAAGCTATTAAAAATAATAATAAATCTATTTCGATATATTCAAAAACAAGTATTGAAAAAGGTTAGAAGGGTTTTGAATTTTAGTAATTTTATAATTATTAATAAGATTCTAAATATAGATTATATATTAAATTCAAAAATATATATAATTAAGAATATAAAAAAAATCCTTTATATTTTGAATTTTATATATAATTTCAAATATTCTATTATTTATTTTTGGTATAGGGATAGAGTTTAATATTTTAAATCTATTCTTATCTTTAAATTAGATTCTAATATAATTAAGAAAGATTGATATATTAAGAAAATATAATATAATCCTGATTATATTATTTATTAGTAAATTAATTATTTTATTAATAAAAAGATTTTTGAAAATTGGTTAAATACTTATTGAAACTCTATAATTACAGTAAATTCCGATAGTATAATATTGTATATATATATATCGAATATTAGTTCTATTTACAATATTATTTTTATTAAAAAATAATTTTATAAAACAAATCATATTAATACTTTAATTTCTGCTTTTATTATTTCTTTTTTTCAAATTGATAATATTTAGCCTTACATTATACTAAAAATGAACCTTTATAGTTATAAACAAAAATAGCTTATTATAGATTCGAATACCCACAAATTCTATTATAATAAATATATTTCTAACAAACGATATATACTTTTAATTAAATAATAATCGATTATATATCAAAATTTTTATAACAATCATTATAATATTTTAAAAAGAATATTTCGAAAATTAGAATATACTTTCAATTTAATTAATATTAAGGATAATAAATTGAATATTATTAATTATTTAAATATAAAGGATTATTTGAATATCAATATATTAAATGAGGAATTTCAAAATGATTTAATAATAAAAAAAATTAATAAAATAGGAAAGGGAAAGGAAATGTAATAAAAGGGGATTGATTTTCTTGATAAGGATATTATTGAAGGAAAGGGAAATAAGTTAATGAAAGTAATAATCTTGAAAGTCAGAGAGATTATTTAGTTATTTAATAAGAGTAGTAATAAAGTAATAACAAGCTAATAGACACAAAAAGATAGATAATAAAAACAAGGATTTAAAAAAAAAAAAAAGAAGAAGGGAAAAAATGTGTTTCAATTTATAAAAGAAAAGAAATGTTGAAGCTTTTTTTTTAAATATTTAATTTAATAAATTCTACAGTTCTTTTTTAATAGATATTATTAATACAATAAAAAAAAGGGCCTCAAAATTTCAATTTTAATTTAAAAAGGATTTTACAATAATCCTTAAGATAAATCAATTTTCAAATTAAATCATTAATAGATTTTATTATTATTAAAAAACCTAAAAATTGTTAATTTATTAAAATAATAATAAATTGATAAACATTCGATTAAAAAAAGCAATCTATAAAAAAAATCCTTAATTAGAAAAAGAATAAATAAATCGGTAATATTAATTATACCCTATATTAATAAAGTTATCCAAGCATCAATTACTTTCTTCAATATAATATTAATAATAAAATCAGTACAAATTCTTCAATTTAAAAGATATTTGAATTTTAAAAAGATATTTAAAATCTTTATTCAAAATGGGATTAGAAAGTATATAATATTATATATAAAGCTTTTAGAATTAATAGTATAAGTAATATATAAAAAAAACCTCAATTAAAAAAAATGATATACAAAAAAAACCTTGATTAAAAAAGGCAATGTATAAAAAAAACCTCAATTAGAAAAACCAGCAACATAAATATTCCTTATATTATTAGCTTTATTCTATTTTACTAGTTTCCATAATACTTTTATAATAATAATAATAATATTATTAAACTTAGCAAATCAAGGCATATCGAATATATTATTTAACTTTCAATTTTTTTTCCTAACCTTGATTGTATATTTAATTTTTATTACGAATAGATTACTTTTCAAATAGGAATATGCTATACGAATTATATATATTCAAGATATAAAATATAAAAAAAAGCAAAAAGATATTGATTAATTGATTGAATGAGAGGAGGATGGTAGAAGATTAATATGTTGAAGACATCAATTCATATTCTATATCCAATTACAAAATACTATAAATCAAATATTATACAGAGCATTACTACTAGCTAATATTATATTAGATTAATAGGACAAACCCTGAACTGTGATCTGATAGTATAGTTTGCTATGTTATACTATATACAGGGTAGCTTTACTTATATTATATATTAATTAATACTAGCAATCATCAATTGTTTAGGTATTAATATGATAAAATTCTATATTGTTTTATTGAATAATTAGATAATCTTATTATAATATATATATATTATATTAGAATTTAAAAGTTTATATTATTCAAATTTAAAATCACTTAAAAAGTCCTTTTAATAGTAGGATTCTGAAATATAGTTTTTTTAATTTTATTATTATAATTCTAATTATTATTCTTATTTTTATTATTAAAATCGATTATATATAATTCAGCTATTTTATACCTCTTTTCGGCTAATTATTATTCCCCCTACCTCTACAAATTCAATTTTTTATAAAATTAATATAAATCGATCAATTCAAGAGATAATTTAAATCTATTTTCAGAATTAAATAAATAAATGAAAATAAGCCTTAGTTTATTATAAAATAATTATAAATTTCTTATTATAAATTGGATTTATAGTAGTAGCCAAATTGAATCATTTTGCTGGTTATTACTTTTTTTTGCTTTCGAAGATTATTATAGCTTAGGGTTCGATCTCATTAAATTTAGGGTTATTTCAATTCAGTATTAAACCATTAATTAAAGAGATATCGAAAAAGTAATTTTATATATATATAATTCAATTGAATCTCTATTGATTCCTTTTTTTAGATTTTTAAAAAGTCTAAAATTGAAGCCAGGAAGGGTGGTGATCAATTGGAGAGTTTTTGGGAGGGTCACCACCCCCCTTAGGGTAATGGTCACCACCGGTACTGACCACCAAAAAAATCCTTAGAATAATAGTTAGGGTAGTGAATTTGATAATCTTAAACTCGAATTATTATTTCTTTTATTATTAAAATTATAATTATTATTGAGATTATTTCGATTTTGTTAATTAGAGAATTGAAATTAAGATATTTATTTTAAAAAAGATTTAATCTTTTTTTTAAATAAATCCTTAAGATTTTATTTCTTTAAAGTATTAATAATATAATTAATAATATTATTTTAAATAAATATCTTTTTTATTTCTATATTCTTTTGAATATTATATATTATAGAATAGCTTTTATTTAGGGATTTATAGATAGTGTTTAATTTAATAAATCTTAAATGAAAATTAGAATTAATAAAATCGGTAATAAATATTTTAATCAAGGTTTTTTGAATATTGATTTAAAGAATATTAATATTATATTTGGAGGAAGGTATATTTTTATAGTTTATTTTTAATTATAGATTCTTAATATATTGATAATATTTTTAAATAGATTTACTTTTTTTTTAAACTAAAGAACTTATAATATTGAAAACCATTTATATAGAATCTTTATTTTTATTATTTGAAAAACAATTAACAAGAATATTAATAAATTTATCTTATAAAGCCTTATTTATTAAATTAATATTATTTATAATTTTAGAAAACTTTCTATTTTTGTTTAATTATTCATTAATTCTATTAAAGAATTTAAACAGAATAAGATTAAAGAAAATATACAATTTATAAGTATTATTGTTAATAGCAAGGTATATAGCTTATTTGGTTTTTCGAATTTATAATTTAATAATATTCTTTTTTTTTGAAAAAGATAATATATTATTAATCTTGATTTTAGTTTATTTAATATAAACTATTAAAACAATAAAGTTATTTGATATTATAAAAGGATTTGGTGAATAATATTTCGAAAGGATTTCTTGAATTTGAAGAATAAAAAGTCGAAGTTGTAGTTTAATAAATAGTAGGATTAGGTTTTTAAAGGGGTTTTATATATCCTCTAGTAATTGCTAAGTGAGTAGGAGATAAAGGTTTTATTTTTCGGAACTAAAATAAGGGTAATATCGAAAAAATCGAATAATAGTTTGGATTTACTTGAAGGGGATGGTATTGTTAGTATTGATATTATTTAAAGTGAGATTGAAAATCTATATAATAAATTTCTAGAATCAAAAGTTATATTAAAAAGATATCTTAAAAATCAAAAGGAATTTATATTTTAATAATAAAATAATATTAAATTCTTACAGAAAATGCTATACAAATAAATATATAAAGTATTTCTGAAAAAAGGAATATTTGAGAAATAAAAAAAAGGATCAGAAGGAATTCTTCAAATACTGGATTTCTGTAATTATATAATAGTCCTTTAAATCAATAAGATTATATAATATCTATAACTCTTTTAAAAGCTTTTTTGATGCCAGTATAATAATCGTTATACAAACACTACTATACAATAAACTTAAAAATAAAAAGGGTTTCTGAATATTCTTAATTAAAAAGCTTAATTGCAAAGAGAATAAAGATAAAATATTAAACATATCTTGAATCCCTATATAAATCACTAGAAAAAATATATAGAATAAATAAAGTTTTAATATTAAGTATAGTATATATTATATTGAAAGCTATATACAATCTAGTTGACTATATTAATCAAGATGATTACGTAATACGCCTAATGCGTTTAGCCTGTTTTCTATATCTGATTCAATTAAACTACTGAAAATGGCTCTTACTACTAATGGAAGAGCTGCGAGAGCCTTACACTGCACCTAGTATATTACAGATTACAAGTTGCTGGCATTTCATGGAGCTGACAAGGGTGAAAATAAAATTCGACATGACGGATGATAGTTACCCCATCTTGACTAGCGTTTTGATTCAAATGGTATTCGTTAAAATTATCCGGAACCCATCAATCTTCATTTCTTCAATTGCGATTTTCATTTGCTCTGAAATACGAGACTGTACTTTTTAATGCAATCTATACCAACGTAAATTTATCTTTTTTAATCCAAACTTTCGAGCAACAGCCATATGATGGCATTTCCTTGGTCTCCGTATGGTGGTGCATCACCTTTCAATCAAACCCTGTCACAAGGAAGAAGTTTTAATACGAATATTGTAACCATACCTGATGGCAGCTCTCCATCGACTACTTGGTTACCTCTCTACAACCTACGAACTGCATATCAGGAGGATGAAATTGTAAATCTGATTCATGAAATTGTCCAGGACTATGTCCGACTTTCAGGAGTCTCGGAAAATGAGGTAGTTTGGGCACCAACAGGTGGACACCATCTCGACGAATCGTTATGCAACTTACTTGGCATCTCCGAAACAGCAAAATCTTTGATACGGCGTCTACCAGTTCCCGGACCAAATCAAATCAACCAAATAAATCTATTTGAATCTAGTTCTCTAAGAGATGTTACCACTAGCTCTGGCCTCAAAAGCAGCCGTGAAGCTCCGCCACGTCCAGACTCGGCCCAGGATTACATACTACCTCATGAAGTGCAGCTAGCTATTGGAGATAGTGAATCTAGCGCTATTTTACTTGACACAAACGAAAGTAGGTCATACTTCATTTTTTCTCATCCTATCGGCTTGAATTCTTAACATCTGTTGCATAGATACGATTAGAGTAGTGTCCCTCGCCCAAGGTCCAGAGGTTATGAACCCACCTTCGGCTATCTTAGAGAGGCCTCAGGATCCTTACCACTATCGAAACTACTGGCCTCGGCATGCTCCAACCTGGCTTCGTGTTCATTTACAAAAGATCAAGTCTCTCGATACAATTCCTCCTGGAATGCAGGAATATTCCCTCAGCTATCTGGATTTTGAATATGAATGGATGGTAAGCAGTATTTTAATGTGCATTTGATTTGACAATGGTTTTAAAATAAAGCATAGCAGAAGTACTGACAGTCTGTCTAGCGACGCAAAATTAAACACACTCTTGAAGGAACCTACGGTTGGCCTAGTAACTTTCAACAGCTAGCATGGGACCAAGACCGTGAGCGCATTTGGGAAGAAACTGATCAAGAATTCGAGCGCTTGGGCCGACCTGATGTGCTACGTTTTTTGTGATCGAGGGTTGCGATTTGTTTGCGAGCACAGAATATCAATATCTTATACTTTGCTTTTGTCTATTATGCTGAATTGCTCTTGAATTGAATTCTTCACTTGCTCTAAGCTATGCATGTGTTTTCTATACTTTATAACTATATATGGATTAATATCAGCCTAAAATAGATCTATAAAACGAATCCATATGTCTCCTGAAGCTCTATATAGCTTGATCGTGACAAAAACCGTATATTCCAAGACCACCTCTAAATCATACCCATCCCAAAAGCATCACGTGCACCGTACTTCTCCCATTTTCGACGTCTCACCCTACGGGAAACATTCTCTTTGCACTTCTTAAATGGCTTGAAAATAATTGAAAATCTTCGTTCGTCATCAGAATCGTAGTCCGAAGAATCATCCGAGTCATCTTCTGAATCATCTAAACTTGTATCCAAATCTGTATCTGTTGTATCTTTATCCGAACTCCCATATTCCGAGTCTTTACCTTTGTAAGGATTATATGGGGAGCTATCATGATCAATAGCAGTTCCCTTGTGACTACTCTTCCCCCGTGATTCGTGCTTAGCGTGGTCCGGATGATCGTAACTTTCATGACGTGAACACTGAGGCGGACTCGAACTCTCTTCTCGTTGCATATTTCGGCGTTTTGATTCAGCACTTGATTTAATCTTTCTAGCTTCATTTACTCTTGAGAATTCCTCCCATTCTTTCATTTTGTGAGTAGTTTTTTTGGAGGCTGGAAGTGAGCTCGGTTGGGTCTTTTGCTGACAATCGGATAGCCAGCCACCAACATCGCGAAATCCGGAGTTGAAGTTGGATTCTACGCCAAATCTTCCGTTAGCGACAGTAAGGGTGCTATCGTTATCACTAGAAGTTGGTGCTGGTCTGGGGGACCTAGGAGTTCTCGAACGAGATGGGTGGTATCCGTAATTAATAATATTGTCGTGAATCTGGGGTTTTGGTGAGCTGGTAGCAGTACGTCTGCCACGCTCTTTGATTGGAGGGCTGGACTGTTTAAGACTCTGCTCCGAATCCGAATCGCTAGACCCTGTAGAGAAACGAGTATATTTGCCATCATACGCCGTATTTTTGGAGGCTTTTCTTCTTGCCTGACCCGTAGAAACCAAATTCCTATCTTCATGAGGCTTACGCACTTTCGTAGCATTTTTCCGGTCCGATTTTTCCATGAAAGCTAAAAGTGCTGGCATATTTTTATCCAAAGTACCACTCGAGTAACCATTTTTGATAGCCTTCCTTCGAAATTCTTTCCAAATGGCTTTGTCGTCATCGCCGTAACTCGTCAACGCTGATTTGTCGTCCCTAACATGCTCTTGCGGGTGTAAGGCTGCATAAGCTCGAAGTTCTTTTAGAATATCTTTTGTGTCATTCCGAACATCTCCAAGAGAGCTTACTGAAAGCACATTGAGAAGTGCTGTGATACTCGATGTGTATGATGTTATCTTCTGTCTGGTTTCCGGGATGTCCTTCATGTCGCCATTGCCATATTTAACTTTCATCATGAACTTTTTGGATCCCGAAGTTGTTTCTTTTGACAATCCATTGTATTTGGACAAAGATTCGTCGATTCCTTCCAGCATATCATCGCATCCAGAGAGAACAGTTTTCAGATCTTTCCACGCTCGGTTGTTTTTATCGCTTAGAAGTGTATTTGGAAGATGGGCTTCCTTTTCCAAATTGTGCAGAATCATGTATAGGCTTTCTAATTCTTGAGAGATCTCATGATGAGCAGAACTTGCTTTTCTTGAGTTTTGAAAAGCATTCCATGCTAAAGTCGTCAAAGTGATGATATCTCCAACTCCCAAACCTCCAAGTGACATTTTGATCTTGTTGTATCGATTCTTGAAGAGGTGATTAATTACGAAGATGTTGATAGTAAATAAAGTAAAATCAAGAAAACTTTTCAGTATCAATTGTCCAAAATAATACGAAGCCGAGTATATACTTCGAGAATCAGCTTGAGGCGCAGTGAATATAACCCATGCATCCCCTCCCCCCTTGGTGTGGTAAGCAGAAAATTCGCCCACCAGCCGTATCCTACGATGTACTGCCCCACATTTACATATTGGTGATCCAAATAAACTGATGACTCATACCCAATCGTTTATTGTTTTACGACATCATACAATACCTTTCACAGCTGCTGCCTATACATTGTAGTTATGGGCCCATGTGAGTGTGCCCTACCATTTATGAATCATTTACTAGATGGTATACAGCCACAATCCGATTGAAATAACTCCTTCTTCAAGACTTCAACCCAGGATCAAATTCAAAGTGAAAATAATTGTAGGGACGGAGAATATAGATCAAGTGCAGGAGTCGAGTAGCTATTTTTGTAATGGCTCAATGGATCATCTGAACTACCGACTGTTCATGCTGGAAAATAAACAATAAATAAAAAGTTGACAGTAAATTGAAGAGCCTCAAAAACCATATATACAATCTTCATGTACCTACCCATCGTCCTGCTTGTACATTAGTGACGCTATCAATATTGGAAACTCAAGATATTTTGTTACGCTTGTTCACTGATATCTTCAACCTGTTGAGCCTAATACTGAAGCTATAAGGAGGACAATACATCCGAATAAGATATTCAATCAAAGGTTTCATTTATGAAGACAGTATATATGAGAGCAATACAAGAAGCACTCTACGCGACTCTAACATACGGATTCACTTATACTTACTAATACATCTCAGACGAAAGAATTTATCTTCGTTAACTATGTATATAAGATCTTTATTGAACGAATCAACTGTAACTCCCGAGTAACCTTCTAGATAGAAGAAGCTCAGGTGGATTCGCGACAGCTTGACCATTGACGCCGATCAACAGCCAGATCAAGAGTCTATCTAAGTGTCATATCGATGCTATGTCGCGTGTAACGGTGAGTTTATATCACCTGAATTAGAGAGATAAGAGGGTGGTATTCGGACTTTGAGGAAGGTCAAGATGGCCAACTCGCATTTGAATTAGAAAAGTGATTGACAAGGGCTCCGGCATCGCACCCCCTTGGTAGCTTATAAAAATAGTAGTAGTTTCCTCATTCGAAGGAGGACTAAGGAAGCTAGAACTCGTAGAACTTCTAGAAAATTATAGCTAAATCTGATTACGTCATTCAAGCCTATTCACCTTGTTACATCAAGAATATAGGATGGTATATTATAAGATTATAATTTATTCTCTACTGATATAAAGAATGATTCTCAATGAGTAATCGGAGAGATAAATAAACAGTAACAAATTTAAATAGTAGTAAAAAAAAAGATTATTAATCAACGAAAAATCTTTATAAATTCTATAATTATAACGAGTATTAATTAATATAGTAATGACTCAATATAACGTTAAGTTTAAGACTAGCTTGAACTGAGCGATCGTTACTATATAAGAGATAAAGAGATCTCTTAAGGATCTCTTTTCTTCTTAGCTTTCTTATTCTAATTATTTAACCTCTATGATATACTATAGAATATAATCGTAATAGATTCTATAATCGTAATAGAAGGTTATTAAGATTATAAATTAGTTGAATATTAAATATAAGTAAAGCCGATATTAGAGTCTATTCGAATTGGTTTTTTAGATAATATAGAGCTATATTTATTATTAATATGAATTCAAATAAATATTTATTTATTACGAAGAAATAGCTATATCGATTAATTACCTTGATTAGGAGACAGTGATATATGATAATAATAAATTAGATTGAAATATAATTATAAGAATTATATCAATCTTATATGTTTGAAACGAGTAATGGAATTGTTTAATTCAATATTAGTATTTGTTAATATAGATAATAAAAAAGCGTTTTTCTAATTATAAAAGTAAACACTTCGAAGTAGTACTATACTTACTTATATTATATTATAAAAAATGACGATTTTTGTAATATTATTAAATACTAATATAATCTATAAAATTGTTTTATATTTTGCTGATGATAAAATTGATTTTTTAAATGTTATATTATACTATAAAGAGCTTTGAATTTAAATTTATAAATATTAAAGATTTATACAAAAACTTGTTAATTCTATAACAAAGCTTCGATTAGTGTTATTTATCATATTATTACTTTATATTTTATAGATCTATATATATAAAACTAGATTTATAAAAAAATAAACTAAATTATTAGTTAATCTACAAGTCTTATTTTAATAATGAAAATCGAGTATCTTTTATAAAACCAAATTGTATTCTTGTAGAGTAACGAAAGGGATATTAACTAGATAGAATGCAAATTTCTGAAATATTCAAATAACTACGCTATTGAACCCGCGATGATCGCTTTATTACAATCAACTCCTGCTCTTCGTCACGCATTGTATTGTTGTCAGTCTTACTTGCATCTTGTTTTATCTGTCCTACTGCAATCAGCTCTGCTTCCGCATGTCGGTTTCTGTAAGATGTTCCCGAGATTGCTAAGGCTAATCCTACTACCTCCCAGGAAAAAAGAATGGGAAGCGCTCTGTACAAGACATCTCCACATCCACTCTCGACTCGAATAATCAATGAGTAGAATTCGTGAGCAGGTAGAGCATAAGCCCAGCGGTAGAACCCTGGACTCAGCTCGAATGGATAAATGCTTGCTGCTACATTTATTATCGCCCACGGGAGGACAAAAAATGGAAGAAAGGATACAGGAATAAAACCAGTAGCCGCATCCAGAACAAGGAAATTGATATGCATATATATCCAATATGACATCCATACAAGTGCGAATTGACTCCCACTGACATCCCAGGACTCTCGGAAAGCCCAAACATAACCGGTCGTTGTAAGAGATGCGATTAACGTGTACACTATCGAGATAACCAACCTCATCAAGCCAATTCGTTTAGAGTTGAGACGACCATAAATATCAAACTTGTTGTTGATTCCATTAAATGCCATGAGGAAGAAGAACTGTTGAATAATAGGTAAGACTACGCTCACAGTATTATACAAAACACGGGTGCCTTGTTCAGTTGGTTTGATGTTGATGTTGGATGCTTTTATAGGGTTCAAGAAGGCAAGAACTGCGTTTTCATTGCTTGCGTTGAGTGAAGAAAGAGCTTGTGATCCGTTGAGAGCATGGTAAACTGAAGATACAGCACCAATAAGAGTTTCCAGATTTCCAGAGATATCGCCTAGCTGTACAGCCGGATATCGAGCGCCATTGTTGATATAGGTCAAGGAGTCACTCGAGTTATAAGTACTCGCCGCAGAGCCACCACCCAGAGCCTGAGACAAACGATTCGATGCTCCCGGTTGAGCAACGACAGCTCCCCAATAATCACCACGGCATACAGCTTTTTGAACCTCAATTATGGAGGGATATTTGGCTTTAGTATGGAATTGAAGCTTGGGAAATTCATCTCCCTGGAACTGTTCGTATGCCACTGATAATGCTTCGCCAATGATACCTCCGTCATAGTCAACAGCCAAAATATTCAAGTTATGGGCCCGATATCCGCTTTTGAAGAGGATGCCGTATAGGTACGACATCGTTGAGAGAAAAAGGAGGATAATCATAATCCCAGACATAAGAATGCCTATGCCAAACGGCTTCCTCTTGCCGTTCCAGAATGGATCGCGCCATAAAAGTCGCATTGCCATGCTGAGAAGAAGCGATCTTGTTTTAGATGAAACGCAATAGGATACGTACAGATGGAAGGAATGTAGATAATTAATGAGACAAGGGTTTTGAGTCAAGTGAAGAGAGTGTTTTTAACAGCGAGAAGATTATGGTTCAATGAAACTCTTTTTCTTCTAATCGAAGTCTGACATATATAATCTGTACCCGGAATGCGGACATTATTTTTTGGCAGGCCGAGATTGAGGGGAGTGCATGAGATTGACTGGAAGTGGAGAACCCGTTTTTATAAAGCATAGACGAATGATTGCCAGGACGGCCCTGATTTCGGCTTTCTCTAAATGATATGCTCTGCTCTGGAAAATGGATATAAATCTACGGAGCTTCTGGGATCACTCTCCGAAGCTTGATTTTTTAGTGCTCAGTCAATTTTTTAGAACGCTAGAATAATCATATCAAGCCAAGCATCATGAACAAGTTCTATTGCTACCTTGATTGTGCTGGTCATAAAGACAGAACTAGCGGCCGCCCCCACTCGGGCTACCCTCCCCTCCGTAATTATTAACCTTACACCGTGAGCCCGGACATCTTCACTCCTGTGCATAGTATAGATCGACATACCGGAGATAGTGCCCGGGGAATTGACTTTGCTATCCACGATTAACCGATTATGACCTTCACTTGAAGCGATGCGCGGAAATCTATTGGGTACTAGCATAGCCACTCGAAGAGCCTCGTGAACGGAGGCTGATTGATAGGGGATCGATTCTAGCTGAACCAAGCCTAACATTGCATCAGGATCTCACAAGGCTTGCGCTATATCGTCCTTAAGTCCGCTTCACGCGGAGATTAACCTTATATGCGATGTGATTTGCAAAATGCCGAAAGTCAATGTGAAAGCGATAATCTCCGAATCGGCAATGAGAATGTCCATTGCCTCAGCAATAATTGGTCTATCGTCCAACACGGCCTTCAAGTCGTCAAATACAACTAGTAGCTCGCGTTTCTCGGCCTTTGTTAGAGTCTGATTTTTTGCCTTGACCTCGTATATGACCATAGAGCTGTAAGCTCTTTACTCATTGTGACGACCACAACCTTTGGAGTGCGCTCCTCAAATCTGCACATGATTAGCTGGTAAATCAAGTCCCGCAGTCCCAGAGCAGCAACATCGAGGGGCCACTAGGATTGGTGTTTTAAAATTATCATCACTCTTATCCCTGAGCATCCTGCTCCCGATGATCGAGTCAACGGTGAGGCAGCATGAAGCAGAACCGGGCTTAAATAGGATAATCTTTACCAGGTGCACTCAAGATCTCTAATTTTCTTCACAGACGATTTACTTTGTCGATTATCATACATTCCACCTTGACGATGCCAGCTTACGAGAAAAAATGGATGAAGCAATCGACGTCTCTCTTTTTGTACTCCGTACAAGAGAAGCTCACGCTCGGCAAACACGGTGTGGGGCATGTTAAAGCCAGCTTAAATATCCGATACTTTGAGACAAGGCTTTCTAAGATTGCAGATAGCTTTGTAAAGCGAGAAACCTGTGAAATACAATGTAGGAACGAAGCATACGATTACAACTGTCAGGAATAAGATTTCTGTGATACCTAATACTAATTGCACGTTTTGAGCCTCATAAAACTATCAGTAGCTTTACGGTTGTACTCTAACTTTAATCCTACGTAATCAGAATCCGGGACTTATATGAAACTCATTGTACTTTCACAGCATGGGAAAGTGATAATCTTTGATAACTATTCAAGATATGAAGACATTAAAACAACCAATTGAAGTATAGCGCCTCGTATACTTACTTCATTTCTGTTGTGCTCATATGAATCAATCAATATATAATGCTATTACTTAAAACAGAGCTGACTACCTTGTCATACGTTTTCATAAATAACAAAGATTACTATTGAATCTCGTGCAATGTAATGTTACCACGGCTTAATTTTCAAATTAATATGATTCAAGGTGAATGTCTCCCCAGGAAGATTGAGTCAGGGAAGAAATGCGATCAATCGAGTTGTCAATTGTCGTTCAATTAATTTTGTACGTCTTCGTCTTCATATGTGAGCAAGGTATCCTGTCATTTTTTTGTGGTATATAGCTTGTGCTTTGGCACGATTGATTGTAAAGTCTCTCAATTTTCAAAGTTCAATATTCTCGCAGTCATGGCTGTAGGAACGTACTCATTGGCAGAAGTGATGGCTGTTGCGGAAAGTCACCCTTTCTATAATAAGAATATTTTGTACCCATCCGATCCACAAACAGTCACGAAGTTTCGGGATTTTGCTCGCAGAAATGGGAAGGAATTGGATTTTCAACAGCAGCCATTGCTTAACAAAAAAATACTGTGCGTCATTTTTATGCCCATATTAAACTTGGTTGCATCTGGGAACTAACCTGGATCAGGTACAAATCAATTGAAAGACTCACTCATGATGTGGATCCCAGAAATACCTATCGCCATGGCTCATACATGAGCATTACTGGCGGTGGATCTGGCGCAATTCCCATGATGTTCGCCGTAGACGTGCATGAGAATCGTCGACAGCGGGCTCGGATGGGTGATTTACTCAGAATCTGTGGTGTAATCGAACCGAAAGACATGGTGTTGTCTACTCACTTGGCTGGAGGATTTTACAGGTACTTCATCACAATCCATGAATAACTTTTGTTGTCCTTATCCCAGAGAAACTAACATTTACAAGATCACTAGATCTAACAACAGAAATAATAGAAAATGCAGGAGGAACTGTGCTTAGCGCCGGTGCTTACATGCCACCCGCCGAAGTTGCACAATCTCTAGCCAACTACCATGTCAACGCTCTTACTGGCGACGGTAGCCAAATTGTTCAGACTGTCCAATACATATCCGTGATGGCAAAAGAGGATCGTGAGCGTATCGTTCTGAACAAGATCATCTACACCTCAGAGCCATTGACCGGTCCTCAACGCGTTTTTATCAAATCTGTGCTGGGGGATGTCAAGATTTTCTCCATAATGGGTAGTGCTGAAGCAGGTCCCTGGGCAATCAGCAGTCCAAAGCTGACTGGGGAGCGAAGTATTACAGAAATTGCCACCGACTTCATCTTTGACACGCGAAGTATGTTACTCGAGATCTTTCCCCCTTCCGTCAGTGATGATATAGCGCCACTCATCCCCAAATGCCTTCCACAAGGAGAGAAGGGTATCATAGTGCAAACTTCGCTCCAAAGATTGCGCAACCCACTAGTACGCTATATTACCGGCGACATTGGCTCTATTCATCTACTTCCAGATACTGCTTCTGCTGTAGACCCTGATTTTGACCGGAAGTTTCTACGTATTCTACGTATGCAAGGGCGTGATCATCGGTTCAGCTTTAAGTGGCATGCTGCTTATTTTGAGTTTCAGAGAATTGAAGCCTTCATGCGAGAAAAAGAATATGGTGTCTTGCAATGGCAAATCATCTTGGGCCGATTGGATGATACACCACAAGCGAGCTTGGAAATCCGTTTACTTCGATCGCCTCCAAGAGATGACATTCTGTCCGTTCAAACTTTGACGGAACGATTAGAGAGCTTTTTTCTCATTATACCGGAAAATAAACATCTGGCACGAATTGTGTTCCTGAATAATCTGAATGGGTTCGAGCGAAGCATTACTGCGGGAAAAGTAATTAAATTTGTGGACCATTGGCATTGAGTTCCGTTTGATTGCTAGAATATTAATGAATGTATTGAATTTTTAACGTTGCGAAGTTGCAAATCGCTGGTGAAACTAGCATTCAAGATATGATAGAGCAAATACATTCAAGATTGATGCTGTTACCGGTTGATGTCTGCTCGATGATTATTTTGGTTACAACAATTAATGATGTTGAGGTTGGTTGATAGTTTCGCTGTGTTTCAGTTTCAATTGCTCCAAATAAATAAAGTATTCATTCGTCCTGGATTGACAGTAAGCTTAAACATGGGTCAATAGAGTAGACGTGATAGAAATAAATAAATTATTAGGAGGGTTAGGACTGGATCTTGATTGATAGTTCATGTTTTCTACTAGGCCACATCATGATGGGTGGGGCGGCCCTGGAGCTAAATTCAAAGTAGCTTTTACTGCTTCGACTCTAAATTAGACGAATCATTCAATCGTTTCTCTATATACTTGATAAGAACTTTTCAAAGTCTTCTCTCTGTTTTTTTTATATAAATAATTACTTATTTACTTATTTACTTTATAAAAACAAATGTTTCTTTATGTAAAGCTCTTTTATAACATAAAAGAAAATATCAATATTCAAAGTATCATTTTATAACATAATATCCCGCGTCTTATTCTAGTATAGACCTTTTTTAGATACTCTCCTCAAAGCCAAGCTTTTCATCTTTCTCTTTATGTTCAAGAAAAGACAGGGCAAGAACGGCAATCATGAGATATAAAAAGCCTATCGTTGTTCATTAGCGACTCAATATAGTGAGCATAGACATCTTACTCCAAATCCAGTTCATATATCGGTACCCGATTAGCTCCTTAAAAGAACCGCCTATGATAGGACCCAACATCATCCCAAGAGATGCACCAGCATCGAGCATCGAGAATACGCGCGACAAACAACCTTGAGACCCAAAAGCATGGGGAGTCTTTTTTTGAAGTGCTTTTCCAGCAGCTAAAAGGTCTTGTTATCATAACAGTCATTATAGTTACATCATAGAAATATGAAGCTGACTTACCAACCAACTCAGCGGGTGCATTACCAGACACAAATGGTCGCAGGCCACCTATGATAATGATAGATGCTATGTAGAGCGTACCACTTCCAGCCTGGCTACCAGAAATACCTAAAAGTCCCAGGAATACTGCCTGGATGATAGAACAAACGACAGCAGGAATTCTTGCTCCAAATCGGTCGCGAACCCAGCCGGCTATGGGGCCAATAAGAAGTCCAGGGACTACAAGACCGACAAAGAGGAGTCCAACGATAGTAGGGCCCCATCCATACATCTCTTGAACTTGTAGAGGCAGAGTGGCATTAAAGCTGGTGCTCACAGTCGTACTCGTAATCGTCATCAATAAACAGGTAACGACACGACCATCAGTCAACATAATTCTCCAGAATCTCCCGGCGCCAGATACAATTTGATCGCCCTCTCTTTCGAGAAGTAAGTTCGTTCTCTCCGAATTACTATCCGGAGTCAAACGAGCGGTTGTATCCGGAGCCTCTATCATAATGACACGTGCCAGAAGGTCAATTATTAATATGACAAGCGGAACGGACCACGTCACCCAGTAACCTGCAACCTCTAAAAGCAAACCAGATACAGCAGGTCCACCAATTGTCCCGGTGTTAGCAAAAGATGACATCATACCCAATCCAAAGCCTCGCTCGTTCTCTTCGTAGATGCTTGCGACTGTTGCAAAGCCAATTATCCATACAGCGGAGCCAGCGACTCCTTGCATTGCGCGCCCTATGAATAATATAGGGACTGAATGAGTGATGGCTACCATACCAGTGCCAATGATGCACCATGCAAGAGAAAACAGTAACCAAAGCTTGCGGTTCGAGCTCTTATCGGCAAAATGCCCGATTATAGGACTAGATAACATGGCGAGCGCACCATGGAGAGCAAGTACGGCAGATGTGAATATCTGAATTTGAGATTGATTTATATGGAGACGCTCTTGAAGCATATACCCAAGAATTGGAACGAGAAATCCATATAGAAAAGTTTCTGTTCAGCATTAGTTTGTTCTTGAATATGACTAGAGGGGGTCAAATAGACAGACCAGCAAATAATGCGATTGCAATAGTTGACAGGGTGAACCATTTGGATGCGCGCCATTTATAACCTATGGGTAAAGACTTTTCGGAATAGTCGTTCATGGTGAGAAATCGATTTCAATTCAGAACAGCTGAATTGATGCCGTGTAGGAATCAACAGAGATCAATATTTTGATAAAACCCCAAATAAATGTACTAGATTTGTCTACTATCATTGTCGTGATATTACATGTGAACACGGCTCTTTAATTGATGGCGTTCTAGATGTCCCATTTCACAGATAATACCTCCGAGGAGGTTTCAAAAGAATCGTTATGGTTGAAACAAAGTTTGCGCAAAATCGAGATAAATTGATTTTCAGGCGAGTACATTATCATTTGGCTCACACGGGGATAAATCTTATGGCGAAGATCAAGTATTGAGTGACACAGCACTGACGATGTATGTACTCACCACTGCCTATTAATGTAAAGTTGACACTCGATTTGGATAGTCCCGCTGTTTCTAGCTACCACATTGGTGTACATACCATTACCTACCTGACTCACATAAATCTCTTTGTTGAAACCATCTCAGCTCAATACAAAGCTTGGTCTGGGAGTTTGTACGAGTCTCAAATAGTAATACATCATTTCCACGGGTGAAACTCCTTGAAGACGTATCTTGATCGATTGGAATAAGCAGAATGTCTTTCTAATTTGTAGAAATCATGTATCTTTTCCAGAACAAGTGACTTTCAATAATCAGAAAAAGGGCGTCATGTGACAGGATCCCCTTACTGATGGCTGGCTGTATTTGATCATCGAGCTGTGAGTCCGAAATGAAGTCTGACAATCAAAGCTGGTGGTGTGGAACCTCTCTCTCTCAAGTTTTGCCGTGAAACATTCTGTAAATTTTAATTCATGGGAAGAATTGATTCAGAAAATCTTGAGCATTAAAGATCATGAACCCATCCCGATTTGAAAATTATTCAGAGCAAGGGAAACTGTTCTTACCATGCCTTTCTCACACTTTTGAACTTTCAATGCATAGAGATTAAAAACACACCATGCAGCGACTTCAGCGTGCTATTCATACAGCAACAAGAGCAACAGCCGGCAATTTCACCAAAACCTTACCCATTAGTAAGACTTGTCTTTTCCTTTTGGTTGACTTTATGATCTCAGAATACTAACTGGTGTAAGCAGATCATGAAGTTTCTAGCCTCATCCATTTGATTCAAGTTCCCAAACCTAATTTAGCCTTTCAACCATCTCACTTGAGAGCCGTACACGATGGTCTGAAAACAGAAGGGGTACTACAATTGCAGTTAGGATTTGAAGATGAGAAAAGTTCTTACCTCCAGAATCTAATCCACAATCTCAGCAAGAGCCATAACCACGGTCTTCCAATAGCCCATAGTGCCGAGCGCGGATGGTTTTGGGATGTTCGGCCCTATCCCAGCAATGTCAAAATTCATGGGCACCGAGCTCGCTCAGAGACAATGTCTTGCTTTGATTGGCACACGGATTGCAGCTATGAGAATCATCCACCTCGATATTTTGCTCTTCAAGTACTTCAGCCAGATCGCTGCGGTGGTGGGACACTATCGCTACTGAGTGTCGATCGTCTCCTCACCTTGCTTTCACCTCAGGCACAAACGTGGCTTTCAAGCCCTAATTACAAGATCACTGTTCCTCCAGAATTCAACAAGAATCAGGATGAACAGTGCATTGTGGGAAATCTACTTAAGATGAGACCGGAAGGTGCCAGTGGAAATCAATTGCGATTCCGGGAAGATATCACCACTCCCTTAACTCCAGAGGCTGCCTTGGCTTTGAATGAGTTGAAAACAATTTTGTATGATCATGGAGCCCAGAAATGGACTATCAACTTGGGACCTGAGAGTCTTCCCCAGGGATCAATCATTATGATGGATAACCGACGATGGCTGCATTCACGAAATGAGGTCAAGGATCCTAACCGTCATCTTCGGCGAGTTCGGTGGGATGCAAGGCCGTTCTGATCTTTGAGCCAATAAAGGTTTCTTGGTGTGTTCTTAACGTGCTATATAATCCCAAATCAGAGTTGTTGAAGTCAATAATAGATTATTTGCTCACCGCTTGGAATTGATTCCTCTTTCTAAAGTGATAAATAAGCTTTAAGATCCATTATTCTCTTTGTTCCATGTGGTTGATCGCTTACGGAAGCTTTTGGTCATAAATAATATACAGATCCGAAAGATTTGTGCCCACGCCAGCAATTTGTAGCTGGATTCAGTTCTTGCTATGTAATTTGCGTATCGCGTGAGATAATGATTACAAATCAACATGGTAAGATTACATATCCTTTACTATGTAGCAATTAATTTTGATCAAAACTGTCAGTCTTTTCCTATTCGAATTTGGCCATTCAATGAGACTTTGTGTTTTGCGACATGTTTTACTTACGTTTGTTATAGCATCTTAGGACACAATACACCATTAATCTTTGAGACTTTGAGATCTTACAGTGTCGTACAATGATGCGCCGACCCGCTATCCCCAGCACGTTACGCATAAAACGATGTAGCTAGTAGCTACTCAAGATGAGGAGTCTGTATGATCTCATCTTATTACTTATTGCCACCATAGTCATGGAAGCAAGACGAGCGAGACACTAAATCAGACATGAAGAGTGGATCGCTGAACTATGTCAAGACTGGGAATGGAGATTCGTACACTATTCTACACGGCAGAGACTAGATCGAACGTCAATCTGTTCTTCAAATTATTTCAAACATCCACATTTAGATCACGAGATTTTGTTTAGTTTTGAAGAGGTGAGAATCAAGCTTGTAGTCGACAGGATTCGAAACGACTCGAAGAAGTGTTGAAATTCAATTATTGAACCAATAAAAACATCAAAGCGTACATAAGTACTAGACTACATCTCCAGGAATGACTGAGCATACCCAGGCTCCTCCATGACTAACAGCACAGATCTTGTCAGGACTACTACGCCATGCGCCAAGGCCGAGCAATCTCCCGTGTACGACAAAATATGTTCCGATGAGGGGGTATTGAACACGAACACCGGAAGAGTTCAGAACAAGGTCATAAAGTCTTGGAGTGATGCGGCGCTGTACTACACAGGTAACTCCTGAGATTATCTGAGTGCTCCGTTGAAGTTGTAAGGCGGAGATCCAGTCTTCAGCTGTGAATTCGTCACCAAATACAATTCCTGCTCCTTTGCCACTGCGAATGGGTTTCAAGATAAACTCTTTCCGTAAATCCGGAAACTGTTGTGCAAGACAAAAGAGTCTCTCCAGTTCTTTTGATCCAGGAAGGTATGTATCCGCAATTCCTTGATCAAGAATTTTTGCCTGTGCACCAGTAATCACGCACCGCGTGACCAGTGAATTCAACTCCTGCTTCAATATACCAAGCATTCGCTTGTCATGTGTCAAAAAGATTGAACGTAAGTCATTGAAACAACGGAGACTAATTTGCCGCAGCATCTCCGGCTCTAGGGCAAGTAGCTCTGATTGGTGTAGCTCAAGACCGACCTGGTAGATTTCCTCAACAACTTCGTTATCATTGGTCCGCCAGGCTAAAGGGGAGGTTTCCTCATTTCGTCCCACTAAACAGCAAAGTTTATATCCACTGCCATCATCAAAAGGGAGAAGCCTGAGCTGTGCTGGAGTGATGATTTTGGGTCTGAAGCCGAACCGCTGTTGAACAATATGAAGGAGCATATGGATATCCATGCCCGGTTCTTTGCCCTTAAGAAGGTGCAATGGAACTCCCGTCTGAAAAAGATTGATGATTCCGTCAAGGAGCTACTCAATGTTAGAAAGAAATTTAGTTGATATTTTGGACTGCCCCTTTGCATCTTTCGGGGGGAGATTTTACCTTTCTTGGATTTGCTGCACATCTTAATCCACTTCTCCCAGCCCCCGTCTCTTCCAGACCTTCATATGCAAGGATTGAATGAAGAAAAGCATTGAATGAGAAGCGTGCATTAATCTCAGTAATGCGATAGTTTTCTACTGTCATACCATTCGCATCAAGTGCGTCTTCAACAAGAAAGTCTGGTCGCCACGAGCCCCGACACTCGCGATACATCGGGATTTTATTGTTGATAATTTGAGCTTCGAGCCACTAATCGAAGAGCAATCAGCCATCAGAATAGTAGAGGGAACTGAAATCGTCATTGACTAGCAATGAAAAGCCTGAAGACTCACGCGTAAAAGCTGTTCTTCTCGTGGTTCGAGTGGCATACGATCAGAAAAGTGTGCGTCTTTGTCAATCCACCATCTCTCAACAATATCCGTTATTGCTAGAGTCAATGCCCCATGCAAGTCTTCTAGCTGTTTTTGGTGCTTTTTTGTGATTAAAATGGGCCGCGGACACCCTGTCTGGTAGGATTTTCCAGGCCAAAGATGAGCAGGACATCGTTGCAGTAAGCTGTCTTCGAACTTTTCTTGCTCTCGAATGTAAGTGCCCTCTTCGACTCGGTACTCTTGGACAGGTTGATAACACTCGGCTCTTGGCCTGATGTGTACCTGCTGAAACAATTGAGAGGTTGCCTTTTTCATTTCAAAAAGTGTACAATAAAATGATCAGGAAAAGGGAAAAGAATGAAGTATATTATAGGGCCGTATGATCTCAATCAGACGACAGCTATTTCCAGGGTTGAAAAGACTAATAATCCAAAACGGCGAGCAAAATAGATATTATCAAGAGAACGGTGGAAGATAATACAGCTCTGGAAGAGGAGTAATTCTAGGTCAGTGTTTTGTTACATTTTGAATGAACCATTAATATCCACACGAAGTACAAATTACATTCAAACACCCAGCTACAAAGATACCTTCAGCTTGAGGCACTTCTTTCACGAGGATAGATGCTTGTTCAGAGTGAATATACCCGAGACAGTGTTTGAAGAGGTGCGCACAAGAACATCATCACTTGTTAAAACTTTCAGTCAGATATGTCATTGAGTTTTCGCGTTGCAGGAAATGCCGTCGAGTTTGCAAATATCAACACTTGTAAACTATTTCCTGAGATTAGGTGGGTGGTATGGTGATGTACCATACTCACGTGAGGCAAAGATTCACGGCCAAAGATGTCGCTTGTAGCATCTCCCGCCTGATGAAACAGCAAGTGCCTAAGCAGAACTGATGGAGTTCTAAGGTGGAGCTGGTCAACAGAGCAAGTGTAACGAATAAAACTTGTCCGAGAATTGTTGTCCTCCTCTCACCACCCCCATGTTTGAAAGGCCAAACTGAATGTGGATTTTCGTTGAATTGTCCCTATATTTTGGAGCATACTATCACTCCCATACCGCCATCTAGTTTACGTTATGACAATCGATGCTTGGGTCCTCCACCAAGCAACATGGCTCGCACAACACATAAACTGAAAATACGATAACATTGCCAATGCACAATGGACCAGGAACCCAGAACACCCAATGAACATTAGTGTACCCCAACCTAAAGTAGCCCCTACAGCAACGAGAAGGAAGAACGTAAAGGTCGCAGTAGGAACAACCAGACAAAGGCAACGATAGCACATCCTAGATACAAGGAAAGGGAAGTCAATCCATGATACTGAATACGGATTGACTGTCAATGGATGTTGTTCATTGGATTATAATTGGCATTGAATGGTATATGGAAAGGAGTAAATGGTGTGGGAGAAGAGATGGATGGCATAGCTGCTATTAGACAAGAAAAGAAGTGACTGCCAATGGCGGTATTGCTGTTGAAATATTCGTCATGTGCGAATGTCGACGTTGATGCCTAAGGTTAAAAGTTGGAAAGCGAGAAAGCTTTCGAAAGTCCCGTCCGTCCACCCCGCCGAGCCCGCCTAAAGAAAGACCCCTGCCTACCTTGTAATAGCTAGCACTCCTCCTACATATCTACGATTCGCAAACCAAAATCTCCCAGAATAGCTTTCACGACATTACAATCGCGAATATGCAGCGCCGTATGGTAGTATACCCCGTTCAATGTATTGTTCCGGGTAGCACATCTTCTAACTTCACATTTAGCTATCAAAAGAAGACGAGGCAGCAGTCGGCGCAGACGAGGTCGAAGTACGAAGAGAAGATCAGGACAAAATTAATCGATTCAGTCGTTTGCATCAACGAGAAATCGGTTTGGAGGACGAGTTAAAGTTAAAACATGTCAGTACAGTCGAGTCGAGTGCTGCGCGACCAAAACAATTCTACTGTCAATCTGCAACGAATACGTTTCTAATCCTCTTGTTATACAGAAAGAAAAGGAGGACCTCGACGATGTTTCGGGGGAACTTGAGTTGGCAGACGAAGATGACATGATACCGTACGACCTACCATCGCCTTCCTTCACTGTATAATTGTCATCCGTCGAATCATACTAACTTGATTGTTGAAGTTACAAAATCGGAGATTCATTCATATCCTTACCACTACCAGAGGTACAAGAATTACTTACGAAATCGACCGAGAACATCGAGGAGGAAGTGATATTGGTGGAAGAAAAGCTTAGTACAATTAGGGAGGAGATGACACAACTGAAGGTGGAATTGTATGCCAGATTTGGTCGAAGTATTAATCTGGAAACGTAGAATATCGAAATAATTTCATAGGAACACCCAAAGGACCCATCAAAGCTCCATATCATATTCCTCGCGGTGACCCAATCACAACAAATGGCTCGGGAGAGTTGAACGGCATATGTCATGCCATATGCACTCCTCTTGAGTACATCGTACAGTCCATCATCCGACAACATCTACCGACAGGAACCAACTTCCACATTTTTTATTCTCTCAGGGCCACCTTTATCCATCAAATGAACCTGGTTAATCGGTCAATTTAAATTAAATGACATATTTTGAGGTTGGTTTCATCTCCTAAGGCAGGCATCGAATACATACTTATTCGGTCTTCGTCCCGAATTTTGGAAGCATATGACTTGGGGCATTTACACCACACACACCAACTTGACGAATTCCCTTGGAGATCTGCCGCTTGCTTATTACCGATGAGATTGCTGAAAAAGTAGCCATCCTTACGGTTGAGTCGGCACCATCGTTCCTTGCAACCAATAAATCGGACTTGATGGCATGCAGTGGACCCGCACCGAAGTTCGACAGTGGAGAGAGCTTCACACTACGATGTAGAATTTACCATTTACAAACTAGCAATGATCCTTCGTTTTTCAAAAGGACCATGTAATTATGGGCATACAGAAATTTCCTTGCCCAATGAAGTCTTGTCTCCAGGTAAGTATATCACAGGCTAAGTTTATTTCTTTTACTGCGTATATTCATTTCACTACAATTCTTTTTCATTGTAATCCTATATCCCTTTTGCCCCAGCTCTATACAAAATCCGAATCTATTTATGGGTTTCAATTTCATCCAGATTACCTATGACATCACAGGGAGGAGTGAGGAAGAGTCAATTGTTTGTAAGGGTAGCCGAGCAAACAAACATGCCCAGCGCAGATCATGGACATGCAATCGCCTCACCGGGAGTCGGCGACAACGTGATAGATGAGCGTAACTTAGAAGCAGGCTCTACATCAATTGGTACGTGCAGTATGCCATGGGTAGAGCTGCAAATATACTAATGGGAATATAGAAAGGCATCAAAGTAGACTTTCTCGAATGGTCAGGAATTGATCACGACGATGCGAAAAGACGATATGATCTTGAGGCGAGAGACAATCATGTATCTCTTCCGGATTCGTCTGCATCCAGCGTCTTGGGCACACGGAAAAACGTAATACATTGGGAGGAGGACGATCCAGAAAATCCATATAATTGGTCTTCCGTACGTCATACCTCTTCCCCTGGGAAATTTTTAGATGGGTATTCATTTGCTCGTAACGAAGGATAGGTCTAATTTAGAATCATAGGGGTGGAAATGTTACATTGTTCTCGTTGGAATGCTTGTGGTGATCAACAGCACCATGGGTTCTTCTCTACCTTCGAACGCGATTCCATTCATCGCTCCGGATTTCCACATAACATCAGAATCTGCGGAAATTTTACCAATGTCGATGTATCTCCTTGGATATGTGCTTGGACCTTTAGTATTTTGTCCACTATCAGAACAATTCGGACGAAGGACAATCATGCTGGCAACCTTTTTCTGCTATACCGCCTTTACATTAGGTTGTGCCTTGACACCAACGTGGGGTGGACTCTTAGCATTTCGAATTCTGGCAGGTGTTAACGCGAGTAGTCCTATATCCGTCAGTGGAGGTATCTATGCAGATATATACAAGGATCCAGTAACAAGAGGGAGAGCCATGGCGGTTTTCACTGCAGGCACTTGCGTAGGTCCTCTAGTGGCTCCAATAATTTCGGGCTTTATATCTCCTGTTCTTGGCTGGCGTTGGACTTTCTGGATTGGCTTAATCTTTGCTGGTGCATCTTGGGTCCCTCTTGTATTTCTTCCAGAAACCTACGGTCCAGTTCTACTTCTCAAACGCGCAAAACAGTTGCGAAAAGAAACAGGCGATTCCGAAATAATCGCGCCGATCGAATTGGAAAAGCAAGACCTAAAACAAATGGTGACTGTGACACTCACTCGACCTATCCGCATGCTTTTCTTCGAGCTCATCGTCTTGGCCGCTTGCACCTACCTCGCCCTCGCCTATGGGATATTCTATATGTACTTTGAAGCTTATCCGATTATATTCGAAGGAATATATGGTCAATCGTCTGGCGTTTCTGGGCTTATGTTCCTGCCCATTGGTGGTGGTGCGTATTCCTCTGGTGGGATACGTTTTTGCGCAAATCTCAAGCATCCAAGAAAGCCTGGGCGCAGAAAGAAGAATCTCGGCGGCTGCCACTTGCCATTTTGGGGGGACCACTCTACGTTATTTCGCTTTTCTGGTTAGGCTGGACATCCCGTGCCTCTATTCCTTTTTATGTTCCCATGTTGGCCGGCATACCATTTGGAATGGGTTTTATATTAATCTTCATTGCTCTGCTCAACTACTTGACGGATGCTTATGAGGTCTTCGCCGCGAGCGCCATGGCTGCATCGAGCTGTTGTAGAAGCTTAGCTGGGGCGGTGTTGCCGTTTGCAGCGAAGCCCATGTATACAAAACTGGGTGTGCCATGGGCAAGTAGCCTGCTTGCATTCCTGAGCCTATTAATGTGCGGTATTCCGGTATTATTTACATGGAAGGGCGATCGTATTAGGGAAGGGAGCGTATTCTGTCAGGAGCTTAAAGAACGAAAAATGAAAGAGTTGGAGAACTTGCAAAGAGACAGATTGGTGAAAGAGCATCGCCAAAATGCGGAGGTCACGGAGAAACTTTAAGAGTAAAAAAGCTGATATCCTTTCTGGGGAGTTTTTTCTATGGGAAATGGCTTAATGGACGATCATAATGAGTACATATGACAGCTAATTTGAACTTGAATGTGAAAAAACAAATGTTTAGCGTACGGCATTACCACGCTATGGTTTGATTTCTTTCTGGACACCATCATTGGGCGCTTTTTCAATGACTTGTTCATTTCTTTTATTTTCAATGTTATTAGTCACTTCACAGATAATTTTTTCAGTAAGTTGGTAGATCCAACCGTCCCTGTTCTCCATCCTCACTTCTGCCATATCAAGAACACGTTTCACGAATAGTATACCTCCGGCTGAGTGGACCATCTATTGATCTACGATACTACCAATTGTTGATACCGTGGAATATCTTCGCGATTGAAAGCACGCACAAACCACTCGAAACAAATCTTGTGTACTACGCTCGAGCTCAAGAACCTTGACATAATATCTGATCAACGATTCAGAGTTGGACTTTTCTGCTGCGGGATGGAACACGTTATTTGCCGATGATTCCCGCTCGGCTCATATCCCCAACTACATGCGGCGCAATTCTACTCACATTTTCGGTCTTTTCTACATGTCTCTTGGAGCGTCTCCAGGATCGAATTTTTGGTTCAAGATGCGCAAGCCAGGAAATACAACAATACTAAAGTTGACCAGAATAATTTTTTAAATGATACTTCAGCTACGCATGGCACAGCTCTTTCATAAAAGTAGAATCTTACCTCTCTTTCATCTTAATCCGTTGTGTGGCTTGGTACATTCCAATGGGGTGTTGTTATTGACCCACTAGCCTCAATGCTCATTCAAAAGACACTCGACATTCACTTCTCGATCTTTCTCAATCTAAAGCATCATGGCGAGCAAACTTCGTGATCAATGGGTATGTGTCGCCCCTTTCGATGCGGATCCGGACATCGCAGGTCCTGGGGTAAGTAGATCAATGCATTTCCATGAAATTTTTCCTTCCTAACGAATTTTAAAGGTTATGACAAGTTTTCTGGTTACCGCGTGGGTCACATGTTTTGTGGCATGTATCCAATTATATTGTGTCGTGTCATCTCGATTCCGTCTCAAACTTCTTTCTTCTGTGTCAGGAACCACAGCTGAGCATATTGGCAAATACACAGTCAAGCTAACGAATATTTCCATCCCATCATCTATCGAACGAAAGATCCCAAGACTCATAATTAAAGGCGTTCATCTCGGCCACTATGTCATCCGATGTTCGTTAGCTATGTTTCTAAGTCTCTTCCGCAATTCCCAACCGCGACTACAATTATTTTCTCAAATGGCTTTGGATCGGTTGTGTGATCTTCAGCTTGTTACAGGAACTGCCATAATCATCGCAGGTATAGCTGAATTTCATCACATGTCTTTCTATCACCAATCTCTCATTACAAGCTATTGGCTGCTCACACTAAATTCGTTTTGGGCTGCTAGAGCTGGATACCTCAACTCGGAACACTATGGTCATGACAGGAGCTTTTATTTCTGGACGCGTTGGGTCTTCATACTTATTAGTGATCTTCTCTCAATTTACTACCAGATCGTTACCACACTGGAGGCCGAAAACCACTGGGACTCTGAAGAAAGTGGTCAATGTTATCTTTCCCACGAACCATCACCAACCAATGCCCAATATTTCTGGATTGTGGGAATCTCCTTTGAAGTTGTTTATATGTTATTGTATTCCATGCAACAACTTGTACAGTCCTTATCTCACAAACGGCGATGGTTGAAAGGCTCAGTGAACTTCATCGCAGAAACCTTGAACGATGTATTCAATGGAAGTCAGCAACGCGCTTTAGATTTTTGGTCGGCGGTGAAATCGAGCACCTGT
The DNA here is from genome assembly GCF_014898535.1 of Botrytis deweyae. Classification (NCBI taxonomy): domain Eukaryota; kingdom Fungi; phylum Ascomycota; class Leotiomycetes; order Helotiales; family Sclerotiniaceae; genus Botrytis; species Botrytis deweyae. The sequence goes on from NW_024066240.1 coordinate 39,180, forward strand.
CGCTGGCCAATTTTCTTGCGTATTTTATTACAACTTGTAGAAACCGTAAGCTACATGGTCTGGCATGTACTTTGGCGGATTTTGGCACTGTGGGCTTGGGGAGACAACGGGTCGGTACTAATAGTTATTGGATATATTGGACTAGCAGCATGGAATACTTTCGACGTTATCGACACAAAATTGTCTAATCGAAGTTTGATAATAGGAGATGAGGACACTTGGGGGTTTGGGCAAATTCTGCCACTTGGTTTGCTCGCTCTCATATGTTTAGATTTGCTTGACATCCTCAATAGTGAGTAGTCTCTGTTCTCTCCAATTATTTTTGTCGAGGATTTGACCAGTGGTAGAAGCGTATAAGCATCAAATTACAACTATGGTACCGGATCTGCAGACTCAGAAAGGAGAATTGTCTCTTATTGGCACAAGAAACGAATATTCGACTTGAGTTCATTTCCAGAAGCTCAAAAGTACTCCCTTTGATCACATCTTCTGTTTATAAACTCCGACACGACATTTAGCATCCGGGAAGCTTTTCCATAAGTTAATAGTTGCCCTAAAATGTCCAATGTTGCACATAGATAAGCATAGGGAGTCCTGGAGTGATTTTCCTTTGCAATTCTTGTCTAAACATTTCTTCCCAACTTCAGATTTGTAGATCCTTGTGACCTGAGCTATTGATTATTCATTCCAGATTCAAAAGTATCGATTTGGAATTACATCAACCCTATATGATAAACGGAAGTAGGAACCCACACATACTGTGTGGCCTGTGTTGATTGGCAGTATAACGACAATAGTATGCTAGTACGTGTAAAAATCACAGGCTAGCCAAAGCAGCTCATTGAAATCAATGCTCATCTATGATACCCCATCGCATCTGAGACCAATTGGACTGCATAAAATGTTCAACAGAGAGGGAATTTAATTCCGCCGAATGTTTTCAATTGCTTTCAAGAAAACCCTCTCCACAAAAGTGCTTCATAATCATCTAGAATGCGTAGTCAGTAGTAGGAAGTGCTTTTTAAAGTCATTTGGAACGATGAAGTACTATCTGAGGTTCAACCCAGAGTCGTCCACGATATCGTCTGTTGATTTAATACACTACTTTATTGGATAAAATAGGTTTAATGCTCCGAAGAATTCAAGAACCAAGGCGGGACGGGGTACGAAGGCCCAATTCTGATACTGATTCTAGTCTTTGGATGACTGGTGTCGAAATCTCCTGGGCACAGCGAAAAAGCGAGACCGAAAATTCGACAGAGAGAAGAGAAGAGACAGGAAATCTGAATGGTTTTGGAAATCAAAGATAGGTAGCTTGCTGAGCTGAGCAGGGAAGATATCGTGAATTTTATTTATAATGGGATAATTGTTATCAGGTAAGGAGATGGCTTGTGAATGGAATGGTGCAATTTTGATCCGGAAGTTTTGAGTGGCTTACTTTTGGTTTGATCAATCACAAATGTGCCATTAAGACTTAGAAGGTCAACGATTCAACATTGTTAAGAGCATTGGGCTTTACTGAAAGAGTGGTGTTGCTCACCCATTTCGCGAATACAGTTTCCTCATCTTTCACGTAAGACTGAGTCGAAAAGTGTGCTCACGTCAGCAATAATAGGGATTAGTTCAGCTACTTCTGATCAATCCAGAAACTAAGATACGTACACAAACTTTTTGGGTGCTGAGCGGTAAAATGGAAACGAAGACAAGTAATGGACGAAAAAACCCTGTGTGCGCACTGACGATTTCAAAATTGGATACAATACAAAACCTTCGAATCTCAAATACAGAAACCAATACTTCAAACCGCATTAACAATAGCCGGGAACAACTCATTCAGATCTCTCTTCGGCTCAAATGGTTTACCACCTAAGCTTCCCCCTATATTACCTGCCTTAACTGAGGAAAGTTTGTGCCACTCCCAATCTCTCGCATTCATATCATTTTCAGAGTTCTGTCCTCCTTCGACTGGTGGTATGAGGGAAGAAGGATACTCGGGAGGTGCTAGTCGTTTCATGAGGGAATTACCAGCAGGGCGGGCAAAATAACCAACTACATAGCGGGTCATAGAAGACTGATCGCCGGGGGGAGAGGTTACACGATGCATAGCTGAGCGAAGGATCCCACCAGTCCATTCAACCATTGCGTCGCCAAGGTTGACTATACATGTGGATGGCCGAGGTTTAATATAAGTCCAAGAAGACTCGAGATGAGGATCTGAATGATGAAATTTAATTATGGCGAAACTTTGAAATTTTGAATTGGAGTTACGTACCCGCGTCATCTTTGAGAATTTGGAGACCTCCAGTTGCACTAAAAAGAAGGGTTAGTGCAGTGATATCGGTATGCCCCATCATGGCAGTACGGCGATCATCGGCTGGCTATCAATAATTAGCATAGTTTCGAGATGCGATTCCACGATGACACGCTTGGAATGATGGGAGATGCAGGAGATTTCGAGCTCACCTGAGGCTCATACTTCAGCATTCGCAAAACACTGCCGCTTGGCTCCGTCATCGGTTGCAACTGTGCGAAAGTACCCAGTGGAAGCTTCAGATGCTTTTCCAAATGCCCGAGAATGATATTTACAATTTCGTTGGCCTGTTCAATATATGTCTTCAATTGCGGTCGACAACGCTCGATACAGGCCGGGTTAGCAAGGGGTTCGGAAGCCCCAGTTATGTCATCGCGACTGATTCCGTAGAGCTCGACTCGATCTCCGACTTTGCCAATCTTGTGATAGCCTAAGGGCTTGTAGCTAAACATGATAAGAGACCAAATTAGTCGAGACTTCTGTAGTCCTGAAAGACCGTGTAAATTTGGAATAAGAAATGATGAATTATGAAGGCAGAGGTACCGGAAGAGAGAAATTGGGGGATTGTAGGAGTATTCATTAAGCTCCAGTTTAGGGAGTGCATATAATTCTGCATTCAAGTCGAACATTTTTTGGGTATTCTTGAGAAATTGATCACCAAACAAACACCCAGTAAAATCAAGCTGGAAGCTACGGTATTGATAATTAGCAATTTGCCGCGAATAACTCTTTTTAGAAAAAGCACAAATGTTGTCGGAGAAGAGTCAATGAAAGATAAATAAATAGACAACATCATCAATGCGTGCAATGAACTTGAGTGAAATCAAACAATGTAATTTGCATTTCTTATTAAATAATATAGTGCATTCAATTGCAAAGATTTTGCGTGGGGACAGATCGAAAGATATTCAAAGGATTGGAGAGAATGATTTGCCGTTACTCACAAACCTATATGACGACAGGCTTCGAAAAGAGCGCAGGACTCGTGTCCGTCGTTGACTGCAAGTTTAGCGAAGGAGAAAATGGGCATATCTGCCACTGGGATATTGGAGGGAAAAGGGGGGTATTTGGCAAAGTAGGTAGGAGTAGGCATTTCGAAGCAACTAACATGAGATGATGTGAATTCAAGCAGCGAAGCGAGGAGTAGGGGTTTAAATATTAGATATATATACCAATAGCATCCTTTCAATATTCTTTTCCTTGGCAAGCTCTTTAAGAACGGGAAGTTATATTTGCGAGATATATAACTCAGTTCCTATAGCCTCGAATTTTTTTGTGCTTTTCCTCAAGTAATAAAGAAAATATTCTTCCCTTTCATCTATGCTTCAAGGAAGGAAATAAAAAACTCTTATATTGAATCCCAATGAAATAGTGATTACACAGGTGTATCGCTGTTGCAACAAGCTTACAATCAGTTTTTGGCGAAGTTAACCATTGGTGGCTGTCATGCTTGAGTCACAGCTTCTGATCAAAATGTTACTTTATGAGGAGTTCCTTTGACAGAGATATCATTCCCACCATGAACCTGCCAAGTCTATTTCGCGTGGAAGCGTTTTTCTCTGGGATAGATCTTTCTCGAGTCTCTTTCATGATCAGGGGTGTTCGATAGCTTCTTGGTAATCCAACAATGAAAGAGTCTGGAATATTCATTCTCTTTTCAGGTAAAAAAAAGACAAGGCTGCTGGATTAATTTGAACTGAAAATTTGAAGCCGATAGTACCGTTGTCAGAATCTTGGACAAGAAATCTTACATCAGACTGTAATCCATGACTTGGAAAACATTGCTAACGGTAAATGTTGGGCATAACAAAGCTAGACACATTGTTCAAAAATATGGCTGAACTCGACAATACGATGAAATTTCAGGTACGATCGTTCCTAAGTTCTAAGTTTATTCTACTGCTGGGTTGAATTTGATCGATCATCATTCTTCTGTAATTCGCTAATCTCTTTGATGGCCACGCGCCTTCACTTAATCTTACTGGCTAGCTTTTGCCGTTCCCTATCGGGATTGTCAAAGACGAAATTGGTACAACGCTTGCTTTTTCAATCTACACGAACGAGCATGAAATGACGTTTAGTCAGTCGCACCAAACCCAAGATGGCTGTCCGCCGTGAAAGCAGCAAGAACAAAGCTACAAATCCATCCAAGTCGCAGAATGTACGCACTTGTGCAAATGTTCTTCCATATCTATTAACATCATTGCATAACTAATGTAAAAAATCGTAGATATAGATGTAAGAAATTAATCAAAGAATCTTCATGGGTTTGTTGTTGTCAAAAGAAAACAAAGTCATTTCTGGGAAACTCACATGCCAAGGTGCAGTAGAATTGTGATGGCTGCCGTGGCTTGGAAGTTCTGCATCCTTGGGGGACTTGCCGCTCTGATCACTGCTAGCAAATGACGGCAAGTGTTAGAAAATATCATTGCCCGACCCGAGACAAATCCCGAGAGAATATTGAATATGGTCAGAAGACGGTGATAAATTTCCTTGCGCTCCTGACGTTTCTTACTGTTGAACCAATCATGCAGATCTGGCGGTTTAACAATGATTGCTAGGTTCCAATGGAATGCATCTTGAATAGTGCACCTATTGAGTGGTATAGATAAAAGTTCGAGATACTTGGATATGTGTGGGACAGACGGGACAAACCTTCAGTCGAATGAAAGCATGAGGAAGCCAGAACAGTAGAATTTTGATCGATGTGGTCTAGTTAACAGTTTTTCTCCATCAAATCAAAAGTAATACGACAAAATGTTACTTTCAAAATTTAACAATCATGAGGAACTCCAAAAAGAGATACGGAATTGCCTTTGAAAAGATACGGTGCAGTTTCGCAGGTGGCACTTGCCTCTGAGCTACATGGAAACCCTTTGCCTTTGGAGAAGTGTTCATCTTATTTTTGGGCAGGACTGAGAATATAAGGAAAGGAGCTGTACTCTTCTTATCATGAAGCTACGTATTCAATATTGTTATACAAGCCCAGGGTATCTTAATGACTCCTAACAACTCCCAATGCGACTACCGCCAATCGTAATATAGTATTAACCAAGTGATCACAGTATAATCAACGTAGTTCTGGCTCGGACATGAACCCAGGCTCACTCAAACCACTCAGGTCCGGCATCTTGTGTCCACCCATTTTTGCCTGCGTAAAATCCTTCCAGAATTGATCATCATTACCTACATCTCCGCGCTTCAAATCATCATCAGGCCCTCCAAATTCTTTCGGATCGATCGAAGAACACGTATCATCCTCCTCATCATCGAGATATGATGGCGGAGGAGATTCATGACGTTCGTCGTGAGAATATATCTTCAGTCCACGAACATGTGTATCCTTGCCATTCTGGTGATTCTCCAACACCTTGACTTGTATAATAAATGCGCGTAGTGTTTTTCCATCTGAGCCTCCTCCTACGTGATCAAGGTTGACATCAATCCAACCTTTCGGTTGAACAAACGATAGTTCAGAAAACGGAATTAGATCGTGGTAGCCTGTGCCTCCAAGCAACTGGATACGTGTTGGAGTATAAGATTCATCGGCTTCGAAATCAAGGAATATTCGAATGGCTCGAATCTTTGCAAATTTGGCAAAATGAATGTTAAGGTAATGAGGCTGGGGTCCATCGGATCTGCAGGTGAGATATGTCAGTGAATGTGCAAGTCTATTACCGAGTAGAGATGAGAATGAGGGACGAGAAGTAGAGACGAGAAAGTATATAATTCCTTACTGCCAGAACAAATTTGTGTCATCGTCCCGGAGTGCAAGAACTCCACAACCAGGTTTACTACTAGAAACAGTCCAGCTAGCCAAGTTTCCGATTTCTTTCAGCCCGAGAGCGGCAGGGTCGAATAATGGTGTATTATCCATGGTAGCTAGATGAGATGAAAAGTTAGATCGATTATACATAATGGGTGGTGAGGTTGTGCATTGATATTGGGAACGGGAATCAGAATACAATCGAAGTGCTATGCTGTAAGATGTACTGATGCAGGTTGACCGGTTGGAGAGTGCGGAGTGAGAGTAGACATCTTCAAGTGCAAGGGGTTCTGGTTTCGATTGCGTTTACTCTTTCCTCTCATTGTGTTGGTGATGTGTGCGGAAGGAAGGGGGAAGCGGGAAAAATAAAATTATCAAAACGAACCTTCAACTGCAACATCGTCCAAACCTATATCCTCGTCCAGGTTTTCTAAATCTTCAATGACAGGATCACCTTCGGATTCGTCTTCTCCTTCTTCTTCTCCTTCTCCTTCACTTAAATCTTCTGTGCCTGTGGTTGAATCGAAATCATCCTGTGTATCTCCAGCTAATGATAACATACTCTGAATGGGGGTAACATTATTTTGATCAAACGGATTGGTTGTACGTCTTCTCCTAGTATTGTTATCAATTCCAAAGTGCTCTTGATAATTGACAGTAGGGGTATGTGATGGAGGCATTATTAACAAATTGGCAAGGTTGTCATCGATGTTGAATTACGAAGACATTGATTCAAAGCGAGGCTCTCTCGAGGCTCTCAAGCTAGCAAACAAGGGGACAATTGCACACATATTTTGCATGATTTATCTCTACACCGCTTACTACTTATGGACACCGCCCTCGTTCCTGTCAAGCCACACGAATGTTTATCACCTAGGAGGCGGGGTCCACTAGTAGTTTGAATGTATCACGTGTCGTTTTCCATTTTCTCCTCCATGGATCCTTCTGATCATCTCGCATTGCCACAAATCTCTATTCATCCCAAGAATTGTTAGCTTGTCCACTGCTCCCCAACCGAACCGAACCGACGATTCCGACATAAGGTTAACCGAGTTCAGGAACGCATGTTGAATGGGTTTCACGGTTTAGTTTGTGCGTTGGGATTAGGTTCGGAATGTTGAATACTAGCATAAAACGTCTAGTCAATCCTCATGCATCTGAAATATGTGATGACTTTTCAATGGACACCTCTTCCGTTACTTCAGATGTCAAATACCCATATCTACCGATAGTCCTCTCGTCCCATCTCATACCAAAAATAACGTCTTACTCCAGAGAACACGAACTAGTGTTACAACAGAGCCACTTATAGTATGCTATTATACCTCCCAAGCTTATTGCACGGCTTGAGAATCATAATAACCTGTGTGCACCCGGAGATACATAATCTCCATTCAAGTGCCGGAGCCAAAAGTTTAGTCCAGATTGTTTGTTGCCTCCGTCCACCGGGTTCCAGATTGCAACACTCAAACGATCCTTCACTGCCTCGACGTTACTCATATCGATCTAGCCAAGTTTGATAGATCAAAGAGGCAGTGATCATAGTATCCGAACAAACCCCGACAATTTATTCATTTTGTCAAATGGTCATTGGATGGAGAAGTGGAAATATGGCAAGTAAAGTTTCGACTGCCGCGAAATCGGGGACCTGGAATCTTTTCAAAATGACGTTGACTTGTATTGAAAGATGCGGTACTCGAGTAAATATTTATACCCAGGTAAAGTACTCGTTCGTGTGGTTCACAAAAATCAGATGGCAATTTTCTCCTCTTCACGTTAATAACTTCCCCTCATTTCCATATCCACAAAACCCCACACCATTGTGAGGACTTCCCAACCTTAACATACGAAGAGCTATTCTTTCCAATCTCGGAATATTGAACTGTTAATCAATTGGTAATGCCTACTATTTTACCTGGCCTCAAAAAGTAAGTACATGAATGTTCTTTTATCGTAGCCCATCTAGAAGAGTTTTTTTTTCATTCAGTCAATGATTCCACGTATGGGAATAGCATACTAATCTAACTCTCAGACTCAAAGAACGTCGAGCTCACGCCAAAGAGCTTCGAGGTCAATCGAATGAGTTGCACAGATGCTATCAAGATATGAAAGCCGTGGACGATCGATATAACAAACCCCAGACGTATCATGTGGACCAATTTACACATACGAATGGAGATGCAGATAAATTGCAAGACCTGCGTGCTACGATACCACGGGAAATAGAAATAAGGCCTTCAAGCGACTCATCGGCACGCCCATGAAGAAAACGGAATCGCAATATAGTCGTGATGGTCTCGTGTGCTTCAAATAAGACTCATTTCTCATAGAATCACCGAATCAATTTCAAGAGAAAGGAATATCTCTGGACTGGGGGCCACGGATCGTTAGACGAAGTAGGAGAATCCCAGTTCCCTCGTTTGTGAAGTGGTCGAGTCGAATTTGAAATATTTATGGTTTCGTCAAGGTGATACGATGGGCATTTATACAGCATTGTCACTCCCTTGGTGTTGGATTTGGAGTTTACGGTTATCCTTGCAGCAATTGGTGGCCGGAGCAGGAGGAATTTTGACAAAGTGCAGTTCATAACTTTCTCTGTGTGTAGGACAACTTGTATATTATATCGTTATCGAAAAATCATCTTTCAAACCCAAGTAAGCTGCCAGCAGCCTATGTTTATGCCTCTTCTCCTTTCCTCTCCCAATGCTATCCGACGAGTACTCGAGATTTCCTCAAGCCATTGGTATCATACAAAGCCTCCAATCCGAAATAAAACGCCATATAATGCATTTCGATCGTCAAATGTAAAACAGACCCTTTTATCTGTGTAATATATGTCGATAACAATCCAGCCGATTTTCTCCCAGAAGAATTCTAGCACTTCAAACTGCACACATCCAGAGGTGGTTGTCGCCCATTAATCCCTTCATCTTGGCGGTTGTGTCCGCCATCCCCAACGCCACGTCGTCTTGTGCTTGCTGTTGTCTTGTCTTTTCCATGTCTTTATTCTTAATCTCGATCAACAACTCGCTCTGATATTGCCATCTAAGAACGTTCCATTGGGCTGGTACATTCTTGGGTATCTTGTTCTCTTTCAAAATCGCAGGTTTACTGTAAAATTTGCCTGGTCAGTTTAACTATTTCTTTAACATTCACAGTCTTCTCTTGCTCGCTACTCTCTCCATCTCTAGCTCAATTCATATTCGAGTATAAGGAACCAGAGGGACATTGGGGAGTATGATACTCACTTCAATTCTTCCTCATTAGCCCAGCGATTTGTGAACCTCCCAAGAGAGAACCTGGCAAACTTCGCGATATGCGGAGTGAAAGCATGTACAACCATGGCTTCATCTGTTTCTTGACGTCTTAATGGATATGGTTGGTTGCGAGAGGGGTTTGGTTGATTTGTCGATGACGAGATGGACAGAGTAGACCAAGAAAAGCAAGACAGCGCAGCGCGCTCCGGATGAGTAAGTTACTCTGCCAACGATTAAGTATGCAGACAAAACTATGGAATTGAAAGATACAAAGGAAAGAAACGAAAGGAATGGAAGTGTAGGGACAAAGGATGCATAAATACTACCTCCACAGGTCACTACCGGCCATCTACTCCACAGAAGCTATCTGCCCTACCGAGATTCATCTTAAACCGCTCAATTTCACCAACGAAGCAGTTATGCAGTTATGCAGGGGAGAAAGGAGGACGATTCACAATTTCAACCACGCTCCAACAAGCCTAAAACAAAGTGGAGAAAAAGGGCTGACACTAGTCGCATCACATTCGGTAGGTCCAACCTAGAATACCAACAATTGTTCTTTGGCTCCACTCTACCTCTGGGCGGTATTTTTGGGGCGGTTCTCAACGGGATTGGACCCGAAAAGATGTGATCCATAATTCGACCGAAGCCGCAACTCGCTCCACGCTGATAGTCAAACACGACAAAGTCATGCTTTTTCAACCATCCTGTTCTTTTCTGATTCGTGGCAGAGGTCTGGACCACCGTGATCTTCAATTCGTAAATTCGCTTCTTGTCGGCTTAGAACAATTTAGGTCACCGACCAACGAGCAAGATAACAGTGCAAGGTGGCTAAGTAATACTGTGAAGATTGCCGTGCTCATATATGCATGCAAAACCCCTCTTGATAGATAAGTGATTTACCACATGCTTTTACATACTAAGGTATGTTGTCTCCAGCAAGACGTTTTCTTACCACATCGAGAAAATCTGAGTGATGTCGAAAAGTTGTGCTGGCGTTTCAAATCCTTACCAAGAAACATTCCTACTGGTTTGCATGCAGAAACGTGGCTGGCTAGGTTCGTGATGTACAGAGTACTGAGTATGTGACTTGATCAAATGGAAGGAGGCCGCCAACATTGACATATTTGAGCATTGGAATCTTGATTCGACATTGACATGCTCAATTCTGTCAACCAAAAACTTTTCTGATTGGAGGATTGATGATACCGTGATGAAGGACGTGTTATCGTTGGCATAGGACGCTATTTTCTCTCGATTCTTCAATCTCCGTTGAAGTTATCTTTCAGGGACAACATGTCCAGAAATCTTCAATCAAAAAAAGAAAAGCAAAATGCTTTTATCTTTTGCCCTGGGTATGGGCCCTACGGTAAAAGTGTGTATATTGAAATTGTTGCTCTGTCCCAGTAACATAGGTAGCTTGATAGTGAAAACTGTCCCGTTTGAAGTGTTCGGTGGTGGGATCGAAGATGGCACTGTTGACTATGAGGTAGTATATGGGAACATTGATTGACCTACGATAGTCTGCAAAAGTCCCGAAATCTGGTAGGCCTACCATATTTGCCAGACTGATCTTACCGGAGCAAACAGGTGGAATTTGGTTATGAACCTACGATACCGCTTCATCAATATTTGACACTTCGCTGGCTTTCCGAAGACTGCTGCCATGGAGGCAGAATAATTGTGAAAGAAACATATCTTCAGTCAATATTTTGAGCGATTCGCAGCCAATACGAAGGAGTGTATTAATTAGTTCTATCTGATCTCAAAGTGACCATAGACTTTGAAGGTCGAGACGGTGGAGAGGGGTATCAGGTGAGTGAAATGAAGCATGAATATAATCAAAATTACAGAAATCAATGAACACGAGTTGAGTTGAAAGCGACCTCGAAACCAAATCTTGCCGCAAACATCATGTGATTTGTTTGAGAAAACAAGAGCTTAGGTAATCACCGTCATCTTCTCAGTTTCCGGCGTGTCTGGATAATTACTCTGTGCAATAATTGCATCACAGAATTCGCAAGCAAAGCCATCTCACAACGAATCCCTACTGTCTTACTTATTGGCATCTCGCCTCCGATACATCTCAATATAAAGAATCAGTATCTTTCCATCGGACATATATCTCAGGCGTGTTTGTTAAAAGAAAATACTTGAGACCATTGTCCGTCTATCTGTGTATTCCACGGCATTCTGACAAACCACCATGCGTCTTCACAACCTCCCAACGGAAACCGCATTTCTATCAACCCTCCTCTTTCCACTCCTTTCTTCCGCGCTTGGAAATTTAGATTGTACGAACATAGTTGTCGACAAAAAGGCGTTCAATTTGGAAGCATTAGGTGGACCACGGTCGGCATTACACAGTGTTGAAGATTATGTTGGAGAAGCAGCAAAAGGATGGACAAATACAACATACACAATCGACCTTTGCAATCCTATAGTCAAGAAGGGTTTCTATGAGTGTCCAGGTGGGACAAGAGGTAATGTCTCTCCTTATTCTAGGTCTTGTTAAACTTTAGCCACGAGCCAATTCATCGTGTGTTACTCAGAGGGTCTTGGTTCACTAACATCCTTGATGGAACAGTTTGTGGCATAACACATGTTATCAATGAAGAGGAAGGATCAGACGCAACACAACAAATTGTTCCATTTGCAGGCGAATTACAAAATTACGGCGGAGGTCCTCTCGACGCTAAAGTGGAACGACTTAGCAACTCTAAATCTCATTCAGACGCCGACAAAGAAGGATTGCGTGTAGAGCTAAACGGTGGCTTTATCGGACGAGGGAAGAATAAGAGACCACAAAAAGCCATCGTGGAGTTTATTTGCGATGCGAACAGAACTGGGCTGGAAAATTTGTGGGTACCACCAGAGCCGAAAAACAAGCAGAAGGATGAGGAGAAGCACAATAAGAGGGAGGAAGAAGGGAATGATGATGAAGTGATTGGAGCGCCAGGCAACGATTCGAGTCTTCAATTTGTTAGGTTAGACAAAGATAAAGACGATGCAGATATCCTAAGGTTGACTTGGCGCACAAAGTATGCTTGTGAGGATGGACCAAAGGACGATGGTGATGACAGCAAAAGTTCACATTGGGGGTTCTTTACTTGGTTCATTATTGTGTATGTTTTTCCGTCCATAGTCGCTTTGTTTTACATCTCAGGCATAAAAGTAGTGAATGTAGCTAACAACTTTTTGACAGTGCATTCCTTTCAACGGCCGCATACTTGATTTTTGGATCTTGGCTCAACTACAATAGATATGGCGCTCGTGGATGGGACCTTCTCCCCCACGGAGATACGATCCGTGACGTTCCATATTTATTGAAGGACTGGTCCAGAAGAGTTTTGAGTACCGTACAAGGTGGTGGAAGTAGAGGAGGTTATGCGGCAGTATGACCAAGAGCCTTGGTCATCATCTGAGGGGCTGTGAAGGAGCGAATTTTCATATTTATAGGCATTGCAATACTGATAATTATTGGCGGACCACAATCGAGAGAGCGACAGGAGTTAGACATTTCTAGTGGAGGGCATCAATTTTGTATATCAATCATCATCTTGCTTTCCTGTTCGGTGTCAATTCTAGTTCTTCGCCCTTCTTACAAGCTTTCTTCTCTTACCGCAGTTGTACTATATATGTACAAATATCTCCAGATGCTGGCATGCTAGCCACAGCTGACCGCCAACGCATTTTGAGTAAGATTGAACAATATCAGCACTCGCCCTGCAAAAAGCTTTCTGCTGTCCCATGCCATTCAATTGTTCGAAGCAATTTGTGTATTGAAGGCATGCCTTTCGCAGGCGTAGTTATTCGAGAAGTCTCGCAATCATCTAATGAGATCAGTGTATCCATCATGGCACACTATATAAGCATGGGGGCCATTTAAAAGTCTAGGCATTTTTCATGAGGCTCAAACTTCGGGGCGTTGCGGCTATGTCGCTTTCAGATACCAATTTCTGGCGTTGACAACACTGGTTTAAACAGATTGATCGCCCGCGCCAGGTAGTTTCCTCTGTATCTGCATTGCGGCTCTGCCTTTCAACATCTTCACGAGCCATTATTATAACATCGAGTGATAGGCCTTGTGGCTTGAACGATTCAGGAAATTTGTAAAAAAATGGTGTGCTTACACTTCAGGGGCGGTAGAGATCTTGCCTTTGCGACCACCTTGAATGTCAAATTTCCTATTCATTTGAACCTCTGGGCCCTCAGCACGTGCTCAGAGTTGTTATGATGCTAGGTTTCATCCATTCTCTCAATGCTATGGCTTTATTTACCTATTTATTTATTTCTCGGTTCTCCTGTAGAATTTCCCTTTGAAGTTCGATTTCGTGGTTCCTATCATCCTTCCTAGCAAACTACCATTTCTTCATCGAGACTTGCAAACACCTCGAGATTACTTACTGATGATGGTATTTGATGAGTTTAATGCGAGGAATTTCGGAATCTTGGAGAGGAAGAAACCTGGTTTGGTTGTAATTGCATTGATATTTCTTTTTTCGTGGTAGACTTGGGTCAAGAGTCGGCTGCTGTGACAAAGATCAATGACCTTCAAGAGGAATCTCAGCCCATATGTTGACCTAGTTGACAACATTTTTACCTAAACATGAATTATCAAGTTTTGTGACAGATCATCGTGTTATCCTACAATTGAAGCCACTTTGGCAGAATAAAGAGGTACGGAAGCTGAGTGTATCTAGAGCAATGTCTTTTCTGTCGTTTCCACCAGCTCGTTGAGATCATGTCTTCTAGTCGGTCAGTCAGCTTCCAATATAAGTCGCAGATAAATTTTAATTTCTCTTCTTGGCCTTTTCCCGTCTGCAGTGCCCTTGTCTGCCGCCATATTTGTTCACAATTGACTTGGTCACAGCCCTAGATCCCGCAAAAGGACAATTACACATATATGAGCAACGAATGTATGCATGTAGCTTTTGATTGTTTCCTAATCATCGAGGCGTCATCCTTACATAATTGTACCCTGGGAAGTGCGGTTATTCTCTTGCTTGACCCCTTGGGAAAGAATGCCCTGAATCAAAAGGTGCAACGTTTACTATCCAGTAGATCAAACAAACGGGGCAACTTTGTAGTCAGCAGATCTGCAGTCACTTTTTCCCATTTTCGTCACAAAAACGCAGTCATCGGTCGAAGTGGGCGAGTTCAACCAATTTCGAAATGCTTGCCTACAGCCTTGTCAGTCTGACATGCGTCACTTGAAAAATAAAGCCTCAAGCATTTCGAAAACATTCATTGGTCGCCGAGTACAAATGCCCCAAATGCCCTGTTCCACTTTTTTACTATCACGATATCGTTTCGACATTTTCCCTTTTCAAGTCAAATAAGTATAAGAAGTTATCAAAGAACATTGTGAAAACCCATCCAACTCATTCATTCTTGCATACCAATATAAAAGGTCCATATACATCAAACATTCTACACACTTCACAATGCCAAATTCAAACCAATCATCGCCACCCCCACCTGCCTACACTAATCATGGTGATGTATCTGTAGCAAGTAATGAGACACTGCCAAGGGCGCCGGTAAATCAGCCAACTACCTCGATTTCTCATGAAATAGTAGATTCAGCTGCGACGATTCAGCAAATCGATGCACCAAGTTTCACGATAACAGCACCTGAGAATTCAGTATTTATGGCAGGCTTTAATACAGCAGAAAGTGACAAAAATTACCCCGATGGATTGCTTTCGAAACTTGAGAATGTTGTTCAGCAGCTGGAGTCATCCCAGGAAGAACGACTTATTACACGGCTTGAAAATGTTCTATCACGCCAGGCAGAGGCAAATTCCAGTTTGTTAAGTGAGAAGACAGACACCAGAAAACCAATCAAGCTTAAAGATGCAGTCGGGAGACGCTTCAGCTTCCCTTATCACCGATGTGAGACCTGGGCAGTAAGTTGAATCAAGCTCCTTCAGTTTTTTTTTTGTCAAATTAATTAACACTCTCAGGGAATCTCAGAACTCATTAAAGCAGCATTTCTTCATGTCGAAATCATCGGCCCACATGTTAACGAAGGACATTACGATATTATGAATCCGGCTGGGGAAGTCATCCTCCCTCAACTCTGGCAAGATCATGTCCAGCCTGGATGGGAGATCTCCATGTCAATGTGGCCAATTCCCGGCCCTCCCAAGCCAAGATTCCCAACACTAACACCGAATGCGCCGGTACATGTTATCGTGGATAGAGTGCTTGGGCCCGCTCCAAATTGCTTTCGGTCGCATCAACCAACCAGTTATTCTAGTGATTTGAGTGCCCAGGGCAAAGGAACTCGGGGATTGTGGCAAAAAATGAAAGGTGTATTTACAAGGAAAAAGTAAGTTGGAGGAGAATTACCTTGACTGAAGATGTAAACTAACTTTGCTTAAGGCTGACTTATGACTCGGACAGCAGCGAATCTAGTTGCTGTAATTGATTCCCAGTTCATCGTTTTCCGTCAGCCCAAGATCAGGGGGTTTGCTCTTGACACGAATGAGTTTATTTCATTTTACAGAAGTCAAGTAACTGTTGGACCGTGGAAATTACCAATTATTCCATAATTAGTCATCATTAAGAGATGTTCAAGATAAAGTTATGTCATCGACAGTCGTGCTTGTAAGCGTTTCAAAATTGATGGATTTTAATGGAATGGAATGACAGGCTAGGTGGGAATCGGCAATGTTTCTGGACGTTTCACAATTCTAGATTATCACAAACCAAAATTTTATAAGTTTTTACCTCATACCTAGTCAGAACATTCCTTCACAATTTTATAATCACTCCAATTGAGCTGAAAGCTCCCTCTGGGGCTCTTCACAACATAGCATGAGAACATTCAAGAACACCACTCCTTGTAGGACAAGTACATGCAAGGATTCTAAATAGATACTGCGGTTTCACTATTTCTCCTCTGGTATGAGTTACAAAATGACTGGGCTAAGGTGCAAATCTCGTGTTTGCGAGCCATTATGTTCCGCGATATCCATACGTTGACCGGTATTTCTACCACCACCACTACCTCACCTTCCTAGATTATCAAATTTGAAAGAGAAAATGAGAAACAAATAAACAGAACTGCAAAAATATATTACTCCGGGTGGGACTTGAACCCACAACTTTCGACGGTCATAATAATCTGATTTCTCAGAAGGATATAAGATCGACACGCTAACCATTCTGTATGATAATGTCAGTTTGGAATCTTTATTTTCTTTATAGGTAGCAGTCGCATTAACTTACGCGTCACCGGGGTTTTCATGTTTGGCATGTTTGATGGAATCGGTACGGTTTTTCGAATAGTTAATCATAAACTTGAGAATCTGGGAAGGATTGAGTGAATTGCAGTGGGTCATTGTGGAACTTAGCCGAAGTTTGGTGGAAGGTAGGTATTGTAGCTTGGGAAGGAACGACAAGTCTGTACTTGGAACTGTCTCGTCAAGATCATTGGCTATGAACAACAAATTCCTCAAACATCTATTCCCTCAAAAGATACTCAATAGTCCAAACTGTAGTTCAACAATACAGGGCTTTGAATATCTAAAAGCAATCAAAAATTCCACCAGAATTCAACATTCCAATCGAATTCAACATCTCAAACGATTCGAGTATTCAAGCCAGTTTAGGGATATAATAATCTTCATTTCTGAACTGCAATCCGGACTATTGAACACTCTGTTCCTTAAATCATATCCAGTAAGATAACTAGTATAAGAATCTAAATCCTCTATCAACAGCAACTTCTTCTCCCTCGCCCTCTTCAACGCTCCTTCCTGGGGCAGCTCTACTGTTAACTCCCTCTACAATCTCCCCTCTATCTAACTTCTTATTCAACCCAATCAAATGAAATCGGAGTATCGTTGCAAAAACAATCGATACCACTGACATTGAAAGATTAACATACATTGCTTTCGCATAACGAGGTGCATCGCTGCCTATGAGAGGTTAGAACGATAATTTGCCAATATAAATGCAGCACCAGGGGTAATGAGAGCTTACTAGGATAAAGGTATGGTGAATAAATTTGAGCCACGTTACTCAACGCATTGATACCGGCGAGAGCAGCTGCACGCTTAGATGGAGGTCGA
Organism: Botrytis deweyae; assembly: GCF_014898535.1. Lineage (NCBI taxonomy): Eukaryota > Fungi > Ascomycota > Leotiomycetes > Helotiales > Sclerotiniaceae > Botrytis > Botrytis deweyae. Next base: position 56,598 of record NW_024066240.1, read on the forward strand.
GGAAGTACTATGTACCATCACATTAGTCTCTGCAACCAACCTGGAGCCATTATTCAACATACCATTTGATATCCAACTAAGTGCAACAACGTATCCCGAATAGTTTGCTCCCACCATGAGGCACATGGCCAAGTATCTCGGTGCAAACTTAGTCGTGCCAGCTGCAATGGCAAAACTGATAAAAGCCAAAACCGGTGGTCCAGCAATGTGTAGATATCTTTCACCACTTGCATCTGCATGCCATGCATTACAAAGAATGGCAACAACAGCAATTAGATATGGGGGCGTCGTCAAGAGAAGTGTTTCAATATTGCCCCTGCCAAGCCCTTTAACAACTGATGGGAACAGAGTGGTGACGGTGCCCGCGGATGTAAATCCATAGATAGTGGCGAGAAGAAGCCATGCTTTCGGATCTTTCGCAGCGAGTTTGGCGCCGTGTAAGAATGTTTGTTGCTTGCTATCAACCCAGTCGTCTTGTCCTATATCTTCTTCTAATCTCCAGGCTGCGAGTTCTTTCTCGTCTTCAGATAGCCAACTTGTTGTACGTGGAAGATCGGGCAGGATGAAAAACGCAAACAGCGCTATGAAAACCTGTATTTGTTAGTGAATTGGAACTTCGAAAAATTGAGGAGTCAATTTATGAGGACGAACTGTAATCGCGCCCTCGACGATAAAAAGCCACCTCCAAGCACTAAGACCTCTGGCGCCATCCAACCCATTTGTTATACCTGCCGTGATCAACCCTGAGAACGCACCCGAAAGTAGAGATCCTGAGTATAAAAGAGCCGTTCTTTTGACAAGTTCTTTACGTGTGTACCAAGCAGAAAGGTAATACAGGCAGCCGGGCTAAATTATGATTAGAAGATGATGTAGTGTGAGGTGTAGTGAAATATATGACTTACAAAGTAAGCCGCCTCAACAAATCCAAGAATGAATCGACAGGCGAGTAGACCACCATAAGTTTGACACCCAGCTGTAGCCCCCGAGATAACCCCCCAAACTACCATACATCCAGGAAGATAAAGGGAGGGTTTGCCAAGCTTGTTAAGAAGAAGATTAGATGGCACTAATAGGGTCCTCGTCAGCAATACTCCGTGATCTTGCTTGCTTCTGGGCTCGGGTAATTACCTTGCATCAGCAAATATCCCACAAACAGAATACTAACAGAAGTCTGAAACTGATCTCCAGTCAACTGTAAATCTCTTTCTAGTCCAGCTAATTTTGCAGCAGCGATATTGTTACGGTCCAGGTAGTTCATGACATAAATAAGAACAATCATAGGAAGTAATCTCGTATCGACTTTTCGCCTCAGTGAAGTTTCAATTCTCTTACGATCTTCTGGTGTAAGATTGCGTACGTAGGCTGGAGCACGACCAGATTTCGCGGGTGTTGAGGAGGCATATTCTACGAACTCTACTTCGTTAGAGTTGATCTTAGTATCGGTTTCGGTATCCGTTGGGGAAGCTCCAATGGGTGCCATAGCTCATATGATGCAATTCTTGCGGTATTCGCGATTGATAGGAAATGATATTGTTGATCTAGAATTGGCACAAGCTTCTAAAATTATATTGGGGATAGAAAGTAACTCTTACTGGATATACCAAGGTAAGATCTAAATAAAAGATAGCTTGAGAACTCACAATTTTGATGAAAGCTATCACAGCTATAAAGAAATGATACATGGGGACATACAGCTCAATATGCGGTATGCGGGGCCCCTCACTTCCCCCGCGTTACCCCACGGCTCACGGAAAAGGACATTGCAACCTTGCCATCACTTATGCTCTTAGACCTGCGATAGCAAAAACGCCCGAAAGGCACGTGGTATTGCTAAAGATTTGCATACGGGTATGCAGCTGTTCAAACATGAATCATATTATACATATCCGGTCGGCTGCTGCAGAGTTTCCAATAGTCCGGACTGCAGTCCAACAATAAAGATTGTTGAATCCGTAAACCAATGAGAATATTTCAAGTCATCTAAGATATTGAATTTGATTAAGACACTAAACTCTTTTCGAACTTCTAACTGCTTTTAGATATTAGAACCCTTATATTATTGGACTGTAGTCCGGAATAGTGGTACCCTGAGCTGGTATCTTGGTTCCGTATAAACGGATGAAGCTGAGGATGAGAAAAGTGTGTGGCGAGTGCACAGCCGGAAATGTCAACGGCATAATGCGGAGATGTGAAACAACTACTGTTGGTGATATTTCCGGATATCAGATGAGGCTTTAGAATGGCTGGCACTGTGACGTGAACAACGCAATTCTACCCTGACACTTACCAGATTGCGTTTGGCCCTTTGATGCTATCTGACTTGATAAGCTCCTCTCATTTCAATGGCAGGGTCACAGCACGAGAATAGTAAAATGGGTGTGTTGAGAGATAACAGCGTCACATAGAGCACGAATAAGAACGACTAATACGAGTGGCTTATAATCAAAGATATTGAGAATATTGCACTAAATAGAATAAACTTCAAAATGATGAATACAACAAGCGTACATCGAAGTGATCACCACTCCTTTTTCCAACTATCGATAAATTTCTTGACCAGCCCACTCCCCACAATGTCGCATCCATTCTTAATAGCCACGGACTTTGAACCCGTCTTCTCCGTTCTGAAGACAAGTCCCTGTCGACCAGGTTTGTCATTATCATATTTTTCAGTGAAGAAATCCAAAAGTTTTATCGTTGGGTTCTTATCCGGATCTTGTTCGCTCTCCCTGAGTAGCTTAATCCATTCTCTTTGATTGACAATATCAAACTCTAATCCCGCTGCATGTAAAGCAGGAAGAAGGTCATTGGTCCAGGAGAAAGTGTGTGAGTTTTGTACATGGTAGACAATGTCTCTTAAGTCCGATTCATGCATGGATACATCTTGTGAATATTTCTCGAGGCCAGCGATCTCTAGAACAGATTTTGCAACAATATCAACAGGTAACCAGGAAGGTGTCTATATATCATCGTTAGTATTGGCATCAAGAGTGTACACTATGGTGATTCTCACCTCATCTAGGGCCGGTAGAGCATGAAGTGTTGTAGCACTTCTTATCATCAGTGAGATGGCCTCTGTACTGTTCCACAGACCTTCCATTGTATCTCCAACAATCTGACCAACTCTCAAAACCTTTGCCAGCATTCCAGTCTGTCTCGCAGCTTCTCCGATCACCGTTTCAGTGACTAACTTTGACCGAGCGTATCCCATATTTTGAGCATAATTCAGATTTGTAATGTACGTTTCCTCAATCGTCGCAGGCAAAGGAGTACCTGCTGCCGCTGATATGGAAGAACAGAAGAATAACTTTGCGGGAAAGGGCATGCGGACAGCGAGGCACAAATTCAAGAGGTTCACAGTTCCTTTGATGTGATGCGACTCGAAGCTTTGGACGCCCAGATTGAAGTTTACAGCCCAGGCACAATGAATCACTGTTGTAAGGTTGTCTCGCAAGGTTTGAATTAAGTTGGTGTCGAGGCCAAGATTTGTGTTGCTGAGATCTGATGGAAGACAATGAATCTTTGAGAATGATTTTGGCGATAATTTCTTGGCGGAAAGAGTATTTCTGACTCTTTCCTCTGCTTGTTTTCGATCCCTAGCTCGGACAAGACAATATACTGCTTTGACGAAGTTTTTCTCTACGAGCTGAGAAAGAACATGTGCCCCAAGTGAGCCGGTAGCACCAGTCAAGATCTTCGGCAAAAGGTTAGTAGGCAACAATAAACTCTTGAACTCAGTACTTACAATAGTTTCCCCGTCCACGATCCTGGAACCTGGAACGTGTTTTTCAAAATGGGAGTATTTTTGAATCAATTCCTCCATTATTTTGATCTCATCCTTCTGCTCTAATGCCTCGCCTTTTCGAAGAGAATCTAAGTGTTCAGCTAAGTCTTGCACACTCGGAAACTCAAAAACCACATTCTGACTCGGTACTGCAGAGGCCAGATCCAACTCGCGCAAAATAATACCTCGAACTGCAATCGCTTGCAAACTATCAACGCCTGCCTCGAAGAAATCAGTATCTCTTTCGAGATGCTGGATCCCAACTCGTTCTGCGAAGACACCAAGTAGGAAGTCTTCTAACTGTTCTCTGCCCAATTGGAGAGTACCTTTCAAAGAATCTAGTGGTGTCTCAAAGCTCTGGTACATAGAATCTATGAGATCTTCGAACTTTTTGTAGAAAGCAGGTCGAATCATGGTTCCTTTATCTGTGCAGGGATAATCAACACCAGCGTTTAGAATATGAACCATTTCCTTAGAAATCTGACTGAATTTCTCCACTCTTGAGTTTGCGGCAACTACCACTGGCCAGAGCCTTTCTAGCAATGCTTTTTTACCTATGGTGGTTGCTTTCTCGCTTGGAACGATGATCAACCCAGGAAATGCTCGGCCAACGCCAAACACGCACGCTTCTCTTACCAATTCATGCTCTCTAATCTGATGCTCGTATGTGATCGGGAGGACTTTTTCGCCATTGACAAGCGTAACACGATCATCTAACCGTCCAAGATATTTCCATGCATTTGGTATTGAAGGATGAGGGGTAAACAAATCACTCGTTTTGAACGAATTTGGAGGACTTTGAGAATTTGAGGTGACTTTTGACGGTAAACCATCTAATACCACACATTCGAATGTGTTCTCTGATTGTTGCACCATTTGAATGTATGGTACACATGATGGTAAAGGTCTGACATAGTTCCATGCTGTATCTTCTCGTGGACGAAAAGAAGTCATGAGCTGCCCTATCTCGGTACTGTATGCTTGGTTAGAATTTGTCGTTCTAGATGAAGCTCCTAAAACTTACGCGCCGTAATGACCAACTAAGTAAACTCCAGCTTGTGTCAAGCGGTCTCCAAGATCATCCGGGCAGCTACTTCCCCCAAACAAGACTAATTTGCATCTTCTCAGAGCTTCGATTCCACTTTCGGACTCCGCGAGTAGCTTCAAAGCGTAAGGTACACCATGAAAACTTTCAGGTCTTACTGCAGCCATTCCTTCGATCAAATTCTTTCCCGTCAATGGCAGGTTGGCATTGAACATAGAAATCTCCTTTTCTGAGTGGATCGCTCTAAAGAATGATGATAATCCGTGGTTATGATACAGAGGCAATGTCAAAAATGCCCGGTAACCGAAACTGTTGGAGTAGTTGGATAGACAAGCCGCATGTGTTTGAAAGATTGGTTTTGGAAGCCCTGTTGAACCCGATGAATGGATTATGAATGAATTACGCGTTGAATCCAAGGCAGTTCCCACAGATCGAGGAAATCGTGGGGTCAACGGAGCTTTGATATCATATTGAGACTGTCTCAGCAAGGGATACTGAGATACTTCCAGCTCAACTTGAATCAATTTGATAACGTCGTGGTGATTATCTGAACTGACAACTCGCTTACATTTTGTCTTTTGCAGAAGAGAGATGTATGCTTCTGGTGCTAGTCGATTAGAAAGCAACAGAACTGCGAAACCCAGGCGTGATAAGGAAAAGATGGTAGCGACATAATCAAGATTTGACGGTGCTAAAAGCGCAACGACTTCTGCAACAGGACTTTTTGATGACTGCGTTCCTATTAGAATAAATCCCTAACAGTTGATTTGCATACTAACACTGGGAATGAGACCAAGTGATGAGTACGCATTTGCACCATGGTCAGCGAATCGATCGAGATCCCTCGCCGTGTAATGAACATAGTCCGATCGACCCTTCAGGCTACCGGGATATGCTAATAGAGGGACATCTGGAATAGTCTGACTTCGGTTGTAAATCAAGTCGTCGACAGTGTATAGAAGCCGGCTAGGTATAGTCTTCGCGGGTTGAGACGAATTTTCTAACCTCTCATGTGGTGCTGTAAACGCTCTAGTCTCGACTATGGCCGACATGGTTCTTAATTGTCTGAATTATAAAGGGACAAGAAGAATGGCATGCAGCCGTGTGTGTTCTCTGTTTGATGAGGCTTCCTGCCCGGATGCATCATAGCGCTATATATGACTGGAGGAATATTTTTCCTTGGAGGGGTATTGAGCTGCACTGCATAGCCTACACAATTATCCGTGCCCCAGGTGCATATCCGAGATCCGGAACTAGGAAAACAACGAATCACGGGTTATTCTTGGAGTGGGGACGCGTATGAGAAGCGTGATGATAAACTAATATCCGGAATTATTACCCATTCCCGTGTCCCATTGATCATTTTGATCTCCTGGAAACATGAAGTCGAAGCCACCCACGCCGCCAGTAACCTATGAAGTAAGCATAGTTTCCATTGAGATTCTATGTAAGAACGTACCAAAGAATCAAATTGGCCCCAGCCAGTGAGAGGATCCATAGTCACAGAAGGACTTGACTCGATATAATCGCCATCGGCTCCGTCAATTGAACGTGCTACTGCAATTCCGCCATTCCCATATTCGTGGACCGCATTCGGTACAGTGACAAGACTTTCACGGCTTGAATGGGAACCGCGCTCGGTCTGGGTAGCATGAGATCCGTGGTTTACACCTTGTCCTTGGGGGTATGTGATAGCCTCTAGTCTAAGTTCTTCCAGCACTACACTATATCTCTGTGCCAATGATTCATTTTTGGCTTTAGACGAAATCTGGGAATGACAGCGAACAGCAGCCTCAAAGTATTTGATATATTGCTCTCGAGGATGATAGCGGTGTTGTATCGTGTATACGTATAGCACAACCACCGCACAGAATGCGAAATAATGAGTGAACTATTCGAGTCAGGATATTGCTATAGAGTTATTAGGAATGGCACTTACCCAAAATGCTTGGTACAGTTGGCCGGCCTCCGTCAAATGATTAACGATGTTAGTGATTTCCATTGCTGCCTGTAAACAATTGAAGACATTTTTGTCCACGGAGTTGCCGGTTGAAGTTTCTCTAGAATGGTACGAGTTTCTTTTATGAAGACTGGCAAAATCTCGCAATAAGAAGGGTCGATGAACTAAAATTAGTGCATGCCAATATGAGAGATTCAGGACATTTCTTTGACGTTGGAATAGAGGTATCAATAAAGACGTATCTACACCCTTAGCATCTAAAAACCCAGTGAACTTCGTGCGCCACTCTTGAAGATTTTTGCAATACTGGTCTGCTAAAGAAAGACGGATAGTGGAAGATGGTGGACGAATGGAATACAGATCGCGAAGAATATGACTGATTATCTGGGACAGCCTGTAGAGAAGTGAGCTTGCAAATACAAAATTGAGATTCTCACGCTTACATTCCATGAGCAATAGGTGCCATCATGATAGATTGGGCTCTAGACTTATTGACGTGAACGTGTCTTGAAGTAAGATCAGAGTCATTTACACAACTCGGGAGTTCCTAAATTGAGGTCTTAGAATCTTATGGGGTAATCGCGATTGTCAGCCTGATATAGGGATAGCTCACTTGATCTATATCATCATCGTGAAAAGTTCGAGGTCTTCCGAGAGCTGCGCTTAGATAATTATCCAGTGTGTATGCACACCAAAAAACTCGCTTTCTGCATTCTAGTTCGATCATATCCACATTATTGTGAGACTCTAAACGTCTCTTGCGATGGATACCGAGAGCGAGGATCAGATGAGCCGTTGTTCCGAATAAGCTCCAACAATGGTTGACCCTTGATTGTGATAAGAGATAGAAGCATTGACACAGACGAGCTTGAACACTAGTTAAAAGCACTCCTCCAGTTTCAGATGTCAGTTGACGATCAGCGGCGTGGAAGTATCGGGAACTAAAGTATTGTTAGCTTGAACAAAATAACATAATGATGATTGATTCGTTTTTAAAGTATACAAGTCCTCGGAGTTCCAGGCTGGATATGAAAGCTGTCTATGCTCCACCATAATTCAATGACCAGAAAAATCCAATATTTGAGTGCGATTGAGAGTGATTTGGCCAATTAAAGAGCCGAAAGCCTCTCATGAAAAAATTTAACTCTTAATCATTAAGCATCTCGCAGTATTTACCTCGTATCAACATCATTCTGTTTGCCAACGCCAGGCATGTAGTCTCTTGCTTGAGCAAAAACCATAAATAAAAGAGCCGTTCGTCCTTTGGCACCGCTTTTCCGTTGAAAAGTTCCCAGATTATCGTAAAATTCATGTACCCAGAGTTCAATAGTTGGGCGATGTAGAAAGCGATGGGTCGGAACTGCAAAATCAAAGTATCTTGCAACAAGATTCTCGGCGTCGGATTTTGGGGGAAGTACGAAAAAGGAAGGGTCAAATTCTGGTAGGGGAGCATCCCCAAATGTGAATATTGATGAATCCTGGGAGAGTGTGATCTCTCGGTGTAACTTCTTCTGCACTCTCAATAGAAAAGAGGCCCCAGAGGAAGGACCCACGTAGTGTCCCTGGAGGTCAGTTTGCGGAGGCTCTGGTGAGTTCCGAGATGATTGCATTCTCGAAATTGGGTTCGAGTTCTCAGCGATAGTAGGCTGGAGCCGGGCCAATGTTGATGCAGCTATCGCTACATCATGTGGGATACTGGCAAAATCTCCGCTCAATTGGCTATGGAACGCATTGTGATGATTTGGGAAAGGTTTGGCAGCTTCAATCACGTGTTCATGTTCAACACTGGTAGAACTTTCGGCATTTTCAGAAATACCTGCGAGATGTTCAAGGTGTTCTTTCTCTGTCGTTATTGGAGGTATTCTCCCACGCCTATAGGCTGCTGTGAACTCACAGATCAAGCCAGCAGTTGTACAGAGATTGCAAGGTTGATTTCCGCTGCATCTTGTCTTTTTTCTTTGAAATGCATTTGTGAGATGTCTTTTCCGCAAAATGTGGGGTTAAAGCATCTTACCTTTTACAACGATCGCAAGCTCGACTTACACGTATTCTCTCAGTCTCATCCCTTTTCCGTCTTTTTGCTGCGGGCGCCGGTTGAGTCTCTGTGCTCTCATCCCTTGGATGAGCTACCTCAGCTGTTGGCGGAGAGTTCAACGAAGTGTGTGATTGTCGAGCTTCCGTCATTATGATTTGCGTAGTGCAAACTTTCTCAGATCCGAAACATAGAAGAATACTTCCGAAGGGGGTCTGCAGGATAATGGTTCATAGAATTGTCTTTGGTCCGGATATTTGAAAGCTGGTGGTGCGGGGAAGTTGAGCTTTCCGGCTAAAGCAAATGACAGGGGGTGTCGGATCCCCACTTTTGGGCCGAAGCGGCAATTTCGAAATTACCTATTACTTGCTAGGCTGCTAGCAGATCCATATCCAGAACAATCCTGGCTCGGATGGCTACAGTATTCTACTCTTACCTTTCCCGAGCTTACATACGGAAATGCCCATTCTTTCGATATTTCCAGAACAATGAATAATTATTGGTTGGAGGAATTGAAATATCATATTGTGAGCTAGGTATTTTACCATTCTCTAATCTCACCGCCTGGGCCAATGAACCCCGGGCTCACCCAAGGCTCTGCTCCTTGAGAAAGTCTACGTACTTGCTCCTCGTCAATATCTATGCCAAGTCCTGGACCCTTCATCAAATCAATATAACCACCGGTTACCTTCCAGACCTCTGGATTGGTTGTGTAACTCGTAAGATCTTGCCCGCCAACATTGTAATGGATACCCAAGCTCATTTCTTGAATGACATGATTTGAGCAAGCCGCCGCGATCTGAATATTGGCTGCGAGAGCAATGGGTCCTAAAGGGCAGTGCGGCGCGAGAGCGACGTCATAAGTCTCGGCCATAGAGGCGATGCGTTTCATCTCACTGATCCCACCACAATGACTAATGTCTGGCTGTAAAATATCTATAGCACCAGCTTCAAGGAATGGTCGAATATCCCATCGACTATGGAGACGTTCACCCAGGGCAATTGGGGTGCTTGTTAGTTGCGAAAGATCTTTGATGCCCCCAATGTGTTCTGAAAGCAGTGGCTCTTCCAGGAACATTGGTCGATGTGGTTCCAGAGCCTTTGCTAGCTGCTTGGCCATTGGCTTGTGAACTCTACCATGAAAGTCAACTCCAACATCCATTCCAAGCTCTTTGACAGCTTTCACTCGTTCTATACAGCCATCCAGGGCAGATGGCGAATCAAACCATCCGAGATCCTCTGTACCATTCATTTTGACTGCTGTAAATCCTTGGTCTTTTCTAGCCTGACTACTCTTGTTAATTTCTGTCCGTAGAGGCTTGGGATAACATACGCTTGGCTGGCAATATCAGAAGGTCTATCTCCACCAATCCATGCGTATACCTTTATCTTGTCCCTGACTTTTCCACCCAGTAACTGATAGATGGGTACATTTAACCTTCTAGCTGGAGAAACAATCAGTTCGAGTACCTGGATGGATTGGTGAAGCATACCTTTCAAATCCCACAAAGCAATATCGATTCCGGATAATGCGCTCATGAGAACCGGGCCTCCACGATAGAATCCACTTCTCCAAGACATTTGCCATATATGTTCGATATCACTACAACTATTTATTAGATGTACTAATACGACATCTTAAGTCCACATACTCAGCTTCCATTCCCGTGTATCTTGCGATATAAGCGTCTAAACAACCTTCAACGGCTTGGGTATGACCCTCAAGAGAGGCTTCGCCCCAACCTACATTGCCACCTTTGTCTGTGATTTTTACAAAGAGCCATCGAGGTGGTACACGAAAGTATTCGATAGATGCTATTTCCGGCATTATGAAATCTGTGATCAATGTGTAACTTTGGGCGTGCAAGTCAGAACTATATGTGGTCTCAGATGAATAACTGTCCAATTCCGAAGACCCGAAGGCCGGAAATAGGGTGGGGTAAAGATGCAGTAGATCTGATGATCCCGGGTAAGTATTGCATCCACAAATTTGACATCCGGTCATCAGCGGGTAGTTTTATTGCAAGATATGGCAAATTAAGATGTCTTATTTTACTATTCAACAATAACTAGCATAGTGTTCATGCGGCGCGCAACTTCCGTTGAGATTCTTTCCAATCTTCGACACTCTTTCTCAAACTTTCTGGGCTGACCTCGCCAAAGATATCCACTCCGAGCCGTGCTGGGAAATTATATCGATGGTTTCGGTCCAAAGAACATATCTTCTGGAACGCATCATCTGGCAATTCAAAGTCTAACAGTGGAATTAGCTTAGCAAACTTATAGATACTGAGCATGGAGGTGTCACTAACCTTGGAAATTATCGTTTATACGCTCTGGTGTAACGGATTTTGGAAGAACAATAGTGCCTCTCTGAACAGCCCAGCTGATAAGTAGTTGCGCTGGCTGCTTTCCCAAACTTTTCGCGAGGGAGATCACCGTGGGGTCATCTACGCCTCTTGGCAAGTTGTAAATATTGTTTCCAAGAGGACTGTAGGCGGCCACTGCGATATTCTGGGACTTGTGCCAATTCAACAAGTCCGGTTGTTGCAAATAAGGGTGTGCCTCAATCTGATTGACTGCCGGCGGAATTTTTGCAGTTTCTAACAACGCTTCGACCTTCTCTCTGGTGAAGTTGCTAACTCCGATACTTCTAATCTTTCCTTTTTCGACAAGGTCTTCCAAGGCTGCCCACGTGTCTTTAATTGGAACATCGATTACGATGATTTCCTCTGTTTTGGGGTCAACCGGAAATCGTTCCTTGGACTGCGGAAAAGCAACTGGCCAGTGGATCAGATAAAGGTCAAGATAATCAGTCTGAAGGTCTCGTAAAGATGAATCGAGCGCGGCTTCAACATCTTCAGGCTTGTGATCTGTATTCCACAATTTGCCCGTAACCTAAATATTTTTCAATCAGCACACAATCAGTAAAGAAGTAAGGTGTCAGCACTCACAAATATGTCTTTCCTGTCTACCCCTGATGCTTTGATTCCTTCTCCCACTTCCGTCTCGTTCCCGTATACAGCTGCTGCATCGATATGGCGGTATCCTGTTTTCAGTGCATGCGCAACAGCCTCCTTGACTTCATTTGGTTTTGATTGCCACGTCCCTAAACCAACCACTGGAATGCTGTATCCTGAGTTCAACTTGACGGAGCGATTGAGGGCCATGGTGAAATTAAATCGCGAGAATATCTGCTGGTACTGTTTATTGGAACATTGGCGGGTACTCGGGGTTTTAAAGGCAAATCAGAGTTACTGTGGATACATCAATAACCTTTGCATCAATGATGTCTTTTCGACTTATCCGTAGCCAGGTAGCCTGGGTATACTTTTCCGTGGGCATTGGTGGATAAAGAACATCTGCAGTTCCGTACCTGATCATAATCGAATGATACGATTAATAAGATAAATCAGTCTGACATTGAACCTCTGATAAAAGGGAGGCGCAAATCCTCATACATTCAAGTCGAGTTTGTTGAGGAATTTCTTGCAATCAAGTAGTGATGACTAATCACCGTGAAGTACCTCCCGAGGGAGTTTTTGTTCCCGTCCCGACCTTTTTTAAGCCATCAACAACACCTCTCTCTACAAACCAAGCAGCAGTAGATGTTTCAACTCAGGTTCAACATAGTGTTCACCTTGCGAAGAATGGAATACGTGGACTGGTGCTTCTTGGGAGCACAGGAGAAGCCATTCATCTTTCACGCGCCGAACGATCCGAATTGATAGCTGGTGTTCGAAATGGACTTACCTCCGCAGGCTTCTCAGAATACCCAATTATGGCAGGCGTGCTAACTAATTCTTTAAATGAAGCATTAGAGTGGTTGGCCGATGCAAAGGAAGCTGGAGCACAATGGGGTCTTGTTCTTGCACCTGGATATTTCGGTCCTGCTGCGAACCAAGAGAACATTAAAGAATGGTACAAGATCGTGGCAGATGCTAGTCCTATTCCAATATTAATGTAATGTCCATGTCTCTCTCGTGTCGTCATACAAATCTAATTCGCTACCTCTGCAGCTATCATTATCCTGGAGTCACAAACAACGTCACAATAAGTCTCGAGACTTATACGGAGCTCGCTGCTCATCCCAATATCGTTGGGTGCAAAATGTCCCATGGAAATGTTTCACATCACCTGCAAGTCTCCTTGACGCCAGATATCAATCACGAAAACTTCCGCGTATTCAGCGGGTTCGGCCAACAGCTTGGCCCTATTGTACAATTCGGCGCGGCCGGTGTGATTGATGGGCTTGCCGCAATTTATCCTCGAACAGTTGCACGCCTTTTTGAACTTGCGAAAAGGCGTCCTGTTGAATCTGCAGAGTTGCAAGAGTTGCTGTCGCTTCAGTTCTCCGTGAGCCGCGCAGAGGAATTTGTTGTGAGATGGGGAATAATCGGGATCAAGGAAGGGGTTTATCGAACTTTAGGTATAGGAAATTTGGAAGGTGGAAGATTGCCCTTGAGGGGCAAATTACCTGAAGGGGAATGGCAGTCCTGGAATTTTGCCACTAGTGCCATGGAAAAACTTGAAAGTTCATAAGTTTTCGCGGCTTATGATGTTTTCAACAATTGTCAATCTCTCACATTAGCTAAATTGCATGTTGTAAGTAGAGCAAGGTTCAAATTAAACAAATTTTTGAAGTAATTGGCATCCCTGGGGAATAGATTCGTCCAACTCTGGGCTAAACATCCTGCCATATGATGTTCTCTCCATTTCCACTCCATTTCGATATTATTTTTGGGGGGACTTTGCGCACGTCATATACTTCGTTTGTATTTCAAGATGGTCACTTGCCTTCTGAAATTCACTAAAACCTCAAAATCAAAATATCATGAAAGGCCGGGGACTGGTTGGAATACAATATCTCCTTTCTTGACAGCATCTTCACCAAGAAGCCCCCTCCTTGCTGGGGACAACATTTCATGCATCAATGCGCCTCGTGCTCATTAACTTCTACTTATAACTCCTATTTCAATTCTGCAATTCTGCCACTCATCCACTTTTTACCGTCACTAAATCCTTACTTCGAGGGATGCCGCGGCGCAATCTAATTGTTCTCGTATCATGCATATTTTACCTTCAATCGCCGCGTAATAATCAAAATTATACTTCCAAGTCAGGAACCAGCTGTTTTATTGAAGAACAAATCTTCCACTGGGAACACGTCCACGCAAAATTGCCCAAAAACCACCGGGATTTTCACGTCCAGAACAAGTCGCTGGCCTACCGAAAATTCGAACAACCGGCGCTTTAGTCTCCCGTTTCTTTTGCGGAAGATGCTCCGTTTACCAAGGACTTTGAGTCTCTTGGTCAAGAGGCTATGGATGAGCTGTGCGAACAAGGAATCGTGGTAGTATTTAGAACAAGTGCTTAGGAAGTTCCACAATTGGCCATCCATCTAGGAACTATGCTCAGACATTTCCAAGAGATGTATATTGTTCTTCTTTGGTTCACACAGAAGCATCGGGGCATTTGTAATTTATGATGCGTAAATAGCAAAGCAATTGGTCGGGATATTCGCGAGATCCACCGCGGCAATCAACGACATCGAACTACTTGGATAAGAGAACGCGGAGTTGAAAGAAAGGAAAAAGAGGGAGGGTACATGGAGATTGAGACTATCCAAGTACAAGTTTATTCATGTATTAAAAGGGCCCATTCGAGACTGGTTGCAAAATGATGTCTTTTCAGTAAGACGGATAGTTATGCCATCTGGTCGAATTCGATTACTCTCGATTACTCAACAGCCTTCCCTTCACTTATCATTGAATGAATTGCCCGGAAACTTTCTACCTCAGTGACTTAAGAAACTCGACTCTTCCAGAGTTCTCTATCTTGGTGTCGGGTTTATGCATGAGGAAACATTTCGCTCATGGCGAAAATGGGTACGTTAATTCAAACGCTGCCGTGAACATGTTGCTGAGGCCAGGACAACAAAAGGGTCTGGCTACAAACCGGAACAATAATATTGATAGTGAATGTGGGAGTCTTCCGATTTCTATATGCATGCGCATTCATCTTGTAGTATTTCATGAATTCAAGATTAAACAAGCATAGATATCTTCATATTTACCAACGATACTAACAAATTCAGGCTGTAGAGATGTTGCCTTAGCAAAGGCACTTTGTGAGTACTGTGTTAATCTTACCGGGTCTGTCCCTTTACCAACGATTACCAACCTCCTACACTTCCTTATGGCTCACAAAAGCACTGGTTTCAGCCAGCTATCACCATGCATCATGTCATGCCACGCGAGATTAGTAGTGTTTGTAAATTTGAGCGATCGCGAGAAATATTGCAGATGGCCAACGCAACAAAATTCTCCGGACTCTACTACGATCTCGTAGATCCGCATGTTACGCGGTCAAGTGATAATTTGGATTATTTGAGTGATGACCTAACGTACACTGAGACAGAAAGTACAGAAGGGGCAAGGAGAGAAGAGCGTGAGAACGTAAATGCTTCAATTAATCAGGAGAGGTACCCTAATAATCGAAAATCACAAGGAACGAGTGAACGATATTGAAATTGCACTTAATGAAACGCAAGAGATGAGCACGAAGAGGGGTAGGGAGAACGGAGAGAAGCCTGGGAGAAATCTTCTCTCTGCATCAACCAACGATGAAGAGGTAATGACACGGTGCAACTTTGACCAAGATCAGGTACTTAATTTGAACAAAAACAACCTGCGAAAAGTTGGCGACGACGATTTCGGGGTAATGGAAAGGAGGGGGATTCCTGTAGATCTGTTCCATCAGCACAATGTTCTTCATCGAAAAAAGGAAGCATAGAGAGACGAACACAAATGTGATCAGTCATCTAGGGTTGATTTCGAGCCCTATAAATTGTTTGAGAGCTAGGTCTACTACGACAGGGCATTTAAGCTAGCTATTTCTATTCCACTTTGCTATTATCAAGCTTGAAGCTTCTACTGACAGAAAGGAATCATGAAGGGGGGGACAACTTGGTTGAATGGCTTGTGGATGATGATGTTAAGGGATGAATGGAGAAGAACAGGTGCTAAAAGGCGGACTGGAATGCTTGAGAGGAGCTGGAGTCAGGAACAGACCGGAATATGCAGCTTATATATAGGATATGAACACATGTATTAAAGCTAAGGGTTGGGTTGGGTTGGATCAATGGATCAATGGTTTACTGACAACATATGAGGTGGTGTTTGCAATTGATTAGCGTTTCTCTTCCAAGAATATGTTGGGAGTACCAGCCATGTGTTATGGATGAACCTCAATCAATTCTCATACTTCGCTCATGATATCTTCTTCATCTCATACTCTCTCCGATTTTGAAATGCTCTTCCATTCATTTCAATTGTGATGATCGAGTTCCCCGATTTCATGCCGTGGATTCGGCAGTGATCCGACAACCCCTCCCGCTAGGCCTGTGCCATGCTGACATTGTAAGATACATGAGACAAAAATTTTAAGCATAGATTCCTGGGACCCAGAATATTTGCAACACAAAATCCGTCTCCAGATCCGCTAGCTATCACGATGATATTTACCGACTCCTTGTTAGTTCAAATCGACTTTTAATCATGTTGCAGCTTACAACTGTATTATCGGAGGCTGATAATGAAGGGGCTAGGGAGAAATGTAAAGTCCGTGCATAGCAATCTATCGGTACCTAGGTAGATTGTGTTTGTTGAATGGATGCAACTGGAATAGTCACTCATCCTCCTATCACTAGCAGAAATTTAGATGGAATTCAATTTCGATATACTTTATTTGTTTATTGGGATTGTCGGTGTGCAACAAGAGTTATCTGGATATCTGTCGTGTCTCACGCAGAAGCCATCTCCAATTGAGATCATCACTGACATGTCGCTCCTTCCTACCCAATTGTCAGTTTCGAGCTTACTAAATGGACGATAGTGCGTGCTATCTACGTTTGTAGTACAATGTGAAAATCGAAAGACGGCGACTTTACTTCATCTGATTCCGGTGCATGATGTGTGTGAAACATTCCTCTGTGTGGGAAGTTCCTGGCCGACAGCTACTAGTTAGTTGATAGCTAAAAAAAAAACGCACAGAGGCTCCGATAAACCATATTTTGGAGATTCATAATAACGAAGGTAGCTGTTGAAATTTTCAGATTATTCTTCCCTCAGTCTGTCCTTGCGCTTCTGATATCGGAATCCACGAGAAAACAGAAACTTCCCATTTTTGTACGGGGTTCCCTTGTAACCTCTAAGTCTAAACGTCATCGAAGCCGAGTTCTGCGAACAAAATATCAGAAGCTTACGACCTCGAAGTTGCTTCAACGACAAACTCCCTCGAAATCTTGGACATTGTGGTCAGTAGGGAGGGGGATTCTTTGAGAAGTTTCTAGGAAAAGCACGAGTTAGCTCAGCAACGTAACGATCTACCAACCATGACATCAACAATAGTCGGAATAGACCATCTGCTTCTTGGTATGTTTTTTCCGTCATTTAATTCCAATTTGATCCCTTACTTATTAAGGCTCCAGGTACGCAAGAGATCCTCCTCGCGATTCCACACCTCATACGTCCAATTCTTCTTACATTTGCTCTGTTCTTTGCTGTGTGTGTATTTATGTGCGCAGTTGCATATGCTTTTATCGCCGTGAAATCAAGTCTATATACGATTGTCAAGGATTCGGATGATACCTGCTCGAAATGGATGAAGAAGATTGTCGCTAGTGATGGATTTATTGAGATAGGGGTACTGGGATATGTGTTTGTGGTTGCATTTGGGGTAGGGAGGGGATTGGATCTGGTGCTTGGAGTTTGTTGGTGAGGAAGCCGGGGGGTTAAAGGATGGACGGACAGGTTGCCATGAAATGAAAGCATGGTCTTTGATTGCAGAGAGTCAATATCCTGATGTGCAGTGTTTAAGAAGTACAAGAAGCATTTGGACAGTCTGTTCCCCTCGGATATGAATATTGTCAGCAAAAGAACGCATGAAGAAATGGTTGATGGAATAGATGATTCGAGTCTTTTGGACCACAATCATGCTTTTGGTTACTAAACCATCATCACGAAGCAAGACTTGGCCAACAATATCGGTGAATGAATAGCACCCTCTCTGCTCTCATTTGGATTTCCAGTAGATAAGTACCAGAAATATCCATCGCCTTCATATTACCATTTACTCGGAACAGAGTAACCGATATCCCTGCTACGTGCACGCCCCTACTATGTGTACGTTTTCTTCAATCAAAATAAAAATCAATTTAAAATTCAAAAATTATTAAAATAAAATAAAATTTAGTTCTAGAATTAAATGATATTATTTATTTTGATTTTTTAGAATTTCAAATTGTTGAAATAAAAATCGATTGAGTAATAAAATAAAAGAAAAATATAATTCTAATATATAAATTTTCAATAAAAAATATATTAAAATCTATTTATAGAGTTAGAAAATATTTAAATAAATTTTTTGATATTAATTATTTATAGGGAAATCAAAAAAATCCAAAAAGTAATAAAATTAGTTTTAATAAAGATTATTAGATTTTCTAATTGTTTTTATTATTTTGAAATTTTTTTAAAAATGAATTTTAAAACAAATTTAAATTTTTATATTAAATATTAAAATTTTTGATATTATAATTTTTTTGAAATAAGTTATATTGAATATTAAAATATATAAATTTTAGATTAATCAAAAGAAATTATTTAAATAAATCTTTTATTTTTAAAATTCTATTTTTGAAATTATTTAAATCTTGATTTTGTAATATATAACGAAATTCTAATTATAAAATTATTATTTTAATATAAAAAATCTCAAAAAAAAAGGTTTTCCCTAATTCAAAATATTATTAAATTAATTTTTAAAAAAAGAAAATCTAAATAGAAATCATTTTAATATCAATAAATCCTGAAAATTCAGATATTTAAATTTCTTATTAAATCAAAAATCAATTGATATAACTTTTTTCTTTAATATTAAATGAAATATATATAATTGAAGATTATAGAAATCAAATTTTTAATAATAATTAATAAAAGCTCATATTATAATTAATATTATATCAAATTAAATTCTTAATATTTATTTTTAAATCTTTAATTAAATATAATATTAATAAATCATAAATTTTAATATATTTATATATATTTTAAAGATTACTATTATTATGCAATTTAAAAATAAAATTAAATATTATAAATTCATTATTTTATTAATAATTAATTCTTATAAACCTTTGTTTTAAAAACTATTGTGGGCGAAACTTGGTACTGGTCACGTGACCTCTTTCTGTAGCTAGTATTTATAGGTCTTCTTTGTATAGTTTAGAGAAAAGTAATCAATTCCTATCCACTTTTTCGTATACTTTGTAATACGCTATATAGTATCTACTCCTCTTTTTTTTTACTGGAGGCGCTATATCTTAGTGACTTATTTATAGTATTTACGAAGAACTACTTTATAACCTTACCACCTTCTACTCTTTTATACTATTAGAATTTAATATTGATATAATTTCAGAATTGTGACGGAAACCGTGTTGTAGACTAGAAAAGAGGCTAAATACGTATTGAAGGGGGTGAAAAGCTTGATTGTATTTCCTATGAAAGATTGAAGCTATTTAAGGTGCTAGAAAGCTAAAAACCACGCTAGAGGGGGCTGTAGTATTCACTCTGGTATCTAGACTACATGGATCAGATCATATAATAATCAGAGATACAATATATAGAATACTCTGAAACGGAATAGTGTTAACCAGATCGGATTGCAATCTGATTACCATTCCTGTGATTGATATTCAATAGTTATATAATATGTAATCCTTTTTTCTTTTATAAAAAAAAAATCAGAATTTTAGTTTAATATAATTCAATATATACACCCTTTTTCATTTTATATTATTATTATCCAATTACTTATACTCTATTATAATATACTATTATCTTGTATAATAATTATAAGCCCAATATACATTTAATTATTGCTATTTTATTATAGATTATTCTTATAATCAAAAGTGGGTATATCACAATCTATATCGGAAAATCCAAATTTTCACTATTCAAATATCTGAATCAATTATATTTATACAATATATATATCCTTCAATATACCTTACCATTTAATCTAATTAATCAGCCTAATATAATACTTTAAGAATTAAATATCAATTAAAAAATATTTAGAATAAAATTGATTCTGAACTTCTACCTATAACTTACTCTTTATCCTCTCTCTTCTTGAAATCATTATTCAAAATAATCAATTAACTAACCACATCTCCTCCTATTCCTTCAATTCTTAAAAATATTCATTAAAAACAAAATAGAATCAAATACTACACTTATAAAACAAAGCTATCTAAATACTATACCAAATACTCAAAACAAAAAAGCAAAAATAAAGATATAGAAATAAAGAAATCAATTGATTACTTATCTATTTCTTTATTATTAATGAAGTTTGTATTTATATTTAAACTTAATATAATTATTTTGTTTATTATTTATAACAAATCATATTGTAATAAGAAAATGATATATAATAATAAGTATAAATCCTATCAATAAGTTTATAAATAAATCTAATTAATTATTAATCCAACTTATTTTATAGAATTATTCTTATCGAATAAAAAATCAAAGGCTCAACTACTTTACAAGATAATACTCTCACTCTATAACAAATTAATACTATCCAACCAAATTATCAAAATAACAATTCAATTTAAATATTATATATTAATTGCTTAGATATCAAATAAATAAATTGATTTGATAAAATAATATTAGGATTAGAATATTGTTTATTTAAAAGTATTTATATACAAGCTTCTAGATATTGATAAACTATTAGCTATTTGTATTTTCCTTAATACTATTGGGATTAAAATAATATCTTTTTGAATTTAATATAAGATTAATAAAATTGATAAAAAGATTCATTTAGGCTAGAAATATTAAATACTTCAACAAATAACTATAATATTTGGGGGTATTATCAGTTATAATGCTATATTACTGAAAACAAAAGGAATCTATACTATTAAATAGTTCAAGCTAATTATTCTAATTAAAATAATTAATTATAATCAATTCAAGGTTTCCTATTTTAATAAAAATATTAAAAAAGTAAAGTATCCTTATATATCTAAAAAAAAATAAACTAAGTTAATATTCTTATAAATAGAATCCTGAAGATTGTAATAAAATGAAAATTGTTTTGATTAAGAAATATAATAATCGTTTAGGTCTAATATTTATAATAAAACAAATCAGAAAGATCAGATAAAGGATTATAAACAAATTCAAGTATTTATATAATACTTTTAGGAGTAAGAATTGGATAAAAGGATTATTTTTGGATATTATTTTATCTATTGCAAAGATACTAAACAAATTCCTAGATGTTATAATGTTAAAAGTGTTTGTAATTAACTCGATTTCAAAATCAGAATTCAAATTTTATTATTCTATTTTTTTTGATAATTATAGAGTATTGTATATTATTAATAATATCTTTTTACTAAATAACTAATCTTATTATTAATCCTTCAAGAATAATTAAATAAATTTAGAATTAATCTTTTATTAAATAATTAGAAAAGGTTAGAAAATAATGAAAGATATTTTTAACAAAAAAGATCTAATCTTTATAGATATCACTTTAATTTCTAATTTTTATATAAATATTGTTTCCGAAATATAATTGTATAAATTAGGTTTATAATTTAATAATTTTAATATAACTTTTCATTTTGAAGATATAATGAAGAATGAGATATATATTTAATATATTAGATATAATAATTTTGTATTTTTAGAATTAAAGCCTTTTTTCTTTTATTTTTTTATTCTAATCTTTAACTATAATCTTATATATTCTATTATTTTTTATAAAATTAATAAATTCTTTAAATATTTAAGGAATATTTTAATTTTAAGAAAAAATCAAATAGAATTGTAATATAAAAAAATTAAATATCTTAAAAAAAAAGTATTCAAACACTTAATATTTATTATGAAAAAAATAAAGATTAAAGATTCTTTAAGATAAGAATACTCTAATTACATATATATATATATAAAATAAATGATTTCCTGAGCTTTTAGTAATTATTAATTATTTAAATCTTTCTATAAGATATAATGGGATTTATTTAATTTCCCTTATATATTCAATAAAATAATATGGCTATTGATTATTAAAAAAATATATAGCAGAAAGCTATTTAGTTATTTCTTAATAAAAAGGATTTATAATAAGGTATTCTTGATTATTCAAAGTTTTTTTATCTGGATTTATAGGAAATATAAACTTTCGATTATAATAATTAAGCAAAACAATGATATCTTTATTATTAGAATTATAAGTTATATAATATTTGAAAAATAAATTAATATTAAAAGAATTGAGCTTAAACTTTTTTCTAATTATATTTATGAAATTAATGGAGGAGCTAAGCAAGCAGGGTAAGAATTAATAATTAAACAAATCAAAATACATCTTTTTACAAAATTATCAATTAAGCTTTAAATAGAAGCTATAATAACTACTATTTATCTTTATAATATTAATCCTTTGAAAACAAGATTATTCAAATTATTTAATTAAGTATTAGATAAATAATTTTAATTATATTTTAAGGAAGGTAATCCGGTATTTATTATTAAAATTACTGATAATCTTTAATCTAATTAAAATTCAATCTATAGATATAAATACTAAGCATATTTTTTGAATAAGGAATGTAAGATTGGAGTATAAATAAAATAATATAAAACAAATCCTCGAATATATATTGAATATCTAGTTAAATATATTCTGGGTATATGGATTTATTATATATAAATATCAATATTTGATTGGATTATTATTTTTCGAAATATTATTTTTAATAAAATATTTATCTATAAATAGAATTATTTTAATTAATAGGTTAATATTATGTCTATAAATCAATTATAGTAATTAGCTTGGCTATTGGATATTACTAATTATATAGATATAAATAAAACCTTTATTAAAAACGAAAATAATAATATAAACACTTTTATTATTATAGCAGACTAGTTATTATTACTTAATTCCTTTACTGTATATACTTTAGATAATCAATTATCTTTTTTATAATAAAAGAATTCTGGAGAAGGTAATTATCTAGGGGGTAAAAAGGCAGTAAACAAAATATTAAGTAATTAAGAGTTTATCTAATTATTTTATAAACCATTTCTTTTTTTTCCAATATTAAGAAATAATAGGAATTTATATATATATATTCTAATACTAGAAGATGTGGGTGGAAAATTGGTTTTGGTTATTTTTATAGATTATAATATCTAAGTGTGGATAGAATATAATAAACCTATAAATCTAGCTAATCAGGAATAGGAGATAATAAAATCTAATTCTAAAAGCTATATCAATAAGGGTAATAATAGTTTGGAGGTAATAAATATAGAATATATAGAGATTCTGATTGTAGTATTTAGAGTGAAGTATAAAAATAATTTTAGATCTTTATTAATTAATTATTCATTATTATATCAATATTATACAAAGCCTTTTTGTAAGGTAATAAACTGAAATTTAGATCTAGAATATATAATAAAAGAGTTTGGGTTACTAAAATAATTATTTAGTCAGAAAGTAATTAAATAATTAAAAGAAATTTCAATTTTTTAGAATAATTATTTCCGAAAAAAAGCTTGTAATATAATAATAAAAATTCCGAAAGTTAATCTAAATCTATTTCAATATTAGTTATTCTTAGATAATTAGCTAAACTAAATATAATTAAATTCTTTTTGGAAGAGATATAAATAGAATAATATATTTTATATTAATATTTCAGAGTTTGTTTGTTTAAAAATCAATTATAAGAATTATAATAAAATATATAAATCTCTATATAATTTCCATTTTATTTTTTAATTTAATTTCAAGAAAATCAAGGATTAAAAAAAGAAATATTTCTTTATAATTATATATAATATAATTATAGTTATAATTATAATAAAAAACGTTTAGTTATTCGATTTAATGATTCTAACTTTAGAAGATGTTTTATATATTTATATTTCTTAAGTATTTAAATACTTTAATTAATATTAATAATTTGATAAGTATATTTTAGGATTATAGTTTAAGGTGGATTATTAAAAAGAAATCGATAATCTATATTTAAGAGAAATATAATATGAAATAGATTCTGGATTAGAGTTTATTAAATCTATTTCTTTAATTTGAGTATTTAATTATAAAAATGATAATTAGGGTTTTATTATTTGATGTTAATTATATTTTATAATAAGAGAAGATTTATAGAAGAAAATTATAATTGAGAGTATATATATAGTTATATTTATAAATCAATCTTTTCAAATTATAATATTCCTAATTACTAAATATAATCTTGAGATTAAGTAATACAATATAGTTAATGTTTTTGTAAATATTCAATGTAATCCAATTGGTATTCTTATAATATACTTACTATCTAATAAATTCAAGAAATTAAGAAAGGATGTGATTATTGATAGAATCTTATATAGGCTCTGTAATTTACTTTTTATATAATTTAAGGATTTCATATTAATCTTGAGATTAATTAAAATAATCAGATATATATAGAAATTATATATTTATTTCAATAAAGAGCATATTATATTTATTCTTTTCTTTATTAATAACTTTTAGATTATATATTATAAAAACAATAAACCTATTATTAAGAGGATTATTGATTAAATCAAATTAGTTTATAAGCTTAAGGATTTAGGTAATATTAAGTGATTTCTGGGAATCAGAGTTCTGAAAAACAGATCTGTAAAGAAACTTTGGCTAGTATATAATATTTATATTAAAAAGATTATTAAGAAATTCAAGCTCAATAAGGGTAGTATATATATTCCACTGCTAATTATTGAATTTGTTAAGTTTAATAGAATAACTATTATATCAGTTATTAAGAAATATTAAGAGAAGATAGAATCAGTATTATATATTATAATTACAATATATATTGATATTGTATTTATAGCTTTTCAACTAAATCATTTTCTTATTAATTTATTTCCTGATTATATAAAAACTATTGATTATTATATTATATATTTATGGAATATTTGTTTTTTATTTATAGAATACAGTTTTCTATTAATTTCATAACTTTTTGTATTTTCAAATATATTGTTTATAAATGATAAGAAAATCAGAAGATTATTTTAAGGGTATATTATGTTATTCTTTGGAGGAGTAGTTTTCTAAAAAGTATTATATTAATCTATTATTATTATCTCTATTATTGAAATAGAATTGTTAGGGGTAAAAAGAATAGTAAAAGAAATAATGGCTATTTTATATTTATTAAAAAAAATTGATTTTATGGTTTAAAAACTGGTAATTATTTTTTGTAATAATGTATAGTTAATATGTCTAATAGTAGATGAAAATAAATAGATTATTATTAAACTTAAATATATTAATATATAGAATATATGGTTATATCAAGAATATATAAAAAGAAGTTTTTATATCATTTATTTATCTATTACTAATATAATAATAAATAGATTAATAAAAAATCTATTATAACAGAAATTCAAATACTTTCGATTACTATTCAATTTATAGAATATTAATATACAAATCAAAAAATTAGATTAAAAACTAATTAAACTATATTTATTACTTTCTTTTAATTAAAAAATCAATTCTTTTATTCGATTTAATATACTTCCTAATCTTTTCTTTTTTCAAGAATATATTAAGTTTACATTACTTATTTTTTATAAACCTTTTTGCTTTACAAATCTTATTCTCAAAATATCAAATAAATTCAAGAGATTTATTTTTCTTTATAGAAACCTTTGAAAATAATTCCTTATAAATATATTTCTTAATAAGAAAATCCTTTTTTATAAAATCGATTATAATAGTTTTATAATAAACAGATTTATATATATCAAAATCTATTAAAAGCTCTTAAAGAGTTTTACAAAGTTTTTCTAATCTCTAATTTTATTATTAATATTATAATCAATCAAGAATAAAAATAAATATATACCTTTTTATCCTATATTTTATAAGTATTAGTATAAAGTTTTTTTATAAATATTATAGTATCTAAAGCAATCTTATATATATATATCTTGTAACTCCAGTAATAAATATTCTTAATTCAACTAAAATCCTTATAACAATTATCTAAAGTCTTTATTTGTTCAAATATTAAGGATTTTATATAATTAAAATATGAATAATTATTTATTGATTCTTTAATAAACTTATCAGATTATAAAAATCAAGTTTTAACAAAAACCCTTAACTAATCAATTTCAGCTTTTATATACTAAAAATCAATAAGAGGTAAATCATTATTGAAATCACTATTAGAAATACAAAAATCATAGAATTCATATTTATTAGAATAATTAAACAAAAGAGAAATTATACAAAAATACCTATTTGGATTATAAGAAAGATAAAATTTAATAAAAATAGAAATAATCAATTCAAATCAATTATTAAGAAAATATAGAATTCTGAAATTATTTAGTTCTTTATATTTGATTTTAACTAATTTATAATCTTTCTTTATGTTTACAGGAATTACAATAGCCTTCTAAGAATTAGAAATAATTATATTACTCAGTTTATAAAAGGAATACAATTTAGGATTATTGTAATAAACGCTTGAGACAGTATTATATAAAATATATTATCAAACAAACCAAAACTAGTCTCTAATTAATATATAATCAATCCAGAGACAGAAAATAATATCTATTTCTAATAGTATAATAGTAAAAACAGGCATAAGAGGAACAATAGCGATAAGAATAAGTTGAATAATCGGGTTAATAATATTTTCTAAAGGAAGTTGTTAATAAGTATATTACATTCAAATAAGGAAAGCAATATAGTTGAAATTATAACAATTATTATTCAGTAACAAAATAAAAAAAAGTAATTAAAAAAAACCGAATAAAGAACTTCTAAAAAGATTTTCAGAAAGAAATGGTTATTGAAATAATAATCAATTAGTAATAAATCTTATAGAAGTAGGGATAGGATTAATAATATCAGAATTATTTTTATATATAATTAATGGTATTGCTGGAGGATTAATTATTATTAAAGTAAAGAATCTTAGGAATAAATATAAATTATATTTAATTACAGATTCAAAAAAAAGCTTATTACAAGTAGTAAAAGAAAAAAAAACAGTAAAGAAATATTTTTTTAATTAATTACAATACTCTATTCTTTTAGGGTTTTTGAATCAATTAGAACTATACTTATTAGAAAACAAGTAATTTATTCAAAAGAAAATAAAATATAATAATATTAATATCTAAAAAGAAAAGAATTCGAAGAAAAAGATATATCTTATAGATTATATTCATTCTATATATAAGCAAAATTATTGAATTAATAATCACTTAAATCTTCTAAATATCTCTGGTAATCTAATGCTATTATTGTTATAATCATTAATTCGATTATTCGATTTGAATAATAATATTAATCTTGCAGTATATCTGTGGATATTAGAATCAAAACCTATAATTTCTATTTGTAATAACAAATCAGCAGGCATATATAGCAAAGTGAGGTTGTAAGAAAAACATCTACCTGCAATTTTTTGAAAACTTTTCAAATATAATAGGGTAATATCATTCCTTTTTTTATTAATTTATTTGGAATATACAATTTCCTGATAATTAAAGGTATATCAAATTTTTCTTTATATTATCTTTTTATATTGATTATATAAATGATGAATGTTAAGCCTTGTAATAATAAGGATAAAATGGTTTCATTATATAATCTAGACCATATTGAGATTCCAACAAGGTATAATTGCATTAATTTCCTTTATTTGTTTATACAAATCATCTCGATCTGGGAGATATATAACAGAAATCATATTATAGACTATATAAATTAGATTATATAATAATCAGAAATACAATATATGAAATACTCCGGAGCGGAATAGTGTTAACCAGATTAAATTGCAATCCGATTACTACTTTTATAATCAATATTCAATAATTACACAATATATAATCCTTTCTCCTTTCATAAAAAAAAGATCAGAATTCTAGTTTAGTATAATTCAATATATATACTCTTTTCTATCTTATACTATTATTATCCAATCACTCATACTCTATCGTGATATGCTATTGTCTTGTATGATAAGAATTTCAAAGAAAAAGTTGAATTTTTTCAATCAATTTTTATTATAATATAAAAAACTTTATAATTTCTTTAAATAAAACTTATATTTTTGATTCTATTATAAAATATATTAATAAATAAATAATTTCTTATATAAAAATTCAATATCTTATTTATTAATATTATTATTAAAAACTTTCAGAATTTCAGATTTTTTGATTTGAAAATATTACATTAATTCATTCAAATTATCTTAATTCTAAATTTCAAATAATTTCATCGCTTTTTTAATTTTTAATTCAATTCAATATAATATTTCATATAAATAATGAGAGCGCGCACATAGTAGGGCCGTGCACATAGTAGGGATATTAGTTATTCAATCATCATAACGTAGCGCAGCAATTTAGAACTTTAAATGTCTGAATATGATTAAATCATTCAAACAGTCTCAGAGATTGAACATGCAATCCAACGCTTTGGAACTTTCAATATCTGAATGTAATCAAATCATTTGGATAGTCCCAAAGATTGAATATCCTGCGAAGATTGAGTGGTCTTGAGCTGTTAAATCCTCATAGTTGGCATACTACAGTCCAGACTATGAAAACATAAATCTAACAAAAGCTTGCAAAGAGAAGTCTGGAATGTTTAACATGAAATGAGCGATTTTGGGTGTAGTCAAGCAGAAATTGGAAGCAACATGAAATTCTCACACTAATCAAGTTTTATAGTCATAGGAGAGAAATTGTTGTGCGCAGCAATCTTGAATTGAATATTTACAAGTAATCAAAAGTATATACATCTCGAAGAACTCAACCCCAAAACATCACCCATCAAAAGTCGACGAATGAATCTCCCCCGAATTTAATTCCATTGCAACCTGGCAACCGATCTTCCACTAAATAATTTAGTAGGTAACTTTTCCGAAACCAGCGTTGGCAGTGACACTGGCGACAACGGTGCCGTATGCGGAAGCGGAAGCGATGTTCTTTCCGGAGAAATCGGAGAAGAAGCTGGTGGTGGAGGAGCTGAAAGTGCCAGAAGAACCGAAACCGTTGACTTGGCAAGTGTGTCCAAGGTAGGCGGAACAGGCTGCGTTGGCGGTGGTAGATGGAGCAGTGAAGAGCTCACCAGCGATTGGAGATTCAGCGACGACTGGAATGTTCTGGAAAACGTTGCCCTCAGCGACGACGTAGGCACCGGCACCGATCTCGAACGCGTGTCCGGAGTTGTCGTACCAGTAGTTGTTAACGGCATGGAGGATGGTGTTTCCTTGAACCTTGGGGGAACGTCCAGAGGTGTGGTAGATGTAGTTACCCTTCATGGTGACCATATCGTTGGAACCATCGAGGTAGATACCCCAGTAGTGGTATCCGTCACAAGTGGCAGAGTAATCAGAGACACCGTTGATGTAGTTGTTGGAGAGAGTAACACGGTTGGAAGCGAGCGTACCAAGAACGATGTGTTGACGGGCGATGTGGTAAGTGGTGACGTGATCAATCCAGATCATATCAGCATCGTTAATAGTAATAGCGTCACCTCCCCAGACGTACTTAGGGTTGATCTCTTCGATCTTGATGTTTCTGAATCCAGGGTTAGTGTGAATTTAGCTAGGTTGACCTCGTGCTTTACTTACTGGATGATGATGTTGCTAGCACCGGAAACCATACGGAGACCCTTTCCTTGGATGATACCAGTGGAACCCTCACCGATCAAAGTCTTGTCGGAAGCAACCGAGATACCGAGAACACCAGCGTTGTCGTAGGTGACGCTGGCAGATGGAGCATCTGGCTCATAGTTCTGACACCATCCATTGGCGCCATTGATAGCAAGTTGGCACTTGGCCGCGGTACCCCATGGTGCACATCCAGTGGCACTGGTGGTACCCTCGGTTCCTCTGAAATCGAAGGTCTTGGTGAGGACGATGACACGAGGGGAGGAGTCTCCCAAGTAGGAAACGAGTTCGGCGGTTGTTTTTGGGTAGACAGCAGCTACGGAACCACCACCAGTAACGCCCTTAGCAAAACCTTCTGCAGCTCCGTTGACTGTGACAGCAGCAGAAACAATTTGTGCGACTGCGGCAAGCGCGGCGCTGAAAAGAGTGAACGACTTCATAATGAAGTCAAAGAATGTGTAATATGTATTGAGAAGTGAAGAGAGATCGTCGGGATGAGGAGAAAAGAAACTTGACACAGGATCTACATTCTGTTTATATAATTTTTGGCAACTTGCCATTTACTGTACTAACAATGACTGTTGCCCCCCTCAATTAGAGAATATAGTAAGCCAAGAACCTAGGGTGGGAATTTGATGGGACCTCTGAGGATGCTGGGTTGAGGTTAATCACAAAAGACCCCTGTTACTGATTGAACATGGATGACGGATTGAACATTGAGTGACATGCCCACCTTTTGAAGGAGGAAGTTCTTTGATCCAAACTCTCCAGGAGATAGGTGGATACTTCTCGGAATCAATCCAACGTGGTACGCATCAGCGGAAGAACTTGTTGTCAAGTGCAGTACACACGCAAGGTGGTCATGCTTCATTTGAACCCATGATATATCAAATAGGTTTTAATATTCTGAACAATTTTGGTCTACGAAGTATAGACAGGCGCAAGGTTGTAATGCACATTAGCTAAGGGTTTGTTGCCGCCTCCCGCTTTTGAAGCTCAAATCGCCTCCGTACACTCGCAGTGTAGAGCTATTCTGAAATGGAACAAAGGCTACGTATCGAACCATGTACGTCAGCCTTGGTCATCTAGTTAACAAAAAGAAAGAGCGTTTCTGGTGTCAATTTGCTAACGTCTTACCTTGTACGTTAGCAAATTCCCGAATAAGGAAAAAAAGGCCTCTAGATTCTTCCAGGCACCCTGCTTCTATCGATGGCTCTAAGAAGGCCAAATGGTCCGCTGCCGTGTTTGGAGGGAAATTATGTTTACCGTTGAATTTACATTGTGTCATGGTAACACGAAATTCCTGCAATTGCTATGACATTTTCAAGCATTGTGCATCCCGTTCTCTGAAGAGTTCCAAAGAACATTCTTCAAATTTGGAAAATATATTACAACTGATTGTAATCATGCATCGAGGAGGTTCGTGTGCCAATTGTGGGGGTTTCATCGCGGTGAATAGGATGAGTTGGGATGCAATCTCCATTTTCTATCCCTGAATCCGCACGAGGCCAGGTATCTTGATTGGGACGGTGGGTCGATGAGTTATTGACGACACACCGGGACGTCGTTGATGGCACGATAGTATGACGGTACCAAATGTTGAACCCTCCCAAATTTCATTTCAAGAATTTTCCGTGTTCAATGCCAAGATGGAATATAGTATCATTAATATTCCGCCAAATACCGTTCAAACAATTGCCGGCAGAGAGAGATGCAGCCCTAGATGGAATCCTGATCAGCCAAGGTCACAAGAACTTAGGCAACGCGCGTACCCGCTGTCGTCGCCAATTGCTGTTGCTAAAGCACTGGAATAGCAGCAACGATATTCGAAATATTACACATTTTTGTTCTTTTTTTGTTTCCGTCGTTGTTTATGGAGTTTGTGGTAAATTCAGGGGATGAGCTTAGACGCTTGGCCTTGTTTCATGATTTTTATCACAATAAAGTTGGCGGATCCCTTGATTTGGTTAACCGCTTTCCGCTTATAAAGGAGGCAAGATACTGACTGAGGTTACACAATATCACAAAATTACAGAGAAAGCAGGAGAAGAGTGCCACGAGTCACGACTCCTACTTTCGGCTGTATCCATTACGTCGCCGAGAAACCGAACCATATTCATGAACTGATTTTCACTGGGTCTTGAACTCAGTTTGGGAATGAATCTATTAATTAAATAAAAAAAACTATTCTCATACTCTACTCTCCTATCAATCTCCCACTCAAATAATTACAGTAAAACCTCTCTATAAGGATATCGGTTTTTGTAGTCTTTTTTAAGGATATATAGAGGTATTCTTATAGAGAGGTTCCGCTTAATCCCGATATAGTAGTAATTTTCTTCCGATTAGTCCCGATCGGGTCATATTCCGTGACATTTTTAGGGTTTCAATAAAAGATAACTAAATTCTCCATATAATAGCTCAAATTCTGATAATCTTACTGGTCCAATAAGGATATATGTGATCCTGGGACCGAAAAATATAAGGATATCCTAATAGAAGGGTTTTAAGGATATAGACTCTTTTTAGGCCTAAATTTTTTTGGAACCGAAAAATATATCCTTATAAAGAGGTTATCCTTATAGGGGGGATCCTTATAGAGCTGTACTCTATATGATTGAAGGTGTTATCATTCAGATTTCGTCTTTTTGTAATTAGCCGGAGTAGCCCCCCAGGCTAACCGTCAAACGTGGTGCGAGGAGTGGGTATGCCAAGTGCGAACGCCAAGGCAATCCATGTGACGGATATATTTGTTAAGTGGCTGAGTGACTTACGGAAAGTTTTGCCGTAAACTAATAGCTAACATACATCTCGGAAGTATAATGGACTGTATGGCGCGTCATACGGACATTTTTGCTTAGAACGATATCAGATAATAATAATTAGATTTCTTAATATATTTAATTTATACTTTCATTTAATGAATTTTCAAATATATTATTTTAAAATAGATTTAAAAGATTTAAAAGATTTAAAAGATTTAAAAGATTTAAAAGATTTAAAAGATTTAAAAGATTTAAAAGATTTAAAAGATTTAAAAGATTTAAAAGATTTAAAAGATTTAAAAGATTTAAAAGATTTAAAAGATTTAAAAGATTTAAAAGATTTAAAAGATTTAAAAGATTTAAAAGATTTAAAAGATTTAAAAGATTTAAAAGATTTAAAAGATTTAAAAGATTAGATAAAAATATAAAATCTATTAGATTGAAAATCTTATTAAATAATATATACAAAATTGATTTTAGAATCAGATAATATTATATTAAATAAAAGAAATCGTTCTGAGCAAAAATGTCCGCATGACGCGCCATAGGACTGCTCGGGAATAATGCAATCACCCCCCTTCACTTCCTCTGGTACGTAGACAAAACGAAATGGTGCTGGTTGATCAATGAACTCCTTCTGGAAGGTCTTTTTGAGGAACGTCTGGTGACTGTGACATTTCGGGGATTTCGGGGATTTTGTCTGGAGTAATTACCAGGTGCAGATGGTCCTGTGTAGATCAGAATCCCAAAGCACCAAAACGAAATACACGCTGCAACTACTCTTCCTCGAATCAGATACATTGAGAGCCACTCCATATGAAGATCCGTCACTCCCGTCGCTGACATCGGAAGGATGGTGCCTTTTACCCAGAGCCAGACTCGATAACGTCTGATCCCACCGGCAATCGAACAGATCTGGTATAGCCACTAAAATGCGTCGGAGACGCCCCCAGACTCAAGCAAAGCCTCAATTGGTGGCTTCATTTCAGCCCTGATTTCTATCCACACCTTTGATGCTGGTGGAGTTATTTTGAATGGGGCTGGTGGGCATCAGAAATTGATTATGGGCTATAGACCGACGCATGGACCAAGATAAGAGGGACAACTGAGTGGCATTCATGCAAGATATGAGGGATGTCCGTCGGTCTAAAAAGGGGTCAAGATGATGAGGGAGGCTCAAAGCCTGGGCTTGCAGGTAGATGAGAATGCGCACAACTCTACCAAGCGAATTGTTGAATGTGGTCAAGTTTCCACTATCCGAATGATCAAATCCTTGTGCGAGTACGAAAGTATACATCAAGTGATACAAAGTACCATGTAGCTAGTAATTTGCTACATGCAATAGTTCAGCAAGGATAGTCTCAAGCAGGCTCTTGATGCGCTTACTTAGGCGCAATTCTTGTCGTTGTTGAAGTTTATTCGAGGGAAATTGGCACAATCTTCACGACCACCGGAAAATTGGAATTCGTCGTCCAAACAACGTAAGTCAGCCTGCGGCTCATATCAATGATATGCGAATGCGATCACCCGTAGCTGAGCCGTCAAGGTTGGGCTTGGTAACCCCGGCATTATAATCATCCCACTCTGCTCGTTGGAGTAATACTTATGGCCGCTTATGACCCGAAGCCGGCAGCTCAGGAAGTTTAAAAGAATGTCAGAATTCCGTAGCTCTTGGCGTTACACGCCGCCCAGCGAGGTTTTAAATTTCACAATCTTTGGCAAGTGTAAGCTTTCGGGTAATGGCTTGCACGTAGCATTCCGCATGTTGTGACGAATCTCTTGACTTGGCAGATTTCCACCAGGGGCAGAAGTAGGCAAGCTTCGAGCAAATAAGCCTTCGGAAAGTTTGCAAATTCCTCGGTCCAAACTACAATCTATACTCGAGTACTTTGAATGTCGAAAGGTTTTCCAAACTCTGATAAGATTAGATGCAACTAAGAGGGTTTGGCTTTCAAAGTAAGATACAAACTTCTAAGAGATCTATCTTGTGATGTGCGTTCAAGTTGTGATGACCCAGGCGAGTTATCCAGTAGAAGACAGCATCAGACCTATTAGAGTGCCATCAATGAACATGTGAGCAGTTTAGAATGCGACGACTAGCCTTTTCAAAGCTTGAGTCGAATGAAATTAAATGTAGGAAACCTGCAATATGTATTATATTGATGTATCAGTTTAATTCCTCAGTTTATATTATAGTCTTGACAAAATACGAGAATAACTGTACACCGTACCCAATACTCCGGAGCTGGACCCCATAATCGAAAACATCGCTGTTTGATTTGGATCAAAACTTCCGAGTGATGCAACGATTGTATTTCTCTTGTAAGTTCATTTGTGATCCTTTGAGTAATTAGAAATCCAAGGTAACGTGGTTGTGCTATATCATTTTAGTGTAAGTCTTTCCCTGACTTTAAATGCCAGTCATGAACCACTTCCTGTAATCTTACAAGAATAAGGAGACTCTCTCCTCCTCTCCCACCTATCAAAGTTGGAAAGAGGGTTCGACATCTGTTCGATTGCGCAACACCTTGCATACACTTTGCGAGGGCAATGGAAGTAACACTATCCCATCAGTTCGAACAAATATGCTTGACTTGGTAAGCTCCCTAATCTCAAATAGTATTAGATCATTCCGTATATCTATAAGAATAGCAAGTGGCATTTTTGAATAAGTGGCCTCAATGGGCAGTATTAGAAACGAATGCCGTACATTCGATACCTAGGGAAGTATGACTATTCACTTAAACTTTTGAAACTCCTTGAGATCTTGAAATAACTCATAGAACAGCGGCCCAATAATTGTATTCAACGTGGTGTAGATTTTCAAAGTGAGATGAAGTCGACCTTCTGTATACCGATTAAAACTGAATTTTACAGATTATTGACGCTTGACAGCTCAAATAAACATAGAAAATTCATCGCTCCGCCACTCAGAATAGCTTCTTTGTTTACCGATATAAACTTAAAAATCTTAGTCTCATTGTTGTGGATAGTATCGCCAACTCTAACAGAAAAATAGCAATGGATTTTCCAAAAAGCATTTGTTCAAATTGTAAGATCATTTCTTGAATGGTCTGTATCTTCCAAACACGCCTTAGCCCTACAGCTTCTCTCCTTGTCAATAACAATCGTTTCTCCTCCCATCAAGCTCCTAAGAATACTGCCAGAAAAAGATATATCCTACATAACTGCAAATCTAAGCTCAGCAAGTATCCCTTCCATCTCTATACACGCAGTCATTCATTATTTTCTTTTGAAACTGCGGAGAGGGCTTCTGGTGAATTCTTGGCCGATGTGAATGTGGCTAGAACAAATCATTCCACAGAACTAGAGATGGCTTTCTCATCCCGGCCTGGATTACCAAAGTTGGCCCAAACCTGAGTATTCCACTCAGGGTCTGAAAAAAAGGCCATTGATGCCTCTTGATTCTTTGAAGATGTGAGTCCCCTCTAACATGGAACATTTTAACCAACCAGCATTGAAGATGGAAAACTTTGGAACAGCGTTCCCAATTCAAAATTTGTTCGTCTTATTTGCAGGTCAATAAGGGGTAAGGGGCCCCTACAGACCTCCCCCTCTTTTCTTCCAAGCAAATCGTACACCTAAGCAGACGATGAAGGATGGCGGGAAGTACAATTGGTATACCAGTATATCCCTGCACAAAAATTTCAGTACAGTAGTGATTTAGCTAGAATTCAGAAATAAGACATCAAGTATGTAGATCAGAGCAACGACTCGTCGATGTGCCAATTTATTGAAACTATAAATAATTTATACCTTGAATCGAGTCGGACATTAACTCGGTGATGTCCTTATTTGATTTGAATGATTGAAAAGGTCCTGCCGACGCTTCTCTGGACACAGCAATCGGAAGCCATGACGTTAAATTGATGGTGAACTTGGGAACGGTGAGGATCAACAAGCAGAATGACAAGCGTGTAGATGCCACATTTTTGAGTGGCGGGTAGTATGACATCGACCTCAGGGCATTTAATAGTCCGGATCGTGGTCCAACAATATAGTTTTGAATGTCTAAAAACAATCAGAAATTTGAGAAGAGTTCAACGTTCCAATCAAATTCCATGATTCTAATGGTTTTAATATTCTAAATGATTTGGGGATTTGATAATCTTCACCTGCACTGTGGAATTGCAGTCCGAACTATCGGACACTCTAATACTCTAATCGATCTTGTAATTGGATCAGATGGAGACAACTCGACTGTTCGCCAAACACTGTTTCTGAGGTAGAACCGGAGCCACCTTTCAATAACTATGCATATCGTGCTCTTGTTTGATGCGATAACACACAGAAAAATCCAGCTATGAAAGCTGCAAACCGAGATCTGGATGTCAGACAAGTTATATATCATCATTGATCCTACCAGCGTTGATGGAAACCCGAATCTCGTCCTATTGCCTAATGTGAATCATGTTGTCTGTCATGTAGAGGATATGTATATAAAAGACTTGCATCTAAAATGTGCAGAATATGATCCTGAAATTGTCTGAATCGTGAATATGATTCCTGATGCCTAGCGGTAGTCGCTGCTAGTAGTTGGTCCATTGAAAACCTGATTGTCTCCGGATGAGAGCATGATTTTCATGTTGATGCTGCACATGCCTGCCCAGGTGGGCAAGTGAGCACGAGATATATTCAATCGTTCATTATCTACAAGTGAACGATGTGGTCAAACGCACAGTTCAAGATGCAGCCCACCAGGCCACATGGATGGAAGATGGCGCATCCTTTCGTCGTTGCATTTGACAAGTTGTCCAGAAGCACTTCTCACTTGAAAAGGCTATTGAAAGGTGCAAGAAAGCTCGAATGCCCAAAACGCATTTGAACTAACAAGATTCACTTGTAAATAATGCGTGAATATTGCTACCAGTGACAGAGAATGATAAATTCAAACAACTAAGGATTTCTGTGTTCATATCCGAAGTTCTTGTTCCCGTTGCGTTCGGTGTCTCGAGTGGCTGCCGTAGACTCAGACTGGCAGGATCAGCTGATCTGAACGCTAGCTACCTAGTGATACCGAAAGAATTTCTTACGCATATTTTTGTTCGAGCGAGCACTTCTGTTTTACATCAAATTGACTGACATTATGTAAGATCTTACAACTTTCTAGTAAAAGAAATGCGGATTGATTCTTGGAAGCTTCTCTGCATCAATCCAATAGGATGGGCGAGCTATACCCCATTTTATCTCTATCTGATAAGGATGGGGAATCACCTACCTTAGATTATGCAGGCACCTTCATCAGTTGCCAATCGTTAGCCCACGAGCACGTTGGAAGTGTAACTCCGCATCGTCACTAGGTAGTTACCGGTACCGGTACATTTTAGCTTTTAGGTAGTAAATCCCACCGAGTGCTTTCAATCTTTTCCTATTCGCTGTCTTTCTTATTTTAACAAAATATACATTGTGTGGCTGGCAGCGAAGGCAGTTGGTTGTATTTCTGTATAAAAGTCCCTCGTCCACATTCAATCTCCAAGTGAGAAAGCTGGAACTTCGGCCAAGGTCTAGTTCTCTCAGTTTGTGTGATTCCGTTATCAATCACCGGCTTCTTGTCAAGTATAGGTGTCATTTTACGGGATTTTCACGTTCATGTATCGGTGGCATTAGGGAGACATGGCCAAGCATTTCCTCGTCACCTTGATTTCAGCGGGATACTTCGTATCTCTTACCCAGGCTGGAGCCGAAGTAGGAGAAGGATCTCAATTGCCAGGGGCACCATCCTTCGTTGTCCCGTCGGCATTCCCAACCTCAGTGTTTTCGAGTTATTATCTCAAACCTGCTGCAACTGCCGAGCCCCAACCAGCTTTGTACGATCCGATACTAAACATCACCTTTCCTCTTAATCTTACTGACCCTACAACCATACCAACTGGTACTGATGATCCAGTATACTATCCAGAGGCTGTCGGCAACCCGAGCAATACACCGCCTGAAACATTGCTCCAAAATGCGCTAAACGAGGTTAAGGATATCATTTATAATGAAACTGGGCTCTCAAGCAATTGTTCAAAATGTATTGCTGCATTGAGCGTAGGGAAAACTCTCGCCCAGCAAGCTCCAGAATATGTACCTGATGCTTTGGTTTTGTTATGTCAAGTCACGGGCTTTGCATCAAACACCACGTGCAGAAATAACTACGCACCAGGAAGTTGGGGCGCAATATGGACACAAGTGCTAGCATTGGCCGATGTTACTGGATCAGACGGTCAATATATATGTAGTTCTTTGAGCACTACTTATTGTCCACTCCCCAGCGCAGCGCCATTAAATACCACCGGATTATGGAAGCCAAAGCCGGCTAACGCAACGGCTCCAAAACCAAGTGGACAACGAAAGAAAGTCCTCCATCTTTCGGATTTTCACCTTGACCCTAGATATCAAGTTGCTTCTGAGGCAAATTGCTCTTCCGGTCTGTGTTGTAGATACACAGATGCGCCCACTTCCCAAGCAATATTTCCGGCACCATTATATGGGTCTTACAAGTAGGTTTCATGCTCCTATTTAATTGGAATAATCAAAGAATTGATTTCGTAGATGCGATACCCCATATTTCCTTGCGCTAGCAGCTCTTCAATCCATCGGGGCTATGACCGGTACCAACGGCTATGGATCGGAACCCGCTTTCACAATCTATACAGGTGATTGATCAAAACTTCTTCCATACATTCTCACTAACTTCCCACTAGGTGATCTCGTTTCCCATGATGCTCAAAACCAAATGTCACGAGAATATGTTGAGTACACCGAGACCAGTATCTACTCAATTCTGAAATCATACATCAAGAACCCTATCTTCCCCGTACTAGGAAACCATGATTCAACCCCGGAAAATATTGATAGTCCCCACAGCTTACCTGGTCCTCTGGGTAAACAGTTTAGCTGGAACTACGATCATGTTTCTTCCTTGTGGCAGCACGAAGGGTGGTTGAGCAAAGCAGATGCCGAGGAAGCTGCTATTCACTACGCTGCTTATTCCGTGAAAACGCATCTCGGACTTCGGATTATCACATTGAATACCGACTTTTGGTACAGATCTAATTATCTTAACTTCATCAACACGACAGACCCTGATGTTTCCGGCTCATTTAAATTCATGATAGACGAGCTTCAGATGGCGGAAGATGCTGGCGAGAGGGTCTGGATTCTTGGCCACGTGTTGTCAGGGTGGGATGGAACCAATCCACTACCAAACCCAACAAATCTTTTCTATCAAATCGTCGACCGCTTTTCACCCCATGTCATCGCCAACGTCTTTTGGGGCCATACGCATGAAGATCAAGTGCTTATTTACTACTCTAACAACGGAACTATGCAGAACTCCTCAACCGCTTTAACAACCGGATGGATCGGACCCAGCGTAACTCCATTGACCAACATGAACTCCGGCTATCGCATGTATGAAATAGACTCCGGATCATTTGAAATCATGGACGCATATACATTCTACTCTGACGTTAACACCTATTCTTCCCTTAACGGTACTGGCCCTACTTACCAATTTGAATACTCCACAAGGACTACGTACGGACCTTCGATTTCTTGGCCAGAAGATGCGCCGCTCAATGCAACATTTTGGCATGGTGTTACGGAAGCGATGGAGAAAAATAGAACGTTGGTAGAGGTGTTTAATACGTTTCAAGGAAAAAGTTCTATCAAGAGCCCGAATTGTACAAGTGATGCTTGTGCGCAGGCAAAGGTGTGTTATATGAGGAGTGGAAGTGCGCCGATCGGGAGGGCTTGTCCGCAAGGGTTTGCGAGTGTGCAGAGTCCTTATCTTGGGAAGAACTTTTGAGGAAAAGGGGGAATAATGGGGAATGTAAAAAGTCTAGATAAAACCACCAGTTTACTGGCCGAGTGTCTAATGATCTAATAGAATACATTCAGCATATGATCGTATTTCATCCCTGATTTGCATTGTAAAGGTGTACACCATAGCTTAACATTGAAAAGGTTTGTTTGTCTCTTCAATTGTGAGAAGAGATAGAAAATTAAATAACGACTACCACAGGTTACTTGTGTGATTGTTACCCCGACAGTGTTCATTGGAATCCAGAAGTTTCGATCCGATAACGTTTATGACTTTGAGGCATCGTCTGAAAAATCTCAATCGTAGGATTTGTTCGGGGCGAATGAAACGTAAAATATCATTCAACATCAGATCATTAAATTTTAATATTTATGTAGCAATTCATATACTCTAGTACACCCTCTAGCTAGACTTCTTTTTCCTGATAGCCATAGCTTCTTGACCCAGCTCCTCCAAGGCATCCTCATAAGTTTCCTTCTTGTACTCGCCAAATTTTCTTGCATCAACGACTACCCTCTTGACCTTCTCTCCGTCTCTCCTCCTGATTTCTTCGCTCTTTGCAACCTCGTTGAAGAACCATCTCGCCTCAGTGTTCCCAACCAACGTCCATGCAGAACCTTGTCTCCCTGCTCTCGCCGTTCTACCTACTCTATGTACATAATTTGTAATGCTTGTTGGAACATCATAATTTATGACATGTGCAAGATCAGGAAGATCGAGACCACGAGAGACGAGATCAGAAGCGACGAGGATTTGGAGTTTACCTCGAGAGAATGAGGCAATCGAGGCCCTGCGCTCGGAGGAACGGGTGGTGGAGGTGAGGGTTCCAATGATATTAGTGTAGGAATCGTTGATCAAGGAAAGTAAACGACCGAGACGGATGGCGGATTCGTTAGATTTGGTGAATATGAGTACACCATGAGGTTCGTGATTGATCGGTAGTGGATTAGTTTTGATTTTTGATTTCGACTTGGACGATGGTCTTGAATCCGGCTTTGAATCTGAATCTTTGTCTGATTCTGAGCTGTCATCCGAGGACGAACTGTCTTCTGAGCTATCTTCGTCTGAACTGGAATCAGAAGAAGAATCCGAATCCGAATCCGTGTCTGTGTCAGATTTAATCTCGCTCTCGTCTATCATGTTATTTCCCTTCAATATTTCAATCAAATACAATGGCTTCAGATTCTCGTCATCTACCTTGACAGCAAATTCAGCAAGTCCAGATGGAAGAACATGCGCCTGTGACCCCTTGCCATCATCGCCAGCTGATGAACCCTCTAGGACTACCAGTTTTGGTCGATAGAGCTTCAAACTAGTCAACTGACCAATATCTCTAGTCATCGTAGCACTAAGAACAATTTTCCTCACTCTGTCCTTATTACTTGGAAGTGATTTCTGCCCTGCCGCTAAGGAATTCATTACAATATCCAACCACTGCTGGAAACTTTGATCCAGAAGCTTATCTGCTTCGTCTATAACAAGCCATTTGACGTGCTGTAGAGTAAACCCTGGGGTAGACTTCAGATGCTCCACCAATCTTCCCGGCGTGCAGATTAGAATATCAACCTTTGATACTGGCTCAATGACATGGTCAGGCAAAGGAGAAACGATTTCATCATCGAAGAACGGTTCACCTTCATCATCTGTCCCAGCATCGGAACTCTCCCATCGAGAATTTTTTCGTTGTTCTTGCTCGTGGTATAGTATCGGATCATATCGATGCGTATTTTCCATAAGGTTTGCTTGTTCTACCTTGAAAGCTTCATTTCCTACTGCTGTGCCTATCTTTACACGTTTTCTACTACCAGCAGAGAATGCACTCGAACATACCTCACAGACTTCACGCGCTTGAGATACAAGTTCTCGAGTTGGCATAACGATCAATCCACGTAGACGAGTGACTGTATTGCGACTGATATCTTGGGTCATGGGCAAAACGTATGATAGAGTCTTTCCGGATCCGGTTGCCGCTGACACCAATACATCTCCAGGCTTTTGCTGAGAGCCAGGAAGTAGGAGAGGGAGTACTGCGGCTTGAACG
This sequence comes from Botrytis deweyae, assembly GCF_014898535.1. Lineage (NCBI taxonomy): Eukaryota > Fungi > Ascomycota > Leotiomycetes > Helotiales > Sclerotiniaceae > Botrytis > Botrytis deweyae. The sequence continues at coordinate 98,883 of NW_024066240.1, forward strand.
GCGAATGCTTCGTTAAAGCTTTTGGACCGAAGAACGTTGGCAGCTTCAACCTCGACCCCTAAATCGGAAAATTCGGCAGTAGTCGTGGGCGAGACTAGAATAGGCGATGCAAGCCATGAAGGGAGAGTAGATTCGAGCGATGGGGGCGGAAGTTCGGGAATCGGTTCTGGTTGCGGCAGTGGGACTAAATCGTGGATTTCCGCAGGTTCCTCTGGCTCTTGGGCGTTCTCAACAGCTACACCCTCCTCAGCAGCTTTGCGCGCACGTCTCTCAGCCTTCTTGATAGACTTCTCGCGCTTCTCTAATACCCTTTTATGCCTTGTATCATCTATATCCTCATTACTTCCTGCAGTATCCCGAGACGGAATGGTTTCGACCTTCGACTTCGACTTTTTTGATTTCTTGTCCTTCTTTGTCACTTCTTGCGCTTCTTCTGACGAGATAGTATCTTCATGCGACTCCTCAGAAACCGATGACATGAGTGCTGTCACAGACTTCTCTTTCTTCTCTTTTCTTGCCTTCTTGGAAATGGGCTCTGGCGTGGGCTGAACGACATCTTCGTGCTTTCGTTTGGAGGCTGGAGATGGTGATTCGGGTGCAGTTATTGGGGCGTCTAGTTGCGTATTTGGTTTTGATTTAGATTTAGAAGGTGGTATATAACGCGCATAAGTTGAGGAGGCATCTGGTCGTGTAGCAGGTGGGGCGAGAGGAGGAGGAGGAGAGGATGATTTGGGGGGAGATGGAGGGGCCTCAATAGATTTCTCTTGTGTCGCTACCTTCTTTTTAGAAGGGGGGACATATCTTGAATACATCTGTGAGTTTTTTAATTGATAATTCAACGATTGTCAATGTCAATTGACGATTTTCAAAACTTTCCCCAGTTGAATAAGAAAGAATTGAGAAAGGGAAAATAAAAATTTACGGAGACCTCAGCTACCAAAGTGGCAGTTAATTGAGCGCGATGAAATTCCCGAAAGTCTAGGCCCCAAAGCTGCCAAAGCTCTTGAAGCTTCCTACTGATGATATTGATTGTCATTATCATGATGAATTTGCACCAAAAACTACAAGTGATTCCTCCCTGAACTCAAATTGACTTTCTCCCCTTGATCGGTTCATCCTAGCAACCTAGCAACAGTTGTTGTATTTGTTGTCAAGATGCCGTACAATATAGCTATGGTCAGCGACTTCTTCTTTCCACAACCAGGAGGTGTCGAAAGTCACATCTACCAACTCTCTACAAAGCTCATCGACCGAGGACACAAAGTCATAATCATTACACATGCATATGAGGATAGAACCGGTGTCAGATATCTTACAAACGGTCTCAAAGTCTACCATGTCCCATTCCTCGTTATGTTTCGTTCTTGTACCTTTCCCACGGTCTTCTCGTTCTTCCCAATCTTCCGCAATATCGTCCTACGAGAACAAATTGAGATCGTTCATGGCCATGCAAGCATGAGTAGCATGTGTCATGAAGCCATATTACATGCAAGGACGATGGGACTGCGGACTGTATTTACAGATCACTCATTATTTGGGTTCGCAGATGCCGGCAATATATTGATCAACAAGCTTCTCAAATTTACATTGAGTGATGTTGATCATGTAGTGTGTGTCAGCCATACATGGTAGGATTGTCCAATTTCATTTTTTGGAAGACCCTAATTCCCTAACACATTATAGTAAAGAAAACACGGTCCTACGCGCTTCCCTTGATCCTCTTATGGTCTCTGTCATTCCAAACGCAGTCGTCGCAGAGAACTTTCGACCTCTATCACACCCTTCATATCCATCCGATCCCCCAGGAAAGCATCCTCCACCAGCCCCGTATCCACTTGGTCCGCACGATGTGATCACAATTGTCGTGGTTTCGAGACTTTTTTACAATAAAGGGACCGACCTATTGATTGCAGCAATTCCCCGAATTCTCGCCCACCATCCCAATGTACATTTTATAATTGCAGGATCTGGTCCAAAGGCCATAGACCTTGAACAAATGCTGGAAAAGAACGTGTTACAAGATAAAGTTGAGATGCTAGGGCCTGTCAGGCATGAAGAGGTCCGAGATGTTATGGTTAGGGGGCACATATATCTACATCCGAGTTTGACCGAAGCTTTTGGAACCGTGATCGTTGAAGCTGCTAGCTGTGGGTTATATGTTGTATGCACGCAGGTTGGAGGGATTCCAGAAGTGCTTCCATCACATATGACAGTTTTTGCCAAGCCAGACGAAGATGATCTAGTTGCTGCTACCGGCCGAGCAATTGCGTCTTTAAGAGCTAACAAAGTTCGTACCGAAAAGTTTCATGATCAAGTAAAGCTGATGTATTCATGGACAGATGTGGCAGAGAGAACAGAAAGGATTTATGATGGAATCTTTGGTGTTCTGAGCGAAGCGGAATTCTATGGATATGACGCAGCTGATGCAGCTAGCTGGAGCGCCACGAGAGGAAGAGCTGGCGTACAAAGCTTTGCTTTAATCGATCGTCTAAAGAGATACTATGGTTGTGGAATATGGGCAGGCAAACTCTTTTGCCTCTGTGTGATCATCGATTATCTGCTTTTTTTGCTGCTCGAAGTTGTCGCCCCTAGAGATAAAATTGACATTTCGAGGAGTTGGCCGAAGAAGATACCACAAGATTCTTCAAGGAGAGATCGCGAAAGTAGGAGAGCATCGCGTGATTGATTATGGGCCTGCGAGGTACATTTCTGACAAAAGGCCATCACCCTCTATGTTTCTAGTCAAGGCCGGTTTGATGAGTAAAAAGAGAGTTGAATATTGACGCTTCCATCCATGCGTTGTGGAGGTTTGATCATGAAAAGTTAGGAATCTACAATTCTATCACACCCTACAATGAGCCAAGGGTTTGGGTAGCTCTCGTCAGCTTGCCCATGAAATCCGAATCACGTCGACATTGGCAACTTTTACTCCTGCCCTGGGATGTTCTTGTTGGTAGCAGATTTTGTCCCATGGGGACTGTCCATAGAGGTATTGGAGCATTGAGAAACCAATGATCAACATATACCTAGACACTAGCTCTATATGATCCAAGATCAATCTAGACTTCGGGGTTTCACGATACTATTCAAACACAGCAAAGACATTGTCCTTAATTACAGTGCTTACTACGATATGAGCCTGTTTAATAATTTAAGCAAATTTCGGATGAATGATCAGCTGTGGTGGTTGATGATGCTTGGATTGAGTAAGGTCTGGTCTGGATGTGCGCAAATGGAAATGAAGTAAGGGTGCACCCCTCCAAAGACCAAATTTTCCTCGACCTATCAACATCTCGAGCTTTATTAACCTTGTGTGCGATGTGATTACTGGTATCGGCTCTATGTAATGAGCCACCTCAGTTGCCCGGAGGCCAGCCGCTATGACCTCTGATAGAGTCGCCCTTGGAGGGCAAGAGTAAGGCGTCAGTAGGTGATCGACATTTGGCACTCGTTGTGCAAAATATTCCAGCATGAAAGAAGTTCAGATCAGCATTTCGAACTTCCACTATTGAGTACGTTTTGAAAGCATTCGAGATGCTAAATCTTGGACTTTCGGTTCCTGGATGTTCAGATACTGGCTTCTTCATAGGAGCGAGTATTATCGCGGGGTGTATGGATTGATTGCATAGAGCTATTAGACCCTGCTCAGGCAAAGATTTTGATGGCTTCTCAGCAATACACGCGGAGGATGCAATGAGCCAGCACTCTACGCACATTTATAATTTGCAGCTTCAAGGGCATGTAATGACCTCTTCTTTTTTTTGGGTCCCCAGGCGCGAACCACACTCTGCATCTGTAGGTCTACTCCCGCTGTGAGTGAGTTTCTCCCACTAAACAAGATTGGATGTGAACCCAACGAAAACCCAGCCACCCACGCCAACTCAAGCTTCAAATAAGGTTTTATCTTTTCCAAATGCACCCCAGTCCAGGGCAGGATGACAATGTGTACTTGTCACCTGGGGTGGTTGGGCATTTTGTGAATAGCCAATAAGTCCCAAGTAAACATGTCACCTCAGACATCCCAGAAGTGCCGAGGTGCGTAACCAAAAAAAGAAAAACCTTAGATCTCTTTGCCCCGCGAATCGGCATGGCACGTGCTCTACTCTATATAGCAGGATGAAAAAGAGACCGGATTTATCCATTTTGATCTTTATTAGAATCTTCCAATCAATTGAACTATAATTCAACCACAAATAAAACAAGTGAATCTGAAAATATCGAGATGATGTCGACCTTCTTATTATCTTATATCCTATCACAGGACATACTTTGCTTCAATCGTAAAGGAAAGAAATTGGGTGATTGCGAGATTAAAACGTGATCAAACCTTGCCGCTTTTTTATTCTACGTACAGTCGTGGGAGGACGTGCCCAAGATCTACCCGAGATCCATAATATAAGCAACCTTTTACCGATATCCCTACTATGTGCACGGCCCTACTATGTGCACGCTCTCATTATTCATATAAAACATTGTATTAAATTAAATTAAAAATTAAAAAAGCAATGAAATTATTTGAAATTTAAAACTAAGATAATTTGAATAAACTAATATAATATTTCAAAATAAAAATCTAAAATTCTGAAAGTTTATAATAATAATATTAATAAATAAGATATTAAATTTTCATATAAGAAATTATTTATTTATTGATATATTTTATAATAGAATTAAAAATATGAATTTTATTTAAGGAAATTATGAAATTTTTTATATTACAATATAAATTAATTAAAAAAATTCAACTTTTTCTTTGAAATTCTGAAATTATATCAGTATTAAATTCTAATAGTTTTTGAAAAGAAAATTTATAAGAATTAATTATTAATAAAATAATGAATTTATAATATTTAATTTTCATTTTGAGTTATATAATAATAACAATCTTTAAAATATATATAAATATATTAAAATTTATGATTTATTGATATTATATTTAATTAAAGATTTAAAAATAAATACTAAGAATTTAATTTGATACAATATTAATAATAATATAAGCTTTTATTGATTATTATTGAAAATTTGATTTTTTTAATCTTTAATTCTATATATTTCGTTTTAATATTAAGGAAAAAAGTTATATCAATCGATTTTTAATTTAATAAACAATTTAAATATTTGAATTTTCAGGATTTATTAATATTAAAATGATATCTATTTAGATTTTCTTTTTTTAAAAATTGATTTAATAATATTTTGAATTAAGAAAACCTTTTTCTTGAAACTTTTTATATTATATAATAATTTTATAATTAGAATTTCATTATATATTGCAAAATCAAGATTTAAATAATTTCAAAAATAGAATTTTAAAAATAAAAGATTTATATAAAGAATTTCTTTCGATTAACCTAAAATTAATATATTTTAATATTCAATATAACTTATTTCAAAAAAATTATAACATTCAAAACTTTAACATTTAATATAAAATTTCAATTCATTTTAAAATTCATTTTTAATTTATTTTAAGATAATAAAAATAATTAGAAAATCTAATAATCTATATTAAAACCAATTCTTATTACTTTTTTGATTTTTTTGATTTCTTTATAAAAATATTAATAACAAAAAATCTATTTAAATATTTTCTAATTCTATAAATAGACCTTAATATATTCTTTATTGAAAATTTATATCTTAAAACTATATATTTATTTTATTTTATTATTCAATCGATTTTTATTTCAATAATTTGAAATTCTGAAGGATCAAAATGAATAATATTATTTAATTCTAGAACTAAATTTTATTTTATTTTAATGATTTTTGAATTTTAAATTGATTTTTATTTTGATTAAAGAAAACGTGCATGTAGTAGGGGCGTGCACGTAGCAGGGATATCGGTTTCTCTCCTGAATGGTCAAAACGCCATCTCGTGCCTTGATGACCCGTGTTGCGACTATGCCTATAAGAGTGGCTGCGATTGTACCTCGCACCATGTACAATGCCATTCAGGGTTTCCATCCCAAGTTTCAGGATCTGTGGATCGAATTCAATCTTCAATATCGTCGGAGATTCCTCCTGTTGCGTCAACTACCGGTCCTGCGCGCATTCCAATGACGCCAGTGGCATCCTATTGATAAGCCACATAATATCCCATCTCAGCTTGCTATGACCCTTTCGGTGCCACTAAGGTTGTGGGCTGGGTTAATACTAAGCTGAGAATTCTATAATCAACAATTTTGATGCCTTTTCAGTGGCTCGGATGTCACCACGCTGTTCTTTTGCGCTGATTTCAGCTCGAAAAGTTAAGGCCGCTAGTATCTTAGATACATGCTTTTGAAATGACGGTCTGATGATTGGGTAGGAAAAATGCCTCCCTCTTATTGTGGGTAGCCCTGACCCTTGAGAGTCGGGTCCACCGAGACAGAAATTCTGAAGATTACCACCTGCATTGTCCAAGTCCCGGGTTATGGGACGAGGAAGGCAAGCGTGGACAAAAGGAATCAAATCACGCGCGGTTGACATGGCTGGTAGCGAAGTTGCGGCGAACCTGCCAAGAAGTAGAAGAAATCTCCGAAAGCATCCCAGAAAAGCTTGCTCCAGATCTCAAGACTCTGGGCGATATAACTGTAGACCATGACCATGAGTGATCTCCCCAGAATTTTCTACCATTCACAGCTCTCATTCACTCCAACTTTGTCTTCTTCCCTCCATTTTTCAGAAGGTTCTCAAGATGAAGTACAGTTTTGCAATAACAGGCCTCGCCCTCTGCTTCACCAAGACCCTCGCCTTCCCTTCCCGTATGTTTGATAATGCTCACTCCATGAGCGCAGAAGAGAGGCGTTCCCTTGAAAAAATTACTGCCCAGATCGAAGCTGGAATTGAAAAGCGTGTATCAAGTCCTCGCTCTGTTGGATTCTCTGCATCCGACCAGTATGTATCCAACACAGGCAATCATGCATTTGTTGCTCCAGGTCCCAATGATTTACGTGGTCCCTGTCCTGGTAAGGAACCCCTCGAATCGATCGCTTCGTCTGAAATGAATGATTCGAAAAATGACTTCATAGGCCAATGCTAATGCTCGTCTATATAGGGTTAAATGCCATGGCCAATCACAACTACATTCCTCGCAATGGAGTAGCGACAATTTCACAATTCGTTCAAGGAACCTATGACGGTGAGTCATATATCGTCGTGATTCTGAATGTCTCGTACTGACGTAAGAAACAGTTTTTGGCATGGGTGCTGATCTTGGAGCATTCCTCTCTATATATGGTGCTATCTTCGACGGGGATTTGACAAGTTGGTCTATCGGGGGACCTCCATCTTCAGGCCTGCTGAGCTCAATTGGGCTTCTCGGTAAACCTCAAGGATTAATTGGATCACATAATAAATATGAGTCTGATGTATCACCTGCACGTCCGGATCTTTATGAATAGTAAGTTATACCATCCATATCTTAGGGTCGGAGGGATAAAGATATTAACAGTGACTAGTGGCAATAATTACAAAGTGATCTTGCCTCAATTTGAAGAGATGTACGCTTTGCCGCTGGGTCCGAATGGGTACGATTTATCAGTTCTGACTCCCTTCCGAGCAACTCGTTTCCAACAATCCATTGACAATAATCCATATTTCTTTAACGGACCCTTTTCAGGAATCGCTGTCCAGCCTGCAGCATACACTTTCATTTATCGATACATGGCCAACAAATCCTCTGAATATCCCGAGGGCTACTTGAATGGTGATGTCTTGAAGTCATTTTATTCTGTTACTGGAGAACCAGGTAGCTTTGTATGGACAGAAGGACATGAGAAAATCCCTGACAATTGGTATAAACGTGCTCTTGGTGACGAATACGGTCTTGTACCTTTCGCACTAGATCTCAACATCGCAGCTCTTGAACACCCCGAGTTCCTTTCCGTTGGAGGAAACACCGGCACGGTTAACTCATTCACAGGCGTCGACCTTAAGAATTTGACCGGTGGCGTATTTGATGTTACCACGTTGGCCGAAGGAAATAACGCCATTTGCTTTGCATTCCAAGTTGCTCAGCAGGCTGCTCCTGATATCCTTAAGGGTCTATTGTCTAATACTGCCTCTGCTCTGAGTCAGCTGAATGCGGCGGTTTCTGCAGCATTGAGTGGGCTCAGTTGTCCTCAGTTGAAGAGTATTGATACTTCGCAATTTGCCCAGTTCCCTGGTGCGAAGGGGGCTTATTAACTATGATGGATGATTAATAATGTCATGTGACGATGGATTTATGTGGATTGATATTTGAGTAGGAATAGTTCAGCCGTGGGCCTTCTTTGTAAATAGTTTTTATATCTTGTATAAGCAAATCAAGAATTATCTTCGACGTTATGATAAATGTCTGATTTGCAGTTGATGTGTAAATCTGACCAATCATTGGTCTGAGATGGGCATCAATGTGGATAAGCATGCTGACAGTGCATGGCAGCTTGACGACACCCTTCTTTAAAAACTCGTCCAGAGTCTCTGTAATTTTTCTCCTCGGCCACTATTTTTCGTCGAAATGCCATATTACTCTCTAGCGAAAAATCCCGTAGGCGAAACTTTGAAGTTTCCAATATGTGCAGATTGCGAGGATATCATCGATGTCGCAGTACCAAAGCCAAAGGATTTTCCCAGTTTTCGACGGTTTGCTTCTTCCGGATCGTATAGCGCTATCGAGTACTCTGCTAGGCGAGGTTAAGCATTATGCAAGGCAAGCTCGTACTTGCAATATTCCAAAGTCCCAGCTATTCGGCAATGAATAATAACAGCTCAGGAGGCGGCGCGGTATCAAATGTACAGAGATTCCCGTGGTCAGAGAATCAATATGCGGATATTACCATTCTTCGGCCCGAACTAGGTAGGTTCAAAACAATTTTTTGTTATTTTTGGGCGAGCTGCTGCATATGAGGGAAGTGCAAATGATATTGAGAGAAGCAGAATGCAAGAAGAACCAGTGCAAATTTTGTTGTTCGGAAAGAAGTTTAGGTTATCAATGTCTTGAAATTGACTAATATTCAGGAAGCTGGTATTCGTGGTTCAAATGTACCCATTCAAACTCATCAGATTGCTCAGTGGTCTGGTTCTACCGCAACTATCACGCTGGCAAACAAATGGGTTCAAAATTGCATCAACAGCCATGAAAGATGTAAGCCTTCAACAGAATTAGCTTCAAGCTTGCCATCACGATTGCTTGAAATTAAAATTTCGAAAACGAGACATCGTTACTGCGTTTGACTTTGCATTGCAAATATACCACCAAATTCCAAATATGCAACACTAAGTCATGTATGGGGGAATGTAGATTTCGTTAAACTGCTCAAAGCAACTTCGCGTCTTTTCAGAAAGACATACCAATATCCAGCCTGACTAGAACCTTTCAGGATGCATTTAAGCTGGCTCTGAGATTTGGATTCCACTACCTGTGGATAGATTCCCTATATATTATTCAAGATGATGGTGATGATTGGTTGAAAGAGTCTGCTCTTATGGGCAATGTCTATGGCGGCTTTAGTCTTAACATAGCTGCCACTGGAGCACGAAATGGTAACGATGGGTTATTCTTCAAGAGGGATCTGAATTTGGTACGGACTGTGGATTTGATGACGCAAGTGGAAGACCAGAAGAACTGCTTTGGGGCCAATGACTCTAAGAGAGACAACTTAAGGCTTGCATGGGTCTGTGTGGATGGATCGATGTATAGGCGAGCATGTCGCGAGTCACCATTATATCAACGAGCGTGAATCTTTCAAGAACGTTTTTTAAGCCCTCGCACTCTACATTTTGGAAAACCTCAGATGATACTTAGATGCCATACACGCATAAACTATGAAACGTTTCCAGAGACTAGGCCAACTAATTTCGAAGAGGGAGATACTGTGGAATCTCAATATTGCACTTTTCGCCGTGCTTGGTCAATCATAGTTGAAAACTCTTCCAAAAGCCAGCTGACAATAAGCAGTGACAAGCTTGTGGCATTGTCAGGTGTTGCTAAACATTTCGCTAACAAATATAAGGTTGAATATCTTGCAGGAATATGGAAGGAGCATTTGCCTCACGCTCTAGTATGGTCAGTAGATGACAAAGATGGAACAGGGCCACTTCCACTTCGGGGACCAAGTTGGTCTTGGGCGAGTAGAAATGGACCTATAAAACATGATAGGATATACTCTTTTGTCACAACACCTTATGATGACCGCCCGAGCCCTTGGGAGGCGGATGGCTTTAAAGTTCTGGATGTTCAGGTTCGGACAACTACACCTGATTTAGACGGTCATTGCCTTGGTAGAACAATGCGTATCGAGTGTGTCAATCTACTGAATGGAACCGAAACTTCTGGCGGAGTATATCCACGCAGATCCAGCAAAACCGTGCATATTGGGCAGGATCGTTCAGCATCAATTATTATTTTGATGACTGGAGAGATCATCATACAATATATTTGCAGAAGATATTCTCGAGGAATAAGCTGGGAAATCCGAAACCTTTTCACGAAGGCAGCTCAAACATTCAATGTAGACCTCCACCTTTTTCCCCTCCAATTCCTGGAGCTCACGACTGTGAAGAGGGGCTTATAATAGCTCCTGTCGCTAGCAAGAAGGGAGTCTTCACACGCGTGGGGATTTATCAAGTTCCAGCGTATGGTGGAACTTTGCAAGGCTTCGAGAACTTGAGAAATAAGGGCGAGCTTTCATTTGAGAACAAGCTATCGTTATATAAAGGAGTATCAGGGGTTAATAAAGCAGGACATCAAACGTATATTATCACTCTTGTCTAACAAGAGCGAAATGACTTCGCCACATATCACAGGTTCCTTTTGCCAGATCTGTCTTAAAGTTCCTGAATCTATGATAAGAAGGTTGCCATCTCTATCTTCAGATAGAAAGATGATAGTCTATGAGCCAAGAGCCAATGCCCTGTAATCTATGTAGATGAGGTGAGAAATTCCTCTCAGTTCTAGATCGCATAGTACTAGAAACATCGGCGCCAAGTTCCGGGCGCAGCTTCAAAACTTCAAGATCAGATAGAGTATTCCACTCCGAAACTATAATTCTCGAGATCATTGATGTTATTCCAATCCAAGTTCGAAATTCCAGGAGGAGATACACAAATACAATAAGGAACGTCATATTTTAACCTCACCACGAATGCTGACATCAAGCACCCTTCCCTCCTCACCCACGACGCGAGAAAAAGACATAAGCGCCAAGTTCCAAGAACTCACTCGAAACACCACGACCAGACGATTTTTCAAAGCAAAAAAGTAAAAGATGTATCTTCGGTCACAATTCATCTCATCAACGCAATACCATCTTGGCAACCCCTAACACCAAACATCCGTGCATACCCCTTCATTTCCCATCTCAACCGAATTTGGAAATTTTGTTCTTTGTGATCCACTTGTGTACTCTTTATGCTTAAACAATTTGAAGAACCGATTTTTCTGGGGCCTTTTGATTGGATCAACAGGAGATATGTTTTTATTATGGAAATAGGTAACAGAAAGGGAGAGGGAAACAGTTGGGTTTGGCGATTTGCCATGCTTTTGTGGGGCGGACGTTTGCTGGGTTTGGGAGATTGTTTTTCTTGGTGGTGATTTTTTTGGGTTCAGGTTAATAATGGAATGGAGTATGTAGAGTCGATGATGAGATATATATCTTACGATCCCGCCCGCTACCAATCTTTGGACTGCCGGCGCTATTTGATTCCTGATACCCTGACTTCATTGCTCATTATCAGACGTTCTCCTAGATATTTATCTCCATCTACACGATATCAATAGTCACTGAATCGTCTTCACCAAAACAAAACAAAAAAAAGCAACACCATTACTCAAAATGCAACTCACAACCCCTCTCACATTCCTATCTCTCCTCAGCCCAATCCTCGCCCTCGACTACATATCAACATATAATCTCGGCGCTGCCCGTTGGGACGCAACTCTGACCGACACGCCCAATAACATTACTTGCACCATCACTTACGACGATACTTCTTCCCTCCTCATCGCAGATTCAGATGGATATCTCAGTAGTGCGGTTGCGATTGTGATGCCATGCAGTGATTTGAATGCCGTTGCCACGACTGTTGTTGGGAAAGAGAGCTCGAGTGTTAGCTATACGGTACCCGGAGGAGAGAAGAAAGATTTTGTGGTAGCAAGTAGGACTGTGTTGGAAGACGGAGAGGTGATTATGATGTCTTATGGAGCATGAAGAGGGTGTGATGGAAATCTGGTGGATGTGAGAAGGAGATAACGAAGGAGGAGGTAGAAGGGAGAAAGGGAATAATGGAGTTGCGAAAAGAAGAAACGAAGGATACAATAGGGTCAGATCGGGAAACTATACAGGAAGTGGTAATGGCAGGCGTAGAATGAAGGATATGTACGAAATCACGATCGAGAAGTACTTAATATGGCTCTATAAAACAACAGCTGCGAGCGAGAGTAGACGGCGAATGAGCAGACAGTCAGATTACCAAATTTGATAAGCTATAGATATTCGACTTTTATACGAATAACCTCACACACATCTTGCATTTTTGTGCATTTCCGTGTAGTTGGTGCTCAGAGCTCATTTTTTGCATGCACATTATTCATCTCAATATATCTAATACCCCTGTTCCGTTCAACAACCACATGATAATCACAAGGATATCTCGTCCATTCCTTCTCTGCCTCTTTTTCAATATTTTCCAATATGATTTTCGCCGAAAACATCTTTTGCCCAATAATGAATCGTATGCGATATGAAATTGTTTCAAGTTTCGAGGGTCTGGCGCATATGGTGAACTGTGCAATCCTCGCTGTACCATACAGGGGGTTAGCTCATCCAGCGGGATCCACCTCTGTGTGAGTCCTTTTCTGGAAAAGATGTTCATTTCCGCTGGGAAGACTTGGCGTTGTGTAGCTTACGAGTTGAGACATGGCTGTGATTGGTTGTTTTCACAATTGGTAGAATTTTTGAATGTTTGTTGTTTGATCTAAAGTGACGTATAAAATCGTCGCAAGCCATGTGACAGAAATCCAAGTAGAGTATTCTTCAGTATTGTTTTCTTAATTAAGGAATGTGTGTCAAACTCAATACCAGACAGTGATGTCCCCATATAATCTGTTTCCAAACAGACCATGAAAATCTCGAACCAGCCTACATATCCAGTCATAGACATTACCCACACATCCTCAAGATAGACATCTACTTCACTAGCACGCTCTTACATACTTCAGTGCCGGCAACTCTCTACTTTGCCATCCCTCTCCTCTCCTAATCCTTCCATCGCCCCTTCCTGATCCATCACCACAAATCCACACACCACTTATACCACCTTCTTGCCATCCAAAACAACTTAACAGCTGATGTTTGCGCAGACTTCCCTTGTCAGCCGATAATAGTGTGTATCCTGGTACAATATCTCGGCGCCCAGAAGCCTCCTCAAGTTTTTCGCGAGTATATGAAGCTATCAGGTGATGAGGTAGTGAAGGCGGCGCATCTTTGTGACCTGGAGTGAGCCTCATGAGCTCTGCGTACCAACGCGTACTATGTTCTTCTAGTTCCGCATGACTTGGCAACCCTATATACAACGTCTCTAAATTCCCGAAATATCTTAACTCAAAGATTGGACAGCTGAACGAATCACTTGCTCTAAGGGTCAGGTATGTTTGCGTGATCATTATATGCCGTATGAGATGAGTTGGAAGATCTGGGTCCAATGCAGTCTTATCAAGTGCGTCATTTTCATAGTGGTGCTCGCAGTGAGGATGGTAGTGTAGGATGTCAACAGCGTGATGGAAATATATAGCGCCCCGTCTGTTTAGCATGGAGGGGTTGAGGACCGAGTAACTCTTCAGAGCAACTTCACGAGAAGCTTGACATGCCTGGGTAAGTGGCGGTGGCTGAGATTGATATCTGTATGTATGGGATTCTGGAGCGAAGGCAACTTTGATAATCCGAGGTACAATGCTGTCTGGTTGAAGAGAAAAATAAAAGATTTTGAGTTGAAGTTCGACTGGGAGTCTCCTGAATTGTGGGAATGATGACATTTTGGCGTGTTTCACTTGAGTCAGAACAAGAGTGTGGTACAAAATTGGGGGCTTTGCTGTTCGTCCGAAAGGGCCGAAGTTGGCTGTCTACTGTGATTATCTTCGAATTTGTGAACGTTTGGCAAGTATCACGTTGGATTAACAACAGCTTCACGCCAAAAATATGCAACTCTTGGTTTTGCGAGGATTTTTAGCCACGGGCGAATGTATCGAGCTTCCAAAGGACGAATCTCTTATAGATGGAGCAACGGCGAATTCGAGAAAATGGTCTGGTCTATTGCTAGTTCGCGCGCTGGCAAAAGTGAGACAGAAACTGATTGACAGCACCGTATTCGTGTGAGGTCTAAAATTTTGCAGTTTAGTAAAAGCTTTGTATCGTCAACAAATACGAATAACTGCTTGCGTGCATGAAGCAAGAGAATGGTAAGTCAAGATCGGATTATACGGCCAAAAGCCCGTCCCGAGATTGAACAGAAAATACTTCAATTTGGCACAAATATTTTATTGTCCAACAATTCCTAGATCTTCAGGCTTCGGGATCAGCCGCGAGACATGTTGAATATTGATGATATCGAGAACCGAAGGATCTGAGATTGGGTATCTGAAGGAAAGATGAGATGATATTCATGGTTTATTATCTTCCTCATAGTCACACTCAATGGAATGTGACTGATGTTGAACAAGAAAGACCACACGACAACGCGCTGGCTGATGATCCCTCCCGAAGATCCCTCTAGCTTCACTCGGTCTTTAACAGGCACGTAACTTTACATGGCCGCAATTTTTTCCCTTGATGGTGTACGGCCTCATATACGGGCTCAGGCTGCGTATATCACCTGAAGCTTCAGCCGCAGGTAGTGTAGCACAGAGGCTACGTGTATGTACCCAAAACCAAAGAGCGGGGCAAGATAGGATTTTGACCTCAAGCATGCATTCAGAGGCTCTCAGCAAGATAATTTTGTTGTAGAGAAAGAAATGGCAACTCACCATAAAGCTGATATTGTCGTGAGAATTGATAGATATTGTTATTATTGTTGTTGTTCTTGTTGGAAACAAAGAAGATGGAAAAGCAAGAAGAATTGAAGTATCAAATAGCTAAAACCTAAAAGGAGACCAACTAAAACCCTCCTACGGTACAGCATAGACCAACAATAATGGCTTAAGACACACATTAGTGGAATAACAGTGGGGAATCACTAGAATATCAACCATTGGCGCCAGTAACCAGAGATAGAATAGCGATGGCAATGTTATAGAATAGCTCCTGCCACGGCTGTGCAGTACAAAAGTAAGGTTCGATGGCCATGGCTGGCGCGAATGGCCACAACATATCATCTGATTGTTGTTATCGAATCCTAACCATCCGTAGTCCTTTACGTGAAGAACACATGGTGTAAATGCAAATGACATTGTGTGTCCGATAGTGTTTGACTGCAGCAGTAACACCGGTACGCAGACTCGATTGGTTTTCGCCAAAAAGCTAAATCGACGGTTGAAGGGGCGTAATGATGAAGAGACGGAGTTTGATCTGGTATACCGATACAGCAGTCTTTACTCACAACCTTTTCTCGAGGAACTTCATGATGAAGATAGGTACCGCGACAACTTCTCGATGGGCGCTTAAAGATGGGCTACATCGACCTTTATACCTATTGTTGTGCTTGGCCCTAACTGCTGATTGCGGATCGCAGAGCTTGGCTATCCACCTTTGAAATAAACGACAAGCGCTTTTTACAGGCCGCCGTCTGTTTCAATTGCCATCACTGGCCCTTGGACTTTGTAATCGGCATGGAGGTCAATTCAATTTTACGTGAAGACCCACCTACTTTTAGTAGGTATTGGCTCGTATTCCGACCTACACAATAGATGTGTACAAAGGGTTGAAATAACTGAAGGAACTCCATTCATATATTCTATCACATACTTTTTTTCTCTCTGATATTTTTTGACTGGAAAAGTTCACTGATAACACCTCTCGATTCAATATGGGCTTCAACATTTGGTCAGAAAAGCCAAGCGAAAGCTTACCACAATACTCACGGTTGCCACAACAAGAGCAAGCTGATACCCACCCTCATTCAGCATCTAGGGAAACATCGACTCCATCAGATGTTTTCTCATACATTCGATTCATTCTCTACTCAATAACGGGCATCGCTTTTATCACATCTTTTCTTTGGGCCGGTCCCACCGCTCTTCGTGAATATCTTAATGCCCCATCCTCCTCTTCCTCTGCTCTACCAACAGTCACAAATTCCTCTGCTCCAACAATTAACCTCATAATCGCTTCTTTCACATCGAAAAGTGATTCGTCAGAATGGACAAAGAGCTTGAAGAAAGATAACTTAGCAATCATCCAATACGATTCTCCAGCGTCTACATCCAAAGGTTCTGAAGCCCTCATCTATTTAAACTACCTCTACCAATCTTACGATAATCTACCTTCTGTCTCCATCTTTCTCAACAAATGGGAAGCGACAGAGCTTAGCTGCCCAGCATCTGAAACGGATCTAATCAATCGTCTTGACCTCGCCACTGTTCAGTCTCGGGGCTTCCTTCCCTTCTGCTTCCAGGATGCATCAAGCATGGAAACCAATGATTCCATCATCTCATTATTTCATAAGAGCTTTCCAGAAAAAGAAGTTCCAAACAAGTTTTCAGCTCCGTGTAATGAATTTGCGGTTTCGAGGGACGCAATCCGTTCAGTACCGAGGGAGCAGTACTTGCATCTTGTCAATTTGCTAAGACCAACATGTGCGGAATCTGACGCGGGGAAAGAGTGGGACGTTATGTGGCCCTACCTCTTCCTACAAGACGATACAGATGAAGTTACTCCTTCAGAAGCCTTATGTCGAGGCTGGGGAATCTGCTTAGGTGCGGAGGATTAGGCAAACTTCAATAGACTGTGCCATGACATGGAAATGAAGTAGAGCAAAAATTGCAATTATTTGTTTGTTCATTTTAAGGCCTTTTCCGGCTTAAAACAATCTATCATTTGATTAATTAATTAAGAACCTCATAAGTATACATGAATTTTTCAGCTGTTAATGTTCCCCCCATCATAATTGTACAAGAAGATCGTGTTCATCCCTTAAGAATCTTCCTCTTTCGAACTTTGATAAGTGTTCCAGATCAATTTTCACCGATCTGACTGAAAGCTGCTGATATTGAATGCACAAGAGAATCATCTGTAATGTTGTTGATAAATTCTTGACATAGGCGGCAGCACTCGCATCCAAATTCAGTTACAAGCTCAGAGCGTTAGATCTGCATCGATAGTTACAGCTAGGCTGTACTATGAGCTATGTGGCTCGGAGCATTCTATTTAATGCCGCTGTTCCGCAGCATCGCAGTCTCCCTAAAGATTTCCAGGGTGGCAATTTGGTACTAGCAGTGCTTATACCACTATCTTCGAGCTAAGACGTCACTGTCTCCAGATGCTTATCTCTCTTTTGGTTCAACTCCCTCTTCGTATCCAAAGTCCACGGTCCTAACTATTCCTCCATACTCTGAATCTTCTCGCGAATTGCTCTTTTGTCCAATGATGAATTCCTCGCTTTCGTTCTCGCCCGTAACTGTACTACCTCCCGGAATTCCTAGTCGCGACTTGTTATCCTTCGTTGCCGGAGTTGATTTATCATGGCTTTTAAGAGGATATGAATGGCCTTTTCCGTGTTGCGCATCTCCACTACCGTACATGCGCCCCGAACTTCCCAATACTTTGGGACAATATTTTCGCATAAAAGGTCTTAGGGTCGGGGCACATCCACCGACGATACTAAGGTTAAGCTCGATAACACACCAGAGCAGGGCATCGACTGTGTCAACTATAAAACGTATCAGCAGGTGCAAATCAAGACTTCAAAGCTGAAGAGGAACATACGGGTGAGATCAGTGCCCTTGAGCAATACGTATAAAGACTTTAGGCGGATGATACTAACGACACAAACGCTGGTGAAGAAGTCAGCATAGAACCATCTTTATGTGGAAGTTCGGAGACGTACAAGCTTCCCATTATCAATATACCCCCAACTCCAATTTTCTGTCTGATAGGGATCTGTAAGTTCCACATCATTGGAAGAGGTGCAATAACGGTTGCAAAGTCCGTTGCAATACCTAAACCGGCCTGTGCGAAATAAAACACAGGCCTATTGATACATCTTGCTGTTCCTGCATATTGAATATCCCAGGACGCAGATATAGGACGGCAGCTAAATAGGTTCGCCAGAACACTTGCAGACGAATAGCAAAATGTGAATGTAACCAGACACCAGATAACACAATGAAACTTCCGAGACGGAAATATGCGTCGGTAGAAGAGAAGAACGGACGTCTTTGCCATACCAGTTGCAGCACAGAAAAGCATGGCAGCAATGACGTTGATCTAGAATTTCATACCGGTCAGCTCCCGAATGTAGCAACATTTATGGAGTGCTTACCATACTTTTAAAAAATTGGGATACAAATCGTCAAGTGGCACATCATACAGATGTTTTCCGAGTCCATAGTCGAGTACTGGGTACATTAGTAAGACATAGATGGGCATTTGGGAAGAGATCTCACAATTCAGAATACATCCCGTTAAGGCAATTGAAGTCAACTTCATGGAGGAGCACATCGTCAGTTTCAACTTCTATCTCTGGGGGAGGCATTGGAAGTACCAGAGCAAATATCATAACATCTACTCATAAACACTAGGTTAGAACTATTCTTGTACGAAAATGCGGTCATGAGAACTTACAATCATCAGCGGCAAAGATTCGAACGATTCTAGATCTAGTGAAAGTCCGAACGGAGACCGCCATTATAGCCAGAGGAACGAAGACGCATATAACCGCTACGAGCCCGGCTGCATGATATGGGGCCTGCGAATTTGGGGTAATTCCTGGAGGCGGGGGAACGGAGTAGACGATACCATCGTATGAAGACATAATGGCAAAAGCTGAGTTTGTGAATTGGAATGAAAGACTGGTTCTCCGTATGCTTGCTCTTATTCATATTCATATCAAGCAGATTTCGCGATGAGTACCAAGATTCTTTTTGCGCTATGATCTTCGTACAGTAGTTTCACTCCATCAATACTTGCGAGGTGTCATAGTAGCCGTTTACTCAGTTCAAGCTGGATGTGCGGATTAAGGAACGATATTACCTTCCAACATGCATGTGCAAATTTATTGGGGAGCGTGTTCCCCAGTAAACAAGCATAGGATCTACGTGACTTACTTGATGCAAGGATGATCTTATTTCTTCATGTAAAACATCCCCTGGAGCGACAAGGGGTTAACATACGTTTGGATTCTGGAATCTCATACGAAAGATTGAGAAGCC
Source organism: Botrytis deweyae (assembly GCF_014898535.1). Classification (NCBI taxonomy): domain Eukaryota; kingdom Fungi; phylum Ascomycota; class Leotiomycetes; order Helotiales; family Sclerotiniaceae; genus Botrytis; species Botrytis deweyae. The sequence continues at coordinate 118,210 of NW_024066240.1, forward strand.
AAGATGCAACTCCATCTCCCTTGCTAGACTGTTGCCATAGACTTTGCGAGAACCACTGCTATATCGAACTCAACTTCTAGGGACAGAAGAGTATCAAGAGATCGGCTTAAAGTAATTTGAAATGACGAAGGTTGCCGGGACTCCTCAATTTGCGTTCAAGATATGGCCACTGCCGTATCTATACATCTAGAAGGAACACAGTTGAATGGCTCCAATCATCTTTTACACAAGTGCTTCATATCTTTGCTATATTTTCGACTCACACTCTAGTATTCTGGATACTTATCATCCCTAACCCAGCGTCAAGATTCTGTCCTGGGTCCTCATAGCTCGTGAAATATCTTGAATCACATGTCCTGTGGGACTTTCAAAAAAAAGCCTTATAAAACCACGTTGAAAATTTCTTCAAACTTAAAAGCAAGTATGAACTTCCGTCATTGTTTTCTTCTCTTTCATCTCCAATTTGATGTAGGAGAATAGGGCGGTCATTTCGGATGTTCTAAGACCAAGACCCCTGGTGCATCACTAGTCTCCAACGCTGATGACGGCTTAAAGTTCTAGGATATGCTGGTAAATCGTGGCATGGAACGTAGCATTTTATGTTGGATTTTACGAACGTATTTGAATGGGAAAGTACCGCCAAGGAACATTAACTATTATGTTGACGTTGAATCGCACTACGAGTACACGTGGTGATGCCTCCGCAGGAACTCCTGAAAACGCCCGGAGTAACAAGGGCGTTGGTATGCTGAACTACTAACCATCTTTGCTTTGTGTTGGAGGGGTACCCGGTAGCAGTTTCCATTGATGTACTGGATGAATATTCATTGCTAATTTAATATCTAGAATATCTTCTATCCTTCTTTTTCCAAGTAGTTTTTGGTCTTTGCTGGCTCGCGATTGTCAGACAAAAAACGAACACATAAACCACAATAATTAGAGAAACTTTGAAAATAATTCTTTACCAAAATTGAATCCAAAATTTATTCTATACTGTAAATTCTCTCAAATGGAACAATGAGATTGATTTACTGAATATTATTACTGAAACTTCTGAGAATAGGCACTGCTTTATCGTTTTGATGTCAAATTCCAATTCAGAACAGATAATTTTGATGTTCGTCTGTTTCTGACGATCGCGAAACTGGTCTTTTCTTCTTACTCATGATAGTCGTGTAGCTGGGTCATATTGCATCGACATTGTTGAATGGAACGACAAAATATCGGAAGGCTCTTCCATAATTACAGTAAGTCAGAGTACAAATTGTCTGTTTTAGGGGTGATTGTAATTGACTTGATGATGATATTCGCGATTTTTTCTAAGATCGATAGGCTCCCCTCGTTTCTAGGCGCATCTTCGGTAAAATGAGCTATCGTTACCTTAGATTTGGCATTTTAACCCAGCTCTCTGATTGAGTATAGAATTGAGATTGCGATACTACAACATCCTTCTTCACTTTACCATGTACAATCGACACCCTAGACGGTCATGAGGAGTGTTCGAGTCAGTACCAATAGTTTAGCGGGCGTCTTTCCTAGCACAACAGTACGTAATACCGGGGCGAGCCGAGCCAGAAACCGGTAGCCTAGGGAATATGGAGAAAGAAATAGGCCGAGACCTAGTGGCTGAATGTCCAAAAATTAGAACTCTCGTAATAGTTTGCGATATTATCAGAATTGAAGCATTTGCCCTCTACAAAAAGAAGCTGATTAATCTGTGTAACATCACACATCTGAAATGATCCTCATAAACCATCTCGGCACATAAATATGGTGGAACACACTACAGATGAACCTGGATATACGGGCCTAAAAATTTCGAGGCCTAAATGCCCGTATATAGGGGTTTCCTGTATAGTAAGGTTAGGCAACAAGGTATCAACTCTGAATAGCTTCAATTTTTTTTATTAAAATATTCTAATAATAAATTCTGCTGTTGATTTATAGTTGTTTTTAATACTAAATCCTGTTTTTTTTACTCTAATGATCTTTTAAAATATAGATTTTCAATACCTTGCTATTTCTAAAATGAGATTAAAATCCTAATAGTTTTAAGAGCTTCAATATTACTAATAACCTTTTCTTAAACAATTTCACCTATATCCTTTTTGTTCTACTCTATTGTTTTTCTTTCTGCTATAATCGTATTAACAAGTAAATCCAAATCGTTTTCTCTATCAACTACACACTCTGAATATAATAATACATACTCCTTGATGTTGGGTACACTAGTAATAATATTCAGTGTACATAGCCATACTAAAGTCGATTATAATACCTTTAATCCTTCCTCTAATCCTTTCCATATATTATATAGCGTTTTAGGGTATAAGCCCAAATCGATATACTCTGATTTATTCTAATAATTCGATATAATATTAGCTTTGACATTATTCCAAACTTGTATTCCCTATCAAATGAATTTCAGTATATTAAACTCCTAAGAATAATTGAAATCTTAATCAAAATATTTAACTATATAGTATACTGAGTAATATCACAAATAAAGCTTCCAATTAACTATAATACCTTAATCAAAAAATTAATGCTTTACCATAAAATTAAATAATAGAAATTCGATTCTAATATTAATGAGACATTAAATAATATTAATTTCCTTTAATACTAGTATATAAACTGAGAAGTTGTTTATTAATAAGAGCACTTTCTTTTTTTGAGCTCTCATTAAATTATCAAACCATATAAAGTATTCAAGAAAGATCTTATTTCTTATTTAAGTCTTTTTATTAAATCGATATTTAACTTCTAAATTATTAAGATTTGTAAACCTAGCCATTTTAAATATATTAAGCATTTTAGTTATATTTATTATCCAAAAGAGGAGCTTATCAGTTCCAGAAATATTTATAATAAAATTGAATATAATTCTAACTTTATCCTGCTTTTTGCTTAGTATATCGAAAATAATAAGAATACATTCCAACCTGGATTTCCAGAAAGTAACTATTTCGTTGCAATTGTAGATATCGTTTATATAATATCGTATATATATATATCGAATTTCTTTTATTCTAATCTCTAATTCCACATTTATTTAAATTGATAAAGCTTCTTCGAATTAATGCTTTTCCTACATACTTGCATACATTTTAAAGCTATATAAAAACCCATTTGATTATATCTTATTTTCCTTAAAAGGCAAAGGTAACCCTTTATATTCAAAAAGCTTTTGTTAGAGCTTTATAGCTTTTATTCATAATATATTGCCTATAATAGATTCTACATCAAAACAATAATTGTATTATATCTGCTATTTAAGTAGGGCTTCTTCGAGAGTAGAATAAAGAGGTTTTCAGTTTTTTAAAGAGATTAATTGATATTTCGAAAGATCTTGTAAATCAAACTATATATATTCAAAGCTCAATATACAGCTTAAGATTTGTTTTAGAAGATTATTACTATACATAGCTCTCCATTATATGATAGCATCTCCATAAGTCCTTTTACCATATTTAGAATCCTACTATTAAGTTCTTAAAGCTTTGTATTATTGATTCGTATAAAAAATTCGAAAAACAATATAACCATAGCGTTTTATAGACTTTTTAAATAACAATAACAATACTATAGGGATATTTTCAACACTTTCAAAAAATTCCATTTTAGATTAATAAAATTTTATATAAGGGCATCACCATAAATAGAACCGTATACTCTTATATAAGAGTATACCCGTATAGATCGATTTCACCATATAAAATTTTTTGAGGTTGAAAAATATGCCCATATAAAGGGGATTCCCGTATGGCCCGTGCCCGTATATCCAGGTTCATCTGTATAAAGATCACTCCTCAAAGAGGATTGTCTGTCCACTATAATACAGGGGTTTTATAGTGGGAGCACATGGGGGCTGTCCCACTCGAAAATCATTCCCATTTTTTTTATACTGAATATCCAAAGATGTACCACAGAGTTGCTTCTATTCGAGGACATGGCCCAATCAATTATGTGTATTGATGATATATTCGAAAGAGATTCTGCTGAAGGGCTTAATAGCCTCGATCATTGGATAACATCCCGCCGTCAGATAGCTCTCCGCTACTTGATTGGATTCGTGTTGGCGGCTGGAGCTGAATAAATGAATAAACAAGCCCACCAGGCCCTTCACTTGAGGGCAGGTTATAGCGCTCCGATAATATCTCTGGTCAGGATTCATCCATTCACAAGCATAATCCAGCGGCAGCAGTAAGCCTTGCAGATTGACAATTGACGGTCATAATCAAAATCGAATCCAGGGAGTGATAGGAAAAGTTAGGAGCTCTTGGTATGTACGAAGTAAAGAAAACAGAACAGACCCGGTATCTGCTAGCCCAAACTTATCATGTGCGACTGGTAACCCGCACACCACGTTTTCGGTAGCGTGGTGGGTTTTCGTAGCTTGAAAAGCAGAAAGACGCGATGTGGAGCTTATCAATAGTTCAGTGGCAAAAGTAGTGAACGGCAATCTGCACCGAGATTGTCTTCACCGCAATTAATCCCCGCGTTTCCTCACGTACCGATAGGCAAATCCGAAATACAATGCTACGATAAAGTAGGGGTGTACATATTAATCTGGAATGGCGGCAATAAGCCATTAGATGGAGGATGAACTCCCTCGCACCTAGGTGATTTCGGTAACAACGTGTGTAGAAAAGTTTCGATAATTTATTTTACCGCCAAGGTTAGTTTTCTTCAAGAAGGTATGTAAATACACCTTTCCGTGCAATCATCATTGTTGGTCGGTTGTCGATTGCTTGCCATTCTGGTAATCAAGTAAAAATTATGGCGGGAGCTATCCTTGGTCTCATTCTTAGTCCGCTGTTTTTCGGCAACTGGGTTTCAGCCGACAACTTCATCCGCGATGTCGCGAGCGATGTAGTAGGGTGTGCTACAGTTGAAGCCATCTTCCCGGACAAAGTCTTTTACTCCAATAGTACCATTTACCAGTACGAAAACAAGAATTTTTGGTCTCAGACGGAATATTTGAGCCCTGAATGTGTCTTCCGACCTACGACTGCTAGAGATGTTGCTGCCGCAGTTGCACTCTTGGGGACGGCAGAAGGAAAGTTTGCTGTAAGAGGCGGTGGCCATATGGCAATCAAGGGGTCAAACAATATTGACAACGGCGTATTGATGGTCATGTCAAACCTGACGACACTGTCGATATCTGATGATTATAGCACTCTCTCTGTAGGGCCATCTCATAGGTGGGGGGAAGTATATAGTTATCTTCAGACCTACAATCGCGCTGTTCTCGGGGGTCGCTTAGCTTCAGTCGGTGTACCAGGGCTCCTTCTTGCTGGTGGCGTAAACTTTTATGGCAACCAGCATGGATTCTCTGCTGATATGGTCATTGGGTATGAGGTGGTCCTGGCAAATGGCACGATTGTATACGCAACCTCCAGCTCCTACGCCGATCTCTTCTGGGCGTTGAAGGGAGGCAGCAGCAACTTTGGTATTGTTACAAGATTTGATTTGAGAACAGTTCCATCGGAAGGAATTTGGGCTGGTATATACACCGTTGCACAGGAGTATATCCCGGAATTTTATGCGGTAAGCATGTTCTTTCTTACCGTTTGACAGAGATATGCTAAGAATCAAAGGCCATTGCAAACTACTCCACGAATATCGTCGATCCACTTTCTCACATTGTTCCTGCAGTCATCCCTGTTGACTCAACCACCTCTGTTGGCGCCGTCATCCTCTTCTATGATAGCACTGATATCAGCTACCCTGCTTGTTTTGAGCCTTTCACTTCTATCCCGAGTATTAGTAACACTTTGGACTTTAAGACCCTCACAGAATTTTCCCTCGAGACAAATACCGCTGTAACACCTAATATTAATGACGTGTTCGTTGCGGGAACGATCGTGGGCAAAACATATGCCGAGCTTCTTCAAGGAATAAAAATCATCAACGACACATTTTATTCAGCACTTCCTGAGCTGTATGCTCAGCTACCGGCAGAGAACATTTCCATCATCGAGCTTGACTGGCAGCCAATCGGTTCACTTTGGTTGAGTGCCTCTGAGGCAAATGGGGGTAATACGCTAGGTCTTGATTCTTCGAAGGGCACATACCTTTGCTGGGCGGAAGTTGTAGAGTGGATCGGATCATCTTATGATGAAATTGTTGCCGCCTGGGTCGAGAAAACAACTCATGCGATCAACAATGCTACGGAGGCGGCCGGGCTATACGATCCATTCAACTACATGGGCGATGCAGCTGGGTTTCAGAGCATTTTCCCTGGATATGGAGCAACGAATGAAGCCAAGCTTTTGTCTATTTCGAGAAAATATGACCCAACCAGACTTTTCCAGACATTGATGCCAGGAGGTTATAAAATTGGAGTTTAGGGTCAGCCATTATGTTCAAGAGAGCTTGTATATAATGTTGCGCAGAAGAACGCACAAAACGAAGGTACTTTTGATACAAAATGAGTCGTGATTATGTGAGTTGTCTCAGTTGCTTAAGGTCACCAGGTTAACTGGATGTTGATAAACATTATAAAATATTCGATGATGCCTCAGGCATCAAAGCGGGCTCTGATCCCGGATATTAGTCAGCCACCATGCCACCCTTCTGCGTTTGTCTTTTCTGCTTGTGTTCAACTACCTTCTAAAAGTACTCCGTAAGTACATCTATCGGAAGATACAGTTATATTATTTCAAGTAGTCATCTACTATTTCTATTTTGATGAAAGCACCCTCCCGACATATACATGCGTCGCGGTGTTCGGATTGTGATTTCGGAGGTCGTCACTAGATTCGATCGATGTTTCCACTCTTACCTTCTTCGAAGTTGGTATCTAAATACGTCTAGCAAATCAATATCTTTGATATCATGAGTTTATTCGGAGTTGCATGGAAATCTCTTTGCATGTATGGTGATGTATGGTCTAGGAACCATTTCCATTGCGTCCTCCATGTGTACCCTCCATTCCAGCTTCCTTTTCCGTCACATACGATTGATCCCAAAGTATGGGTACGCGTTGGTATTGGGTAAGCCCAAGTTGGGTGTTCACACTTCCATCGTCTAATCATAGCTATGGATAAAAGAGATCTGTCAATGGCATTTTACCCCGCTTCAACATCATCCTTTGCCCAAATGATTGATTTTGTGCATCTCACCTGCCCCCTCCAGATATCTTCAACTATGTGATCTATGCAGTCAGTATACAATGGGGGCCAAAACTAACACCACTGAATCGCGTTCTCAATAATATTTGCTCGGCGAAATGTCGCATCATACCCGTATGCAGTCAAACTTCCGCGTTTGATGCAGAAAATCGATATAACCATCGGCAGGTACATCTTCTGATCTGACGCACGTATTGATATAATTACATACATCTATATTCAATATTCAGCCCCCACCCCACCATATCATTTCTACAACTTAATAAAAATTAAAATGCAACTTCATTGCGTATAAGTAAGGTGTTGATGTATTTTTGGTATCAATACATTATCCATATAGCCATGAAGGCTCTACAACGTAGAATCGACGATATATTGATGGAGGGCTGTGTCTGGTTTAATGACACTTCAAGTCCCTTCCAATTTTATAGTCGTCGGGAAACCATATTTATCAATTATGTACACCATGGAGTTCAAACACACACATCCCAGACTTTCAAGCAGAGTATTTGATGAATCAAGTAAATCCTCATCTGAGTCGACGGAAACTTTCCTGGGTTTCATTGAATCACCTCCATCTGTTATTACTTTTCCAAGACCAAACTCTATATTTCCATTGGATAAATATGTACCAGATGAGAAAGGCTCGAGAGAACGGCTCCTGCAACATGAAAGACAGTTCAGCGATCTTCAGGTACCGTTGGTGTCAGAAAGTAAAACCATCTCGACTTGGAAATGGATTCTAGTCTTCTGCGGATTATCTATAGGGGCATTTCTAGCAGGTAAGATTCGCATATGTCGTTGTTGAAGCTCAAGGGCATTCATTGTTTGTTCCTAGTTGACAAAATTTAGGGCTTGATGCTACCATAGTTGCCGACGCTCAAGGACCCATTCTCCAAAGTCTGGGAGAAATTGAAAAGGTTGCTTGGATCGGTGTGGCTGATCCACTTGGATCTGGAGCTACTATCCTACTTATCGGTTCTTGCTATGGGATCTTCCAGATCAAATACATGTACATGTTTAGTATGTTGCTTTTTGAGGTAGGGAGTGCAATTTGTGGAGCTTCGAATTCAATGAACGTTATGATAGTTGGACGGGTTATGGTGGGTATTGGAGGAGCGGGAATTGATCTAGGGTAAGTTGCCTCTTCTATCTCTTTGGGTTCCTTGCTTGTTGTATGGAAAGTTCCTCTAATCACTTGGAAATATTGAATATTGAAACACATTGAGGGAGCTGAGGTGATTGGCAGTCATGCTGTATGGACTGACCATATTGTTAGAGCTCTTAACTACCTATCTAAATTCACACCTCCACGTACCAGGCCCATCTACAACGCAATCCTTGGAATCTCCTTTGGACTCGGCAACATTCTTGGTCCAGTAATTGGCGGTGCTTTCGCGAACACTCCGGCTCTCGGGTGGCGTTGGTCTTTCTATATCAACCTTCCTCTCGCCGCAATCATGACTCCCCTGTTCCTCCTTCTTTTGCCGAAACACAACCCTATGCCTTCCATCTCAATATCACAGAAGCTGAAACTCATTGATTTCCTCGGTTTCGTCTTACATGTTATCGTATGGGCTTCTTTTCTCGTTGGTGTCACAATGGGCGGCTCAACTTGGTCCTGGTCATCCATTTCTTCCATCGCAGTCTGGACACTCTTCGGAATATCTCTTTTCTGCTATATCATCCAACAATCTCTTTGCCTTCTTACCACTTCCTGCCATCGCATTTTCCCAGTTCATTTCCTCCGTTCTCGAACACTCATTCTTCTCTTCATCGCTACTGCTGCGACCATGACAGCACTCGTCACACCTATCTTCTATATTCCTCTTCTTTATCAATTTGCGCATGGCTCTTCTCCTATGGCATCAGCACTCAATTTGATTCCTGCAATCGCGGCCTTTTTCATCATCCTTTTATGCACAGGTGCATTACTCCCGCGAATTGGTTATTACAAAGCTATTTATATTCTCGCCTCAGTTTTCATGATTGTCGTGGAATATTCATGAGTCGAGTCACTATCAATACGTCCAATAGAACAATTTATCTTTATTCTATCCTGATAGGTATAGGAGTAGGAATGATCTTCCAAATAGCCTACGATATTGGTATGAGCAAAGTGGCATCGATGGGTGCACAGGATACCACAGCCACCGAAGAATCAGGCGGCGACGAACAAAAACTTATTGCGTATATAAATGTCGCACAAGTGGGCTGTGCGGGTATTGCACTTAGTATTGCGGGATGCATATACCAAAACTTGGGAGTGAAGAAGCTTCAAGAAGTTTTTGGGGATGAGGTTCCGGTGGAGATTATCAGGGAAGCCTTGGGTGGTTTGAAGGGGGAGGGGCTAGGAGATATGGGGACTATTGATGGGTATATTATGAAGAGTGCATTAGATGCAGTAGTGGCGACTGTGGGGAATGTCTATTGGTTGGTTGTTGTAGCGGGTGTGGTGTGTGCAATTTGTGGTCTGAGTATGAAGTGGGAAAGAGTGGTTTTGGAGCCGGAACTGGAGGGAAATAGGAGATTTAGTGTCAATTATGAAGCTATCGTTTGAGATTGTGGGGGACGATGTTTTGTGTGCAATACGGTCGATTTAGGCGGGAAGGACTTGGATGTCATTTTCTATAATATACTTTCAACGATGAATACGATTGATTACGATGGCTTTACAATCTCAATAGGCTTTCCCATCTATGTAATCATGGCATTTAGTACCTCGACAGCATTGCTCAGTAGTCTCCATCCTTCTCGACACCCTCCGGCCACCAAATCATATGCCCGCCTCCATCTGCATGCTGCCTCCCAACTCTCGTATAGAAATCTCCTAACATTCTGAAGCCCAATTTTCTATACAATTTCTCACCTTCGATACTAGCAGTCAATCCTGCAGGAACATTCTCTTTCCCCGCTCTCTCTAAAATATATCCCATTAACAATCTGCCGATGCCTTTCCCTTGGTACTCAGGAAGTACAACGATACTGTTTACATGCCAGCGATTTTGCCTCCTTGGGAAAGCTTCCGGAGACCAATAACGCTCTTGATCCATTTTGATTGAGTGATTGAAAACGGCCCTGTTGGGTTTTGATGTAGCACGGTCTGGCCGGAGGTAATTATATAATCCGAACAAAACTATTAAGATGGAACTTAACATCCATCTCCCAATTCTTTCCATGCCGCTCCTCTCGTTTACAAATTTCTCGACTCCGGAATCTAGACCTTTACGACTATACATCCCATAGGCCAAAAGAACATCAGGCGACTCGGGAGAACAGACTACCAGAGTCAGAGTCTGAGGGTTCAGGTAGGATTTTGTGACGCCTTGTCCAACGGATATTTGTTGATCGCGCGGATACTGTTTTGCGTGAGGATCTAAGAATTCGCTTACGGGGCTGGAACCATAGGCTGCGATGACAATGTGTGTCATTTGAGGGATATCGAGCAGGGTCGCGGGGCGAAGAATGAAGGGTTGGGAGGGCATTTTGGATGTGTGAGTCTAGATGACAACGACTGGATTATGGGATGCGTAGAAATGATGGACGATGATTGTTAGCAGTTTTGATATTCACTCAAGCACTCGAAAATTCTTACTAGGCAACTATATATATAGTGCAATCAATACATCACGCCGGATGACTGACACGTTCAAAATTGCTTACACCGAACTCCGATCTCCGAAAACTTGGATGGACCGGAAAATTTCCCAAGTCACAATGATTTTTATATTCGAAGATGGGATATTTGGTTTCTGCTCACTGCTTTACACTCTAGTAACAAGTATCTTGCCGACGGTGTCGTGGGTGCTACTCATCTCATGATTGGACATGAAGTTGGAGTTCGGGACTAATCATGTGATTGCTGTAGGTTATATGTCAGCACAAGTGGGATGTAAAGGAAACGTCGACGAAGTTTTCAGGCAGATACGTAGGCTCAGGGGAAACCTGTTTATCGTGAAATATATAGAATATGCTTGGGTTGGTGAAGTCTCCTCGAGGTCATAGCCCCATCAGGAAAGTGCATTTTGTTGGTAACCTTAGGCAGAGCATGAACTTCGATGAGACTCCTTGAAGCCTCAAACTGCAAGTAACACACCATCAACTCATGCACAATCTGAGCTGCTTAAGTTGTCAATCGAGATAAGTTGCTATTGTCCAGTTAAGAAGAGAGGTATTCATATCGTCAGTCATGGAACTCCTATCGATATCTCGAATTCGTAGCCACATTCTTTTATAAGTCTAGTGGTGCATCACTAAATGCTATGAAATGGTTAGCACAATATGTGTCCTGGTATAAACACGGTAAGAGCCCATTTATTCGTTATTCAGCTATGGTTTCTACTAACATCATGTAGAAAAAACACATCGTGTGCCATGGAATGGTGGTATCCCACCACGTAAAGGCGAAGAACCATATGCCGAGGGATTTGGCCCAGCAATTTGCATGTGGACCCCTGATGATTGGGCCTTTGATCCATCCTTTATTGCTTTCGCGGTGGAAGACTTATATTTCGAGAGATTCGACAGACATGATATTGAGATACTCGAACAGCTTGCAGTAGGGCTGGATGGAGATGGCGAGATAATAAGAGTGGGTATTTGGGGCAACAACGAGACGCAAAAACGGCTCGGACAGAAATACGGTTGGTTCGAAACATATGCTCATGTCGACAAGATAGCTAGTGAGGAAAGTGGCTGGGAGGATTTCGAAGTATACTTCACCCATCTTGAGGGCTTGGACTTGCGTTGTAGAACACCCATGGGTTTTCACCCAGTGAGAAATGATGACGAACTTCCAGATTTTTGCCTCGAAGACTGGATCTTTATCAGGGATTGTTCTCCTATCGATCCTGGTTTCTCGACTGCTTATGATTTGAGACATATGCAGCTCTCAAAACAAGATATTCAGTCGTTATCTTCGGCCGTTCAAGCTTCATCCGACATAGAATCTCATAGAAATCATGACTCTCCATCGTCTCCTTCTCCGACTAAAACAATAAATAGCAGATCCAAAGACCGAAATGAAACGCCACTTAAGTATGAAGGGCTAAGAGCAGATCCTACAGATGAGATTGACACTGGAGCTTGGGATACACGAGAGAACTTCCCTGCGCATTTACAGGGTACTTCAGTCCCATACACGCGTCCCAAGGCAAGATCAACATGGAATACCGAACTAGGAACCGTACTTCTAGCACCCGCTCCCGACACCCAACTCCTCGGCTTCTCAACCACCAAACTCCAAATATCTTCGCACGCCCAACACACTCTCAAAAGCAACCGCTACCATGAGCTCTGAAACCTCGAACAACTGTGCCAAGCTCGCATTCTCATTTTCGATCCATATCGTGCTCAGGATGGAAGAGTTTCAGACACCGCGTTGGTCTTCATTCAAGGCTCGCCATATGCTCGACATCAAGCGGTTAAACTTTTTACTGCATTTCAAGATAATTTGGAGAAGGGATCGATGGATTAGAATGTCAATTTTAGGTTTTGGGGACCGGGTCGCTCGAGGGGGAGAAAGGGGAATGATTTGAAGAAGATGAAGTGAGGAAAGTGAGGATGGTGAGTATTGACGGAACTTTATTGGTGTATTCAAGAGGATTCAATTTGCGGGTATGCATCGACTTTTTGAATCAGGAAATGATTTTTTTGCGAGTAATTTCTGCTGCGATAGTATGAGATATTGATGAGAGGGGCTGTGTGTATTGGGGAAAAAAGTAAAGAGTGTTCGAGCATGACAATTTCTCATGAATCCGTCCGTTGCTACCAGTTGAAACATCTGGAGTAAAGAGCATGAGGAGATGAGTCTAATGGTCTTTTCAACGATTTACATGAACACAATGAGACTGTATAATTGGAGAAAAAAGGATATAAGTCTAGAATCTTACTTACATTGTATGAGCTCATCCACTATCAAATAAATCAAAAGCAATCACAGCTATCTACACCAAATTAAGAAGATACCTGCACAAATACGCAAATCGATATCCAAATATTTCTTCTGGACATCCATTTTCTAAGCGAACGTAATGCAGTAATCTGAAAAGCCAAAAAGAAAAGTTCCTCGCAAGTTACCCATTCCATATTCAAGAGTGAACAAACACAGTCTGACCCCATTCAACTATCCAACCCCACCACTTACTTCACTGCTCTCCCAAAAATCTAATCAACACATACCCATCCCCATCCTCGCCCTTGCCATCCCTATGGACATCGGACCAGCCATCCCATTCGAAGCAGGAACCTTCTCCGCCCCCATAAGCTCATCCGTATTATCCATTTCCTCTACGAGCATCTTCGCTTGCACCATGAGTGCTTTGAGAAAAACGTTATCTGTGAGATGCGCAGGAATATCCACTGTTGGGAGAGTCTTCTGAGGCTTGGTCTGCTCAGCTGTTTCCTCGGTGTTACTAGTGGGTTGGGAATCGCGAAGAACGCCTTCCATGCTATCGTCTCTCTCAATTACTACCTTATCATTCGTAGGTGTAGATGTAGAAGCAGTCGTGTAACTCCCGCTTTCCTCCTCCTCAGCACCATCATCATGTGCTCCCGTAGCACTCCTCGCAATACTCAACAGCGTAACAATAAACAGCTCTTTCAAATAAGCAAAAGTGATTCCCTCCGTCATCTTGACAACAAGCGAATATAACTCCTCTCCAAATTCCACCATATCCCCTCCATCCCCTCCCAACTTTCCCCTCCAAAATTCCACATACGCTCTCCGCTCTTCTTCATTCGGAACCCTAAAACAGTACTTCCGATCAAATCTGCTTGGTCTCTTGCTAATACTCGAATCTAATTTTCCCAAATGATTCGTGCTGCCGATCATTAGGATTCCATCATTGGACTCTAGTCCATCTACTTCGTTTAGAAAGTACGAACGAGTTTTCTCGGTGACGAGGGAATCGAGATCTTCAAAGATGAGACAGGGAGCCATTTTGCGGGCTTTTTGGAAGATAGATGAGATGGCCCATTTTGGGCCGTGGCATTCGCCGTCAAAGGATTTGACATAGAGGGAGGGGATCGGGGATGGACGAGAGGAGAGAGTTGACATGAGGGCTTTGATGGAGATGGTTTTGCCATTTCCTAATGGAAGGTTTTAGTAAGGAGGGAAATGGGAGGGAAAAGTTTAGGATGTGAAAGAGAAATAATTCAAAGTTAGATATAAGGAATAAAAAGAAGTATTTGGATCGGAGAGATATAAATCGATACAAGTCCTAGTGGAGTGCATGTTCATGATTCAGTAGACGATCCTGGCAATTCTTACCTGGTACACCATGCAAAATGATCCCACGTTTCCAAGGCACAGTAAGCTTCTTATACAAAGCCTGATTATCAAAGAAGCTCTCCACGTCAGCGATAAGATTGGCTTTCAACGCTTTGTTGAGAATGACTTCGTCCCACGAGGAGCCTTGGACAGATTCGTAAAGATTCTTGTCTTTGACCCATTGTTGACTATCAAAGACGTATATTTCTTCGTGGAGTTCAATGGTCCAGGCACTGGCGGCTAGAATCAAAGCATCGATGCCCCGGGCAGAGGGGTCATCTTCTTTATCTGAAAGGATAAACTGCAACTTCAAAGTGCTGAACCCCTTAGGATCGTCGTATTGTGCTCGATAAACAATGTATTTCATATTCTCCCACGTGTAAAACCACCTGCGGAACTTGACCTGTTCGACAACCGTCTTTGGCTTGTTGTCAAGACGAGATCCGGATGCATGGTATTTGCGGATGGTCCATTTAGCGTCTTCATCATCTGCGGAATCTTCAAGATCCTCATTCATCGTCATCTTTATCGTTGCGCTTAGCAAAGCCAGAATCAGCGTAACCTATGAGATCGCATTGGTCAAAACTAGTTTGTACGACTTGAGAAAATATATAGTATTCCTTGAGACGCTCGAAAAGCTTGAGTGGAATGGATGTAGTATGAGCTGCATGCTGACTTGTCCAGCCGTCAAAAACTTCTCTGTGAAAACTGACCCTACTCCTGATTAGTTCATTGATGCTCTTCACTTCGATCTTCAAAGGGGAAAGCACTCCGACTTACATTTTCAAGTATCTGAATTATTTTGAATGTGAAAATCGAGTTGCAGCCTTTTCAGTCCATAGAATTCAAGATGAATACCAGAAATGAAGAAACCCATAGAATTATATATCCATCTCCCCTCACGACGCTGCGCCGCCGAGTACGTTACTTTTTGCCTCACGCAAGGCAGCACTTCTACACATTTCCAAGAAACCAGTAAGCAATCCCCACAGCCTATGAACTTGCCAGACACCTGCACTTCCCCGCGACCATGCAGATAAATAATGCGAGTTACATCACCGTGTTTGAGAAACTGCACGAGGAGACGTAAAAACATGCGTCCCAGGCGTGAGGATAATGACAAACGAGACAACTTCAAAGGAGCGCGTCATTCAATGCAGTTATAGCGCTGCTTTCAGATAGAATTTGGCTTGCGAGACCCTATGGGTTTTGTTTCCAACAACAGGATGCTGTCTCAATAAACTGTGTCTGACGTGCATTAATCGGACCATCCTTCAATGCTCGTCATATCCAGTGACCAATAGAATATGTGCGTTATTTTCTAAGCTGCAGACAGTGTAACATCGAATGCATGTGCGAGAGTAAGAGCGCCGAGTTTTTGGAAGCGAAATTCTCAATCTGATATTACTACCAATCCTAGGAACTGGTCGGTCCGTAAGTAATTGACATGTTTGAATCGAGGTTATCTCTTTTACTAGGTACTGTGATTAGGATTAGATCTCCTGAAGAAATCTGCCAATTCCTTACATCTTGGACATTATGCGTTTCATATCAATCAAACCGGCAAGATAGTTGACAGGTAATCAAACAACTATCATGCGGCTCCAGACGAGGCACTGGGAGCAGAATCGTAAAATTAAGAAGTATACAGATTGAATCGATTGAGTAGGGGTAGGGGCAGGGCTGCTTACAGAGCACGACATTCTCCTTCGAAATCGAAAACACCGCCTCACCTCATAAATCAATGAAAAAAGGAAGGCAGAAAATTGAGTGAAGAGAACCTGGGTTCAAACCTGTGTTGTGACTAGGTAATCAAGTCAATTTACCCAGTCGGCAGGTCAGTCAATCTCAAACCAGGTGAATAGTTATATTGATTACCCCGACATATCATCGTGACAGGCTCTGCACGATGAACTCGCAGTAGGAAGAAATGACGAAGAAAAAATGGGTGTCCTTCAGGCCCAATTACTTGTCAGATGTTTTTGGGACAAGCGACGCTGCTGCAAAGTAATTGAGATTGAAAACTTGAAGACAACTATGTCTGACGATGATAGCACATCAAAGCTTCATATTAAAGAATAAAAAAGAGAAGATTGTAAGACCTGGAAGCGATCGCTATATTGAATCATAATTTTCATTGTTGCAAATTACCGGCCTCATTTATCATTAAAATCATTATTTTCGTCTTTTATCAAACCATCAACCGGGTATCTCTCGTGTAACAAATCTCCCAAAGTATCCCATTTTCCAGATTTCTCCCATAATTCTGAAGGGAAAGAGGCTTCTACCGCAGCACAGTTGCCTATATTGTAGGTGCAATGCTGACCGTCTTCACTCTTTGGAACATTCCAACATGCTTGATTCCTTCTTCATCCCACGTTCCCATTTTCTCATCAATCTTGAATCCCCATTTAGCCCAAGCTGGCGCAACCTGTTCCTGTGCGTGAACACACATCAGACCTTTCCACACAGGTATTTCTTCTGTGCTCGAAGCTCCAACATTTTCCATTCCCATTGTGGCAACAGATGGATTAAAGAATGTAGGGTTCTGCTGCGCCCACGACATAGCTGCGCCCGCCAGTAATTTGGAGACGCCAGCACCCCTGCAATCTTTGATAACTGCAATTCTACCCAGTTTTATATATGGCTCGACTCCGTCATGATATGTAGTTTCTCGATCGACAATGTAAGGAGGTGGAACTGTGCCATCGGGAATCGGAGCCGTTTCAAGCGCATCCGCATGATAGCTGGAACCTGGTTCAGGATGTGGTGGATGCGGAAATGGTACCAGGCGAATTGTGCCAATAGGTTGAGATGTAGTCCTACTCTTCTTTCTCTGTAATATATTGCCATCGTCATCCTTGACTTCAGGATCAGTTGTTTCGTTGACTGAAGCATAAATGACCCAGTGGCAAGCTCGAGGGTCATCGGAGTCGAATTCATTTTCGAGGGGAACCCCTTGCTCTTGGACAAAGACAGCTTCTCGAACTTCCATAGCGTCTAGGAAGGTTTTGGGGATATGATCGGGTTGCTCTGACGCGGGAAGTTTGCGATCATACCCATCTAGGTTCGTTGGACCTAAGAATTGGATGAAAGGAGTGGCAGACATTGTGATGCGGGAAGAGTAATTGTCTCTTTGGTAGGTGGTTGTGTGAATGTGTAGTTTTGTGAGTGTTAGAAATTTTTGGACGAGTAGCAAATGATAATTTTAAAGAAGATTAAGAGGACTCTGATTATCGATCAAATCTACTCGTATTTCTGTGGTTGTAGTGCGCCGTTTTTATAAAAAGCCTAAAATTATGCACAATGATGACTAGCGTGACTTGTGGCTTTATATGACTGTCATAAGGTTACCTATGGAAGGAAAGGAGACAGACAGATGGATGATTGACTTGTAGACCGGTGGCTGAGAGGACAGGTTGAGAAGCCAAGGTACCGGTAGATGTCGTATACGTAGAGAAACCGCAGGATCTTTCGTCATCAAGTTGTTGTCGTATTTTGTAGAATTGTTGCTTTGTTGTGAAGCTGTAGATTAGCTGAATGATCGACAATGTTTAAATGCATCAACGCGTGAACCGACGGCGAGACGTGATAGCTTGCGAAGATGTGATAGTAATACTTCTTTCATAAGATGTAATTAGTTGTAGAGTTGTGTTTCAAATACCTCGTAAATTCTTTGCCACACGAATGGATGAGATCATTTGCCGGCATTTGTATTAATGTCAAGGAATAGTAATGGAGGGGAAGAGAGGAGGGGGGAGGGAGGGGCAGAGGAATGGAGGGGAAAAGTTGGAATCCTTGCCTCAAGCTTGCTTCCCTCACTCGAGCCTCACTCAAATGTTGGTCGGAAGGTCGGAGATTCGGGTACCGTTTGCTCCGTGGGTTCCACCTTTCTCTTATCGGACCTCAGATAAGACATCTTATCGATTGAAACCTCTGAGCTCCCCCTTCCCCGAGAACCCTCAGCCTTAGAGGACTGATAATTGTAAAGCTGTCCTCTTTGGTCCTTACAAGGATTATCAACGTCAATCTTGGGGAACACCTTGGAGAAGTATCCAGAAAAGAATACTTGTCCATAAGTAAATTGATTATATTAAAAATCAAATAGAAGAGGTCTTGTTGTTATATTTACAATTGTATTGTTGTCCTCAAGAATATTTGACTGGGAATTCTTGTGGACAGATTCTATGTCGAATATTTGAGGCAGGGCGCACTTTGATACTCGAGTAGTTGAAACTCGTGAGAGTATTTCTTTAACCTTCTCCTCCCTCTTCCCCCCTCCTGAATATTATTTCACCTCATTCATTTCTTTAGCAATTAAGCTTGCTACACCACAACATATAATGGCTCTTTCGAGGAATCCTTCGGGGAAGATCTTTTCTTCTCCAATCTTGTCCATATTATGTTTATTTTACATCTTCACTTCCACAGCATTGGCTGCATCGGCAGTTTTAGGTGTTGATCTTGGGACAGAATATATCAAGGCAGCTTTGGTAAAACCCGGTATTCCACTCGAAATCGTTCTCACGAAAGACTCTCGTCGAAAGGAAACATCCGCCGTAGCTTTTAAGCCTTCGAAAAACCCAGCCAGCGGATCGTTCCCAGAACGAGTTTACGGTTCAGATGCGGTCGCTTTGGCTGCACGATTTCCTGGAGATGTCTATCCTAACCTCAAGCCCCTCCTGGGATTGAAGACGGAGAATGATCTCATTAAACAATATGGAATTCGACACCCGGCTTTACAATTGGAGGCGGACAAGACACGAGGCACAGCAGCTTTCCGAAGCGGTGCATTTGCTGCAGATGAGCAGCCATGGTCTGTTGAGGAAATCTTAGCCATGGAATTGCAGAGCATTCAAAAGAACGCCGAGGCTCTAGCAGGTAGCAAAGTCAATGATTTAGTCATTACCGTCCCAGTCTTTTACACCACGGAGGAGAAGAGAGCTGTTCTTTTGGCGGCAGATTTGGCAGGTCTTCGAGTTTTGGAATTGATCAGTGATGGATTGGCTGTCGGTCTCAATTACGCTACCTCCCGAACTTTCCCAAGCATCAACGAAGGAGGAAAAGCCGAACACCACATGATTTTTGATATGGGCGCCGGATCCACAAAGGCTTCAATCTTGAAGTTCCAAGGACGAACCGTAAAGGACGTTGGAAAGTTTAACAAGACCATTCAAGAAGTCAAAGTCGTCAGCAGTGGATGGGATAGAACACTTGGAGGTGATGCTCTCAACGCTGTCATCGTCGATGATATGATTGCACAATTTGTCGAATCTCCCAAGGCACAAAAGGTATCAGCAACTGCCGAGAAGGTCCAGGCTCATGGAAGAGCTGCCGCGAAGTTGTGGAAGGAAGCCGAACGTTTACGACAAATTCTCAGTGCCAATGCCAATACTCAAGCTAGTTTCGAAGGCCTTTACGAAGATGTTGACTTCAAATACAAGATTAGCCGAGCTGAGTTCGAAAAACTCGCCGAGGATCATGCTGCTCGAGTTGGTACAGTCATTGAGAAGGCTTTAGATCTTGCCAATCTTGAGATTAAGGATCTTGATTCTATCATTCTCCATGGAGGTGCGATCAGAACTCCATTCGTTCAGAAGGAGCTTGAGAAGATTGTTGGAGGTTCCGACAAGATCCGCACCAATGTCAATGCCGATGAAGCCGCCGTTTTTGGTGCTGGATTTAGAGGGGCCGGACTCAGTCCTTCGTTCAGGGTCAAGGAAATTCGAAGTTACGATGGTGCTTCTTATGCCGCTGGTATTAAATACATTGATATTCACAAGAAGCCAAGGCACATGAGATTGTACGAACCGACCACTAATGTCAACGCGGAGAAGCAATTTACTTTTGAAAATCATGAGGAATTCACTATTGATTTCTATCAACACGTTGCATCATCCGAGAAAGTATCGCCAGGATCCGCAGAAAAGGAATTGAAAGCCATCACTACACAAAATTTGACAGAGTCTGTAGCTCTTTTGAAAGAGAAACACAATTGCGACAACAAGGATATCAGAGTCCATTTAAGCACTCGTGTTAGTCCTGTCAACGGTGAAATGGATATCGTAAAATTCGTCGTTGACTGTGAGGTTGAAGAGATAGAGAAGGAGAGTATGGTCGATAGTGTCAAGGGACTTTTCGGATTTGGAAAGAAAGATCAAGCACCATTAGAGGATGGTAAGGAATCCACCGACAGCTCTAGCACCACCGAAAGTTCGACTACATCTAAAAAAGCCACCTCATCGTCCAGCTCTAAATCTGCCTCAAAATCCGCCTCCGCATCAGCCAAGGACAAAGAAGCCGCCAAGAGCAAGAAAACTTTGATTGTCATTCCATTGAAATATGAACTAGAACTCAAAGGTCTTCCAGAAGTTCCAGCTTCCGAAATCACTAGAATGAAAGATCGAATTGCTGCGTTTGATGATTCCGACCGATCCCGTCGTCTACGCGAAGAAGCCTTGAACCAATTGGAAGGATTTACATACAAGGCGAGAGACTTCCTTGATAATGAAGAATTTATCGCCGCATCTACCGAAACAGAACGTTCAGATCTAGAGAGCAAATCTAAGGCAGCTAGTGAATGGATTTATTCTGGGGGTGCTGATGCATCTCGTGACGAACTCAAAGCCAAACTCAAGGAAATGAAAGACATCGTTGCCCCAATTCAAAAGCGAAGAGAAGAAGCCGCTGGCCGACCTGAACATTTGAAGTCTCTTAAAGAAGCACTGGAGCAAACTAAATCATTCATTGCCGGTGTAAGAGAGCAAATCAAAAATGAAACAGAGGCCCATTCTTCCTTCAGCGCATCTAAATCCAGCGCTTCAGCCAATTCCGAAACAACATCCACAGCCACTGTTGATGATTTCGCCGATCTCGAAGATGAAGAGAATGCCGGTTCCGCTTCATCAACAGTAACTGCTCCTCCCGAAGAAGAAACAATGGATCCACCAGTCTACAACGAAGCTGATCTCGCAGCTCCTCAAGCTCTTTACGATGATATCTCCAAGTGGCTCTCCGAGCTTGTCGACCAACAAGAAAAACTCGCTGCTACAGCTGATCCTGTTCTTCTTATCAAGGATCTCGCCGAAAAGACCAAACAACTTCAAGATATTGGTGTAGAACTTATCATGAAGAGTATGAAACAACCATACAAGACTTCTCGGAAGCCAACTAGCAAACCTGAGAAGAAGAAGGCCACAAAATCGAAGTCCAAGACGAAGAAGAGTAAGAAGACTGGAACTTCAACTGCTGATGAAGCAGATGCGACAATTGATTTGGGCTTTGGAGGACCAGATGGAAAGGCTGGAAAGGGTGATGAAGGAACCGAAGGAAAGCCTATCTTCAAGGTGGGGGAGAATGATGAGATGCCTAGCGAAGAACAAATTTTGGAGGCAGTTAGAAAGGCGAAGGATGATAAGAAGGAAGAAGAGGTTAAACATGAAGAATTGTAGATTATTTAGATAGATTTGTATAGATGCTATTGAGTGATTTGCATCTGGCATGAGATCTAGTTGTTTGTTTGTATGAGAGACAAGATGTGCCTATACGAATACTTATCAAATATACTAAATTTGTTTGTTACTTCGATTGATTGATTACATTTGATTACATCTAAGCGTTTGCGTTCTCGTTCTTGTTTGGAATTAAAAGTTGAGAAAAGAGATTGAAGAAGATGTTTTCCGAATTATTTTTCTATTTTTCTATTTTTCTATTTTTCTATTTTTCTAGAGAGTGTGTATCTAGGTATGTGGTGTGATGTGATGTGATGTGGTGTAATATTAGTATCCTATCTCATCTCTGATTCATGGGGGGTGAATGGGAGTGGTGAGGATGGGATTTTGAATTTATAGCCCATGGATAGGCTGTGGATAGGCTGTGGATAGTGGATGTCTATGTAGTTGGATATATCACATATGTGTTATATGTTATGTGTTATATATGATTATAGTTCTGGGATTACACGGGTAGGTGATTAGTAGAGTGGGAGAGAGGGAGAGAGAGGGAGAGAAAGGGAGAGAGAGGGAAGAGAGGGGAGAGAGGGGAGAGAGGGGAGAGAGGGGAGAGAGGGGAGAGAGGGGAGAGAGGGGAGAGAGAGAGAGAGGGAAAAGAGGGAGAGAGAGGGAAAAGAGGGGAGAGAGGAAGAGAGAGAGGGAGAAGGAAAGGCAAGATAGTGAGGGTTACGAGAAATTAAGTTCATGACTTAGATGTACATTTATTTATTTATTGATTAAATAAATTTAATTAATTCTTCATGAGATCATCAGCTTTCGACTCTCATTTCATATGGTGACATATGCTGAAGAGAATTGATAAAAAGATGAAAATGTAACTTTATGCCTTTATGGTTAAGTGTTGTTTGGTTTTTGGGGGGAAGGGAGTTTACATTTGCATCCTCATTTATATATCTCTCAGATTCGAATTTTTGCCTAATTATCCTATCATAATATTTCTTCGTTTCAGGTGGGATTTCAAGATATAACTCGCATATATGTTGATGCATCAGTGGATGGATGGTATATATGTAGATAGGTAGATAGGTAGGTAGGTATTCAGGAATGAGCAATCTGATTACATCTTCCTGGATGTACATAAGATTACCAACTCAAAGCTATAACTACAACTACAACTATAATATAACCCTCAACTCTGAAATATTCTTCCCCTCCCCTTTCCATAATCCTCAAAAATCCTAGACTCCAGACTCAATCTGAGACTTCAGACTCCATTCAATCTCTAAACTTCCAACTTGGTATCGGAATACATACATCTATTCATCTATCCATCCATCCATGCTACACAATCCCACAAGTGACTTTTCAAGATAGTGAGGTCTTTGTTTTGTAGCCTTCATGTATATATGTGTATTTCTCGCTTCACCTCACCTGTATCGCTTTCCTAGAAGTTCCTTGCGTAGGTAGTTATCTTGTTGTTTGTTCGTGTCGAAACTTTGGATGCTGTATATTCATTTACAGATTCCAATGTAATGCCAAACATTTCCCTCCATTTCTCATCTCCATTCCACCACCTTCCTCTCCCTCTTCCCCTTTCCTTCCCTGCCCCTTTCCCATCTCTATCCATACCTAACCCTTACACCTCCCCTCCCCACCTCCGGAAACGGCAAAAACAAATCCCTCTTCATCTCCACATCTCTCCTATCCGTCTCCACCAACTCCTGTACTTCATATCTTCTAAAGATGGTCGCGAGCGTGAGTAAGATTTCGGTTTTGGCCAGATTGATGCCTGCGCAGGAGCGCGATCCTTTGCCAAAAGCGACGAGATATTTTTCGAGAGTTTTGTCAGGGGTAAGGGTTTGAAGGGGTGCAGTGGTGGAAGAATTATTGGTGGGAGAGGAAGTGGTGAGCCAGCGGTAGGGGTTGAATGTCAGTGGGTCGGGGAAGATATCGGGGTTTTGGTGCATATGGACGGAGGTCATGGAGACGGGTGTCTGTGTGATATTAGCTTTCTATTTTGTTTCGTTTGAGGCTGAAATTCAATTCAAGCATGATGATGTAATCTAGAGGGTTTCCCTTCGAAACTAAAGGGGTGGAAGGGGAGGAATTGCGAGAATACGTACACCAGCAGGAATCTCCCAATCTTTATACATCATAACTTCATAAGGAGATATACGAGGAAGACGAGTTGATACACCATAAGAAAGTCTATTCGAGTATGTCAGTTAGAGCGAGTCCCCAAAGTATAGAGGATGTGCTGAGAGAAGAGGAAGAGGAAAAGGACAAGGAAGTGAATATATACCTCAAACCTTCATTAGTAACAGCATTTAAAAAGGGAAGGCCTTCAAGATCTTTCAGACAAGCTCTTGCGTATCGATCCTGCATAACTGATTTTAATTCATCTCTCAACGTTTTCAGATGTTGTGGATTATCGAGAAGATGGAAATGTGTGTTCTGAAATTCGACATGTTAGTAAATTGGACATTTATATTCTGTCCAATAGATTCTTTTCTTTCTTTCCCTACTCCCTTCTTTCCTTTTCTCGAAATCTAGGAGAATGTGAAATCACTTACAGTCAACATGTTCGACACCGTATCGCTCCCAGCTCCAATTAGTACAAATGCTTCTTCAAATAATCTTTGAAACTCTTTTTCCGAAGGAGGGATTTCATCTGATTCCAGAATTGCATGTACGATTGTTCCTTCAATTCCATTACCTTTATCGGGATCAAATTTGTAGTTACCATCAAGGATATTCTGGGTGTCTACTTCAATTGCCTAGAAAAACATGATGCATTAGATATGGATTTCCTCTCGATTCTCGGTTGTGAAAGAAAAGTGGAAGCGGAAAAGGGGAACGTGTCAAAGAATACAAACCTTGCGAAAATCCATGAGCATGGCAAAACCAGGTTTGGTGATCTTTAAAAACCATCTGGGAAGTCCTAGAGAAATAGGTAGGAGGATAGGAAATTGTGTTAGGAGATGGCCTAATTTGACGGTTTCGGCTATGGTTTCGACCCAGAGGGGTGAGAAATTGGGAGAATCAAGATGATTCCAGGAACGATTTAGTGCGTACTGAGTATGACGGTTAGTTTCATGAGGTAATTTGTGTTTTTTTGAATAGTCAAGTTCATAATCAGAACCAAAAGGAAGATTTGTGGCAGTATAGCAATAGAAAGCAAGTAAACGAACCAAAGTAATAACATCAGTTATAAAACACTGATAAACAACTCTCATATCCAACTTCTCACCCTTTTCCTTAAACTCTTCAATTCTTCTACATAATTTATCAAGCATATCAAGTAACATAGGTTCCAATTTCTTGATCGTTTGCTTTGAGAGATATTTATTGAGAGCAGCGCGTCTTTCTCGATGAAGTTTATGATCGACACTTCCGAAAGCTGAACCTGGAAGTTGGAAACGATCGAGGAAGTAGGCATACTTGTGACGGACTTTGTGTTGAGAATACAATTCTTCATAGAAAGCGGGGTCGTAGACGTGAAGTTGATGAGGAGAGATGCGGATGATGGGACCTGGGATGTTAGTATGTGGGATAGAGTGATGGTGTCAAAGGAGAGATTATGAGAAGTGTAGAGGCTGTGATTGATATAAGAATATAAAAGCACATTGAAAGATAGTGGAAGTGGAAGTGGAAACAAAAGAGAAGTAACATGAAGATGTGAGAATGAAGAAAAGGAGAATCCAACATCATAACGCCAAAAGTGTGAAAAGGCAATACACAACACCCAGAAGATATAAAAAGAAACAATCTGCTCATCAAACACGAAAAACCCCATAAGAAAATCAAAAACACATACCATAAACCTTATGCAACTCTCTGATCTTAAAAGTAAATTGTCCATCACGCCAAACATCATAGTAGAACTCATACCTGTATCAACACGTGTATTAGTAAATTTCAAAGACCCGAACCCTCATACCTCATCTCTTGCAAAGACACCACAATGAGGCAATCTTTCTCTTCCTCGAGGAACTTCCTCTTGCTACTCCCAGTTCCATTCTATGAATCTTCAGTCTTGAGATATCAAAAACATCAACATACCAGAGACTTGCCGCCGCCAATTTAGGACCTGGAAACTTAGCCAGAGGACTAAAGTAAAGTCGATAAACCACCAATGTGACCTGACATACTAGGAAAGTCGTGATGAGAATCAAGAGCGAATGCTCCATGAATGGTTGTAGAATTCTCATTGTTTGAAGATATAAGGTTCTCTTCACCTCTGTGTCTGTTGTATGTATTGAAGATGTTGATGATCTTGATATACTTAAAGATGAAGGACTTCCTATTACTGTTGCCATGGCAGTAAAATCCTCCAACCTCAAGAGAAAATTGAGGCACCCCCAATATAAAATTGAAGTCATCTGAGAAGGACGAAACCTCACTGCCGAGAAGAGTGAGTCCATACTTTGAACTTGAGCGAGGAAGACGTATATATAACCGAGGCGTATGAGTTGGCAATGTCGAATAGAAATTGCAGTATTCACTTTCTTCGCTCGATTGTTGGTCAACCAACGATTCTACCTGACCACCAAGTTATTGTCAATAAACAAAAGACATTTCTTCAGTCATATTCACTCAGAAATATATCTCGTCTCAAAGAACACCACTTCAACTTCGGCGTCTATATATCTTCATCATTGTTCACCCAGAGAAAGTGATGGTAAAGATATAAAGCAATATAATACCAGCAATATTGAAACCTCACCCACATCATATTCACGAAAAAGGGTAAGAGCGAAGCAAACACAACCGACAACCATCAAATCAAAAGGCGTCTGAAACAACACATATCAGAATCATGAATTAACAATATATATACATATATCAATACAAATAGAACATTTAAACCCCACCTCAAACCACCATCTCACAACCAAATCCGTACCCCGAAAATCCAATCAAGTTATCGACTTGGGTGTCTTCTCCCATCACATTTGTATCACCAATATCCCATACCAGGTACCATGAGACCCGACGTACCATACACATCTCAGATCTTGACTTCTTCAAGCATCGCCGCCACAATACTCAAACACGGATTCTCATCCAATAGCCCATTCCGGCAAAGTGAAGGAATACGATTAGAAATTTCCCATCGCCTTGGTGCTACATTGGCTTATCTTGGCATTTGTCCCGAAGGAAATGAAGTTTCTTCTTCAACAGATCAAATGGTTGTGTACAGCATGCATGCATATGTACGCATGTGCATATACACACATGTATGCAGGTTTGAGGTCTTGGAACGAATTCTATTTGGGGTTTCTCTTATTGATGTTCTCATTGGTCCCTCACTCTTCTCAGGTGGATTGTTCAGTTCCCCATCCGAACATTACTGCTCGGCTAATTGAAGTTTCCATCCCATCGGTAGCACAATGACTAGGAATGGTCTTGGCGATGTCCCAATGATCTTTTGGGATATTGGTTGGAGGGATGAAGATGTGGTTTGTTGAGGGATGATATAACCTTAATTTATATTCCTAAGCCACGATATTATATATTTTCTTCTTCTTCATGGAATGAATTTGTGAAAAGTTAGGGGGAAATAGTAGAGAAGTTAGAAAGAGGATGACTTTATTTTCAAATCGATACAATAGGGGAAATGTTATCTGAACTAGACGAAAGAAAATCAACACCATAGAATATCACCTATCATTTCCTCTCACTCCTCAACACCTCCACTTCTCAATCCCGTATGAATAAACCAATATCCAATCTCAAATCTACACGAATAGATCTCGATCCATCCTTTCTTCCTTCCTACCTACATCCACACGTGGTGAATCCGGTCCGATGTCGTGCAACACAACCAACGCCATTTCTGCATCCCAATCCAACTCAGCTGCATACATAGATAGCTACATGCATACCCACAGATCCACAAAGAAACATATATGAATCTAGATACATAGCTAGGTAGATCATCAACCCAAATTATACCAATCAATACAACGAAACCATCCATCTCCCGTGGTAGTATGTAGTATTGAAAAAGTATCTATGTTTCAGAGATTTTCGAAGAGATTTTCTAGTCTCTTCTCACAATTTCGATAATAGATGACTCGGTAATAAACGTACAGACAGAGAGATATGATATACCCAGAGACCTTCATCCAACTGGCCGAAAGAAAGGAAGAACGAAAGAAAGAAAGAACGAAAGAAAGAAAGAACGAAAGAAAGAAAGAACGAAAGAAAGAACGAAAGAAAGAAAGAACGAAAGAAAGAAAGAACGAAAGAAAGAATCAGAACGAAGTAAGAAAACAAGCTCATGATGCATACACACACACATTGGCATTTCCAACTTCCAGTCGCACGAAATATGTCGTGTTACATGGTAATCTCATACTTATACCCATTACCCAATTGCATACTGTATACATATACAACACCATCCCATCCCATTCCATCCTATCCCATCCCATACAAACCAACAAACATCAAATCCAACACATCACCCAGTACCATATATCCATATCCCAGAACAAAACCTCAAGAGATTGACTTCTGTCTCGCCAGCAAATGTAGAATCTAGATGTATCAACATGTAATCTTAATTTCATCTGCGATTGAAAAAAATATGTACACCTGGAATCTACCTACCTAGGTACCCAGTGGTAGTCATATGATAGGGTATCACGAAGAAAACGAAGAACGAATCGAATCAAACCAACTCGCTCCAATTCCCCGTTCATTCATTCATTCATTGATTCGCCCATCCCTCCAATCATTCCTCCATCCAATCGTCAATATCCCAACACATCTCAACCACCCATTCATTATCATGGCGTAAGTAAGAGAAACAGCAAGACCCCCTTCCCTTCCCTTCTTCTTCCCTAGTACCTACCTACCTACCTACCAACCCACTCACCACGTGCATACGATTTTCAACCCGTAGATAAGTTCAATCTCCCCTTTCCATGCCGAGCCCAAGAAAGAAAATAAACTTGGTAGATATAGATATATAGATAAATGAATCGACAGACATGAAAAAAACTCTCTAATCCTTAATTCCCAATCCCCAAGCTTAACAACTATCTACTTTTCACTCCAGCGAAAAATATATATATATCCTCTTTCCTTTTCCCTTCTCTCCTCTTTTCTCTATGTCATACCACTATCAATAACTACAACTATAACTACATCTCCCATCTCCCATCTTTCATTTCCTACTCCTATTTTTCAAAACTTTCACTACACACAACAACCCCAATCTCTAAACCCCAACTCCTAAACCCTAAACCCCAAACATATACCAGCAATAAAACATAAAACATAAAACATAATAAAGAATAAAGAATAAATCCCCGGAATCCTCCAAAACCTACCTAGTATCTATACACAACACACAATATACAACACACAGCACACAGCAAAAACTGAGTTCCTCTCAGAATATAATTCATACCTATCTACCTAGGTATTTATAAGATAGCTCTGGAGATGATTAATATAATATATCTATATATATATATCTATTGATTATAATCAGATATTATTCCATTTCCCATATATCCATATATTCACATATTCATCCATTCATCCATCCATTCATCTCCTCTTTCTCCTCTTTCTCATCTCCCCTCCAAACCCTCCCTCCCTCTCTCCCACCCTCAGCACTCTCAATCCCTACAATCCACACCCCAAAACTCCACATCTCACAACCTCCTTCTCCTCCTCCTCCTCCCCCCCATCCCCCATCCCCCCTCCAAACCCTCTCTCCACCCCCCCCCCCCCCCCCCAAAAGAACAATCCCAATTAATCTAAACCAAATCTAATCCCAATTAATCCAAATCTAAACCAAACCAAACCTAAATCAAAACAAACCTATCAAATCAAACCTATCAAACCAAACCTATCAAATCAAAACCAAACCTATCAATACAAAACAAAACAAACTAAACACATCCAATTACACATCCAATTACATAGAAAATACAATATAAAACTCTTCACTCACTAAATATCTACTATTTATATTAATCTATTCATTTATTCATCTATTCATCTATTCATCCATCTATTTATCTATTCATCCATCCATCTATAAGATTACACAATTATCAAAAGAACAAATCGTAATGCATCTATCTACCTTTCCATATACTCATTTACCTATATACTCATCTATTCATATACTCATCTATTCATTTAACTCCTTCCCCCTTCCCCATTCCCCCTTCCCCTTTCCTCCCACATCCTCTTCACCAACCAACCAATCAATCATCATCCTCCACCCAAACCACTACACACTCATACGATACAATAACAAAGCTCAAGCCAAGTCCAAGTCCAAATCTCAAAGGAAGTGAGAACCTCAAATATACCTAGTATGCACCCCTCATTTTACCAAGCCAAGACATTTCACAAGAGACGCAACAAACAGACGTAACGAAACAAATAAGCTTAAAGGAAGAAGAAAACTTTTATAAACTCTCAACGAATATTTCAACTACACAACCAGACAATGATAACTCCGTGTAATGTATACATTATACCTATGTAGCATGATAACCGTAACCGTGTAGGCGTGCCGATATAACCTTCTCCTCTACCCCTCAAAGCCTTTTCAACAATTGCCGCCACGCCCCAGGAATATATCGTTAGATCTAAGATGTGATAACCTAGGATAGGACAGGATCATGTCAAAACATGTACCACAATATTTTGCTCATCCCTTCATTTTCATACCCACGCCCATCCACGCTTTCTGTCATTTCCAATCACCAACCTATCATCCCATACATTATGTAAAGACCTGAGATTCGTATCCGCCTCATATATACTGCCGACACACCTTCTACCGCTCCGCCCCTTTAAACAATGATGAAAATTAAATAACCTCCCGAAACCTCACTTAAGGATTGTAATTGTTCATAACTGCCCAAAAACTATCCTGACCCAAATCTCCTTCAAATTGCCACGGTTCAGGTTGCGCATACAAACTTGCGTCTTGGAAGTTTTGATATGGCAAATCATAATTGGTTCCTCCAAGGTTCGTACTCAAATCATTGAATATAAGATCATGCATTGGTTGTAAAGGAGCAATTGAAGAAAGATCAAAATTGTGTGGCATAATATTATTGGCTCCTTGAAATTCCCAAGCAGCTGGTATATTGGGATTTGGTGAGGTCAAGTTTTGTATTGTGGGAAGATTGTAATGACTTCCATTGACAGAATTTGCCGAAGATATGGTTGAAGGATCGGTGGACGATGCAGGAGAATTGTAAGATTGTGCGGATGTAGAAGCACCAGATCTTACAGCTTGTGAGCTAGCGACTGTCGATGATGGATTGGATCCAACATCTGATGGAGTTGATGGTTGAGGTTTATTTGTTCCTAATGCTTTCTTCAAGCGAATGTTGATTGCTTTGAGTACACCGGCGGCTGTATTAGCAATTGCATTGCGACCAATCATAGTATGGAATCTCTCCATGGCCCAATCAAAATGTTGTAGAGTATTGTCAAGAAGATCCCTATTCTCGAATGGATGTAGGATGTAAATAGCGGCTGAGAGGATGATAGCGTCAAAGGTATTAAGGACAAGGTTGAACATTTTGTAATGTTTTGTCTGTAGTAAACTGAAATATTCACGTTGCACTCGTAAGATATCCAAACCAGCTTCAAGAGCAGAACGGCGACTGGAAACCGAAAGACAAATATATGGTCTATGAAGAGCCATTGTTGTGAATGCACCACCGTTCTGGAAGATTAATCTGCAAGGTGGAAGCCAGTAACAATCAGGGTGATTATCCCAAGTTGTGTCGGGATTTTCGGCTCTGAAGTAGGGTGGACATAACTCATGAATTTGTTTGATATTAATGTGCATCTTTTGAACCTTTAGTGCATCACTAGGTTGTGGTCCATCTTTCTCAAGGTAATATATATCCCAAAGCGGAGCCATAACTTCAACATACCATAATAGCATTGTTAAAGGTGTGGGCATATCTGTAGGTTTTCGTTCTATAGGAGGGGTCTTGCGTCGATCTTCAAGAGTCGCGGGTATGGGAGCGTCGATAGGAAAAGGTGGTCTTGGATCACGCATATCAATTGTGGTCGGTCGACCAAGAACCAACGCCATATGTACATCCCATAGAGCGAGTACAAGCCAAGTTCTCCTTCGGAGTTGTTGATGCCAAATATGTTCATATCCATCTTCAGGCTTGTGACGTTGAGGTTGATAATTATCTTTGTGTAATTCAATCTCTTGAGCGTCTTTGATCGTTTGGGATAGAGAATGCCAACTCTCAGGCACCATTCCACTATATTTCAAGTACGACGCCCTTACAAAACCGGCCTGAACAGTCACAAGAGTAGTGTTTCGTTTGCCTAATAAGGTCAAAATACTGACTCCCGAATCACTGTAATCAGCCGCAAGATCATCAAATGACATTCCCGCTGCATATTTGAGTGACTCCAAACTTGGATCATGATCTGGTGGTTGAAATAGTAAGGCCATAGCAATACATTGGAATAGGAGAGCGGGAAAGAATTGTAAATCTGCGGGTAATTCCTGTGGTCCCTTATTCAAAGTTGCAAAAGAAAGATTGTTCCAATTTCTGAGGTGATCGCGAAAGGTTCCTTCGTCTAAAGCATAATATTGAAAGTTGACTTCGCGGAAGAACGTCTTTAAGAGCATATCAATGTAGGGTCGGGAGGGTAATTGTCGTATCAAGCTCTTGTATTTCTCCCGCAGTCCAGCATTCTCTGATGTTGTTATGGAATGCGATGTCACAGCGGCCCCATCGTTGACCTCTGCCTCTATCTTCTTGAAGATTCCTAGAGTTGTATTTGAATGGGTCCCATTTGACTTTGCATATCCTAAAGCACTAACTTTTGCCACGGAATCCGATTCGACTTGAGCATTCTTTCCATATTCCGCATTGTCAGACGACCTTAAATCATCTAGTAATTGTTGCTTCCTCGCAGATTCATTCTCATATTGACAAACATCTTGCTTATTGCGATTGACACAATTCGAACATGGAAATTGACGATCACACTAGAATTGGTATTAGACAACTCATCTTATGAGAATACAACAAGAAAGCGAAAACCACCTTTTGCTTGCGCCTATGACACTCAGTACATGAGATCACCACTCTCTTTCTCTTCTTTGGAGCTTTCTGTGGGACCTCTGCCTTTATTGTCTCTGGGCCCGATGCGATATTGTTCTTATTAGTCCCAGCCGCTTGTAGATTATGGTTGGGAGGGAGGTTGTCGAGGTTGAGGCTATTGTAAAATTCGTCGCATGCGACTTGATTAGGATCAGGCTTCATATTGATTGACGTTTCATTCATTTGCATGATGAGCGATGGTAGAAGTATCGAGATGAAATATGAAAGATGGTCTTTGAACGAGGGAATATCCTTCACGCCACTCGCCAATGCCAATCGAATTGATATGCGATCGATATGCGACTATCGCAAGGCGAGGAAAGTTTGAATGGAGGAGGGACTCGAATACCCCCACTTGTAAATACTCGCGGGGTGGAGATGTTTGTTTGTGTAAGGGGCAGATGGGAAGGTGTTGAAATGGGTACGAGTGTTGATTTTGAATCGTAGAAAAGCGGCTCTTTTGCAAATTTGGGATTTAAGAGTGATGTTAGACGATTCTGAGATCTGGGTAGTACATATGGTTAAGGCTGTTTGGTCGTCGCAATGTATGTAAGAATGTAAGAATGTAAGAATAGTCGATGATGCCAATCAAATCCTGGTAGATCGTGTGAGGTACAGAATCTTTCGGATGTAAGGAATCTATTCTTGTTGACGCAAACGCCGAAAGCTGGAGGATGAAGAAATAAAAATGTAGAGTGGCGCCGTGGCGGGCAAATGGGCAAATGGAACCTTGGAATGGGCAAGTGGATGGAAAAAAAGACGGAGAATTTCAATTGCCTCAGGCCAAGATTGAAGAGATCAAAGGGAACGTTGGAAGGAGATGAATGTCAGACTGTAGTTTCTACTAGCTATCATAGTAATAAATATGGTAAATATACGAGTAATGGGCGGGGTGAATCTTTATTTTTAGCTAGAATTCCTAGATACCTAGGTAGTAGGTACGGCATCTAAGTACCTAGGCAGAGTAGAAGGCACATAGTCGATACACCAGAACACATGATGAATGACTAATAACCGTAATTAAAGATTCATCACAAATTGTATTCGAGTATATGCGCAAAGTAGGTATACAGATGGTAACAAATAGGTAATAGATAGTACTTGGAATCAAGCAATCTAGCTATCTGATCCATCTGAGTAAGTTACTTGTCTGCTTGTCTGCTTACTTACCAAGTGTAAAGGTACCTACCTACCTACTTATCCAGATCGAAATGACGCTCCGCTGGCTCTCCGAGGGCCATTGCCATGGAGGCAGACGAGGTAATGAGGGCGATGGAAGGTATCGTGGGTTAGATGTTCAAGCACCTGGTATCCTCATGTCGAAGCACAACACAGAACGTACAGAAAGTACAGAGGATACAGAGAACACACAGGATACAAAGGAAAGCAGACAATATAGAGCAAACTCATGGAAGAAAATCTAAAATCTAATTTTACTCGAGTACCTGTGTGACATCAATTTCATGCTTCCAACGGATCTGGTCAACTCTAAATGGGTACTAAATTCCTTGATTATTAAGGTTATTTATTATATTGAATGTCTTTGTATATTAAAGTTTTTGTCAACCTTACAAATTGTCTGCCATCTACCTGGTAATCACGACGACATCATAGACATCATAGACATCATATACCGATAAATTCCTTCCAGAATATTCTTCTTAGTTTACGTATCGTCTTGTGCCGGAAAATGGGAGTGTCCGTTCCTTGTGCACAACCACGTGTATCCTCATCTTCCCCTCCCCTCCCCCAAGATAGACCGAGCCCCATCAACCCTACCTTGGAAATCGGATCAACCTCTCGTGACCACGATTCAAAATTCCCTTCCCATGTTGTGCCATGCCATGCCATGCTATGCCGTGAGAGAGTAGACATAACGGAATCCGAAGCTTCCGACTCTGAGATTTCCCATACAGTAGTGCTTGACTATTGAAATCCACGAAACGGAAGCATGGTTAGTAGTCGGTAGCTAGGTGAAGAATGGTAAGCAACCATCGTGGTACATTCAGCCCAACCAGCTTCAGACTGTTTTCAAACGCGCCACCCCCCACCTCCCGAAGAAATCGCATTCGAGAATGCCATGGCCATACCAAATGGAAGATAGGATTTCGAAATCTTGATACAGATGAGTTGGCGAGCATGACCTGAAAGAGGAATAGATGGGGAGACAGCTCAGCCACAAATGTTTTTGAGGAATTTCGGTTCGATGTTTGCAAGGTGCGACCTAGTGCTTCATGTGGTGAAGAGACTCAGAGAGTCCTGGTCTAGATCGGAAGCTTAATCTCTGCACTGCGGAAAAGGATAAAGTACGGTGTACTAGGGGTGTCCACGGGCGGGCGGACTATCCCCAAGAGCCAACATCTACTGTTCATCGATTGCGGTCCTCTATAGACTTGGCTCGCTGGGAAACTATTCGGAACGCTTTTGTGGAGCATTCAGGGGGTGGTGGGAAGTGAAGGATGGGTAACGTGATACATCCAAATGCAGATGCAAGGATCATTCTGGATAGTCTCTGCGCAAGTTGTAGATAAAGCACGCTCTAACCACGTCTTTAATTTAATATGGAGCAGAGGAACGCGAAATGAGCGAGAAGAAAAAAAAAGGTAAAACAAAGGGTCCATTAGTGTCGTGTTTTGGTTCTAGTCTATGCGACTATGAAGGACCTAGACAGTAGTAGACTAGTAGTCTGAAATGTCTGAAATGTCTCCCAAGGCTTCTTTTGCTAGTGCTTATCATTTGCAGCGGCGTGCAGCAAATGATGTGAAAAATTGAGATCTCTGATTGAGGGGTCGGAGGGAGGTGCTAGGAAGTTGGGCTGGTATGGAACGAGATTATTCATGACCGAGATATATCATGTATAGTACCGTACGGGTAGGTATGAGTGAAGTGCGGATTGTGAAAGTGTGAAGAGTCAAGAGTCAGTCACCGGTGAATACAGAGTATGAACAACTTGACACTTCGGACCACTAGCGACCTAGTACCGACCTCCAGCTAATGAAGTATGTGTGGAGAATAAGAGTAAGTCACGAGTGAGAGGAGGGTGAGGGAGGGTAAGAATAATAAAAATCAGAGTAAGAGTAAAAGGGAGAGTGAAGACAGCAACAGAATCCGTCCCCCGTCTCAATCTCTCGGGGTACTCCAGAGACCCTGATGGTATTTTTACATTCACGCCTCTTTCGCTTACGATACCCATATTAATCAGGAATCAATGCATGATGACGCAAGATGTCGATCGATTTTTCTACATCCCATCCAGACCTTTGGCCGGGCAGTGGGCACACTCTCTCGACTCTTCACTTGGAACCTTCTCTCTTTCTTATTATTTCTTTCCTTTCTGGTCCGTGTCCCGTGACAGTATGAGAGGATGAGAGGATGAGAGGATCTTCATGCTAATAAGAAACATCAGGTAAGACGAGGACCCCTAGTATTTACTAGTATGTATTAGGTAATCTCCGCCAGTAGAATCGCCAGGTGAATCGAAAGTCAAACGCGAACTCAATAATTTATTGTACCTACTGTACTAGTAGGTACCTAGTACACTGAGAGACTGACCAAGCTCATCTACCTACCAATCTGCCAATCGACCAACCGACCAACCGACCCTCCCAACCGTCACCACCCAAACTTTCTCTTACTTCTTTGGCGTGTTTAAGAAAAAGATAAGATTGTTAGAACAAAAAATTAAAATACACATTAATACTATTCCGGCTTAGACTCCCTTCACTGTCTAAGACTTGTATACTCGATTTCACTTGGTCTCTCTGCGAAAACGGTCCCTACAAGGCATTAGCATTTGATTTGGTGCTGCATTGTCTGTACCTACGTATCTATCATATCGAAAAGGTGGAGGGGTTGCTCTTTAACCCAATCCAATGCATACAAGCAATTAGAAACTAGGTCCGTAAATCTCGACTACCTCCTTGTCTTTTCCCTTTAACTTTTCCATTCAATATCCCGATCATCAATAAAGTCAAAATCGTTCATCGCTCCATTTCTGACCATCGCATTCATTAGACAGATCTTACTGCCTCGACCATTCCCACCCATAGACTGATCATAGACTGATCATAGACTGATCATAGACTGATCATCACCTTGACTACCTTCTCTCGATCCTGTCGAACGTTCCGAAAGCTGGCCAGCCATTCAATTAAAACCAAGCGCAGATGGCGCCGGTAGCAACAACAGTTGCGCTTTCGCACGTCGAGGGGATTTCCGATTCCGCCAGAGCCAGAGAATTATACAAGTATGTCCATCGTTCAATTTGAAGTGGTTGCACCAGTGTAACCAGAATCATGCAAGGAGACACAAAAAAATTCACGCATTTGGAGTCAAATAGAAGGAAATCGAAGATGTCTCTCTCATGAAATGGTCGAGAATGGCTCACGGCCGAATTCATTTGGCACCGCAAGTTCAAAATGTGAAAGAGCCATCATACTGATATCTATCTCCTTCAGGTACTATCAGCCTACGGCTTCCATAAACACCGAGACATGTTTTCCAGCACCCCAACTATCCACAGAGTCTGGCAATCCGGATTTAGAAGTACAATCTGATATTACTTCAACAAAAATCTCTTCTCCAGATACATCATTGACAGCATTCTGCCAGCTAGTGTCATGGAGATTAGAGGTGCAAAGAGCAATGATCAGGTATTTTCCAAGCATACGTATCCATTTTCTTTGATTCATAGCTGACAAATCCCTCAAGTCTTATCGATGATGGCACGCAGTATTTCATTGCAGAAAGCACAAAATCGTTAAACCTAGTGGATACAACAAAGCACAAACCAGGTGATGAGTTGTGGCTCGGCTGTACCTCTGTGTCAAAGGCTGGTAGGTTGTGTGAGAGGTATGACAAAAGCGAATTTGAATTTAAAATCAAGTCATCAATTGTGTTTAATCTCTGCTACAGGACCATCGAAACTGCCCCAACCGTATTGGGTGAAGAATATCCTTCATTCATTGTCAATGATTTAACATTAGATGATCGATTCAATCAACTTTCTTTTGTTACGGAACCCCCACACCTCAAATTTTATGCAGGAGTTCCACTTATCACCAAGCGAGGCATACCGATTGGAAGTTTATTTGTGGTCGATAGTCAAGCCAGGCCCGGACTTTCCAAGGATGACATCTCTTTTTTGGGCACAATGGCATGCACTGTTATGAAGCATCTCGAGTTGAATCGAGAAGTAGAGGAACATCGACGTGGTATGAAGATGAGCAGAGGTCTTGCATCATTTGTCGAAGGTCGTGCAGAACTCGAAGAGGCAGACATGGAAGCAGAAGATGGAGAAGGTACAAAGATTGTTGGCCAGTTTGAAACAGACACTGGGATCAGACGACAAAAGTCAAAGTCTTCATCATCAACAAAAGATTCGAGGGTTTCAAGTGCTACTTCACTTTCTCTGAGCAACGGTAAAGAAAAGGGGCATGTAACCTCAACTTCAACGATTCCTACAAGGATAGAAGGTACCGTTTTGACGCCTGAACGATTGGATTCATTCACCAATGAACGACCAGGAATGGAGTCCACACAATATTCCTCTTTTGGAGAGACTAGTACAACTGAACAGTCACCGTCCGATATGTGCAAGACGGATACCCCCGACGAGGAGTTTACCGAAGCTTCGGCTTTAAAGTTGCTTTTCTCACGCGCTTCCAATCTTATTAGGGAGGCGTTTGAAGTAGATGGTGGGGCTGTATTTTACGACGCACAAAAAGGTTTCAGCAGTGATACGCAAACTTCTAACTTGGAATCGTCTGTTACTGATAGCCAGACGAGTGGTGACGATGAAATGAGAAACGGATTTAATCCTCAAGCTTCGATTTCACGACCTTTTACTCGATCGTCGACAATGTCACAAACA
This sequence comes from Botrytis deweyae, assembly GCF_014898535.1. NCBI lineage: Eukaryota > Fungi > Ascomycota > Leotiomycetes > Helotiales > Sclerotiniaceae > Botrytis > Botrytis deweyae. Next base: position 157,074 of record NW_024066240.1, read on the forward strand.
CGAGAAATCGAGATTTTGGGATTCTCCACCCCCGAGGCATCGTCGATTAATGGTGATCTATACCCGGGAACTCATTCATTCTTACCATTCGAAGAAAAGTCTTTACATCACTTTTTGCGCCGGTACCCCCGCGGAAAGCTATGGACTTTTGATTCGGATGGATCCATGTCCTCGGCGTCAGATGATGACATTCTTAAAGGCTATAAATCTTCTGCAAGACCAGGCAGAAATCAACAACGTGGAAAGAATAAAGTGGCTAGGGCTGCAGCAGATGGAAGATTTTTGTCGAATCATTTTCCTGGTGTCCGCCAATTGTTATTTGTCCCACTTTGGGATGCTGGTCGTTCTCGCTGGCTCAGTGCATGCTGTGTTTGGTCAACAGAGCCTACGCGTATTCTTTCCAAACAAAACGAATTGTCGTTTCTCTCTGCGTTTGGAAATAGTGTCATGGCTGAATGTTCCCGTATAAGTACCGAAGTTGCTGATCAGAAAAAGAGTGACTTCATCGGAAGTATTTCTCGTAAGTATTGAGCGATGATTGCCAGAATATTATCAAGGGGCTAACGATGTGCACAGATGAACTAAGAAGCCCGCTGCACGGAATACTTGCGTCTGCTGAGATATTGGATGATCTTTCATTGCCAAATCTAGCTCAAGAACTTGTCGAAACGATTGATAGTTGTGGCCGTACCCTTTTGGACACTATTGTGAGTCCCTTTTTGATTGCTCTTGGGTGCAGCTCACTGTCATTTCCCTTTCCTCACACCCCCGACCTTATTCTCCCTGCTGACTACTTTGTTTTAGAATCATATTCTGGACTTTTCTAAAATTAGTAGTCTTGAGAAGAATTGGCGTAGAAATCGACGGGGCTCCACGAAACGAAGATCGCAATCGAGCAATACTGGTCCCCTGGCTTTACAACAATCCGATTTACCTATGATTAATCTGTTTGCGCCAGTGGATGTCGCAGTCCTTTGTGAAGAGGTGGTTGAGAGTGTTTTTGCTGGCTACGTTTTTCAAAATGTCACAGCAAAAACTTTCGATATGGTTCATGATATACATGACAAAAGCTCGGATTCGAAAAGACAATCAGGATTGCTTGCCATGTCATCTTCAGCGAACCAAACCCCACAAGTTTCAGTCATCCTGGATATTGCTCTAGATGACTACAATTTTACTACACAGCCCGGTGCTTTCCGAAGAATCATCATGAACTTGCTCGGGAACGCTTTGAAATATACGTCACACGGCTATGTACGGGTCAAGTTAGAGACTGCTAAACTAGATGATCTTAATGTTCCTGGTGATGGGAGAACTCCGAGATCAATGATCATATTGACAGTGACCGACACAGGAAAGGGTATATCTAGCGAGTTCCTTAGATCAAAGCTTTTCACTCCATTTGCTCAGGAGAATACCCTCTCGAGTGGCACTGGATTGGGACTGTCTATTGTGAGGAGTATTATCAACCTGCTTGAAGGAGACATTACGATCGATAGCGAATTAGGACGTGGTACTGGTGAGTAACCCCGAGCTTTCCGGCTGCGTAGATATGACATGTTGTTCCGGTACTAACACATTCCTCCAGAGGTCAGAGTTACCTTGCCACTTCTTCGCGAAATGCCAAAAGATACATCAGCACCAGCAACACCAAAAGCTGTAACCTCGTTATTGCGTGAGACAGACGAATCAATATCATTATTGCGAAATGAGATTAGCGGTCGTGAAGTAGGCCTCTTTAATTTCAATCCTCCTACTATAGACCCTATACTTGCAAGGAAGGGAAAGTTTCTTGAAAGTTCCGTCAGAAATTTCCTTACATATTGGTATGGCCTGAAGATTGTGCCATTATCGAAGAACCCAAAAATTATCCTAGCGAACGCTCCAGACTTGTCTGTTCTCGCGAATCTCCGGAAATTGCTTCCTCGCCACAGTAAACCGTCAATTTTGGTTCTATGCCCGCACTCTTCACGCTTCAACCACTCATTCGCAGAAGCTGGCATCAAAGGCAATGTCACCGTAGTAGCGAAACCAGTGGGTCCACTCAAACTTGCTAGAGCACTTCGATCTTGTCTTGAAGGTGTGACAAATCCAAGTGGTACAGCCATCACGCCCGATTCATCTAGCATGGCGCAAGCTAGCACTAATGATCTTAGTAACGTTTTTGAGGATTTGCTTATTTCTCCGAATGGTGGCGAAGTATTGGATAATAGTCGTATGGCGGCTGATAGCGAGAATGCTCGGAAAGCTATTGAATCACCGACTCCAAACGCACTTGTTGAAAAGGGCAAAGAGTTCCCATTTCCTTTACCTCTAGGTGGTAAAAACTCTACTTCAAATGGGGAACTTTCTCTGGATAATAACCTTCTCACCCCCACAGCTTCAACCTTTGGTCTTACATCTCCACCTAATCCATCAGTTGGATATGTGACTAGTCACCCATCTGATTCTTCAACCGCAACTACAAGTACACGCCAACATTCAATCGCGATCGCAGATTCTGACCCCTTCGCACCAAATCTACTTTTAGTAGATGACAACATGATAAATCTCAAACTTCTGCGTCACTTCATAACGAGATTGGGATACACAACAGTTCACGAGGCAGAAAATGGACTTGAAGCAGTAAAGAAAGTCGAGGAACGACCAGAGGGATATGATATCATTTTCATGGATATAAGTATGCCAATTCTAGATGGATTCGATGCTACAAAAGAAATTCGAAAATTGGAAAAGTCAAGACGAGAGCGAGCAATAGCCAACGATGGAACAGACAAGAGTAAGAAGAATGAAGCATTAGTGGTGGCACTTACGGGTTTGGCGGGTAAAGATGATGTGGAGAAGGCGAGAGCTTGTGGCATTGATCTTTTTATGACGAAGCCGGTGGCTATGAAGGAGGTGAGGAAGATGTTGGAGAATTGGAGGGCTAATCAGAAGGACTGAATGGGAAAGTGGACGATGCTGATGAGTGAAGACATTTAAACGGAATGATGGAACGATGGATATGGATATGAATCGTACAAGGGACTTGCATTTTGAGGCGTTATGGAAACATCATGGCAGCATCAAAATTGGGACATGGATATCTAGGAATTGTAACAATATGGTGGGACGGAGCGATAAAAATTTGGCATGGCGTTTAGCTTTAGGCTTTGAGCTTTTGAGAGGGAGGGGCTCTTATATACCCAGGTGTAATGCATGGAATTTGTACTTGAGATGGATGTGGCTTTTTGGTTTTTAGGAATGATTGGGGGATTCTTCAAGTTGGATGGAAGGAATGAATTGGTGTGGAATGGATGTGATGTTAGATAATATACCCTTTGGTGGGGCGATGGTTTGATGGAAGGATCGAGGTGATGATTGATGGGATGGATGAATAGATATGTATTATATGAGATAAGATGAAGAAGAAATCAATAAATACCAGGTACAACTATATTCAGTGTCTCATACTTGGATGGTATGATATAGTGATCGATTGTCGATTTGGAGCACATGAGCCTAGATTATTGTGGATTAGGGGGTTGGTTTATTTAGAGGTAGGTAATAGTCGGTTCTTCAAGCGACCGACTAGTTCCTAGTCGGGGAAAGCGAATGTCCCTGGAAAGCGAATATCCCTGTGAGATTTTGAATACGAAATATACTAAAACCATTCAATTTTATTAAAAATCTAGTTTTATTTTTAATATACAATCTTCAATTTTTGAAAAATTTTTGAACTTTTTATATAATTATATTCAATAAGATTGTAATTTTCTAATAATATTAGATTTTTTTAAATTGCTTTAAAATTCATAATATTATTTATAAAATTGAAATATTTTTCAATAAAAATCACAAAATCTATATTCAAAATCTCACGGGGATATTCGCTTTCCCCGACTAGGAATTAGTCGGTCGTTTATAAGAGCCGACTATTAGTATTTAAAGACTAGATAGATAGATAGATAGTAGGTAGGTGGTGGGTAAGTAGATTAATGAATGAATAAATAGATAAATAGATATATAAATAGATAGATAGATATATAAATAAATAGATAAATAGATTTATAAATAAATAGATAGGTAGATATATATATATAAATATAGTAAATATAGTAAATCTTAATAGATTTAATTATATATTTGAAAATATTAAAGGTAGATATATAATATAGAGGATAAATATATAGTATAAAAAGTAAACTCAAGTATAGTATTTGTAATATTGAATAGATATATATATGAGGAGATAAATAAGTAAGAAGGTAGATAAGTAGGTAGGTAGATAGATGAGTAGGTAGATAGATGAGGAAGTTATAAATATATGGATTTATTTGGGTTTGAGGTTTGATGTTTGATATTTGATGTTTGAGGAGATGGGGATAGGGGATAGGGGATAGGGGAGATTGAGAAGATTGGTGTTACGGGCATTGATACGATGTGGAATCGATATCGGGCCGACTATTAGTCCGGAAGCGAAGAGTTTTCACATATATATAGCTTCAGGAAAGAGGTTTCGAAGGAATTAATGAAAAGTCTTATTCTAAGTCTACACTTATATTATATTAGTCATCATCTTGTATTGATTCTAATAATTCTTTTTATTCAATCTTTTTAGAGCAAGTTATTGATTAGTTTTTTGGGAATAGCTTTAAAAGCTTTAAAAGCTTAAGATTTCAATTAGGTTACGATATGCCTATGATATATCTATGATATATTAGTAGTATATAATCAATATTATTCAGATTAAGATAATCCCTATTTCATTTATAAAAGATTGAATTGAAAGTTAAAAAAGAAAAATCTTTAGTATGAGTTTTTTAGAATATTTAAGATACTTTTATAATATATTCTTCTCTATAATATATTATTGATACCCTTTTAAGATGAAATAGAATAATTGAATAAAAGAAAAAGAAAGAATATAAAAAGAAAGAAGAGAATCTCTTTTGCGAAGCAACCACGAACTAACTACAAACCCTACTCTATATCCACGAGATACTAGTAATACATCCATTTTATATTTTCAAAAACGATGATGATATTTATTTAATATTTCAAACCTTTTATCAGAATTTCCTCTAAGTTTCGAGGATTTAGTAGGAAGTTAATGAAATTCTATTATTTTATAAGATTTCTATTAAAAAGATAGAATTCTAATATAACATCCTATAAAGAAAAGAATCTAATTAGTTATTTTATAATTAATTTATTAATGGAAATTAGTTTTATAAGATTTCTATTTCAAAAAGGATAATACTCTTATATAGTATTAAGGAAGGGTTTAACTAGCTATTTCGTAATCAATCAAGATTATTAATTGAAGTCAATTACAAATAGTCGATATTATATCGAGTAGTTTGTATATTAGCTAAAAACAAAACAATATTTTATTAGAATTGTTTTATCTTAATAAGTAGATACAGATCGAATAGTTTGTATATTAACCAAAGATCTATCGAATAGTTTGTATTTAGTTAAAAACAAAAACAGTATTTGCTAGAATCGTTTTACCTTAATAGGTAGATGCAAATAGGTTATTTTGGGTTTTGTAAATTTCGAATTCATTAGTAGAGGCTGATTACAAATAGTTGAAACTTTATTAGATAGTTTATATCTAGCTTGAGATGAAATAGTTTTTGCTAGAATTATTTGCTTTAAAAAGGCAAATATAAAGATAGTATTTTTGATATCTTTCAGATTTCAAAAGCTCGAAAAGTTTTATCATTTTCAGATTCTTCAGGTTTTGAAAGTTTAATGTAAGCTAATAAAACTAATAAATGTTACAGGGTATATATATAGTAGTAAGCTGTCAGTACTTCGATCCCTGATACTGTGCCTTTTGGACAGATTGCGTGCGTGGCGTAGTGGTAAAGCTTACAACTCCTATTGTTTCTGTTTACGTAACAATAAATTTAGAATTCTTTTAGGTTTCGAAGAACCAGTAAGAAGTTTGCGAAGCTCCACTATTTTCAGGATTTTCAGACTTTTTCCGGATTTCCCGGATTTTCAGATCTCTCTTAGGATTTTCAGGATTTTTAGGCTTTTCCAGGACTTTCGGGATACCAGGCCTCTTCCGGATGTTCCGGATTTCCATCATTTTCAGGATTTCTCTAAGCTTTCGGGGAACCAATAGGAAGCTAGTAAAACTCTACTGATCTTGGGATTTTCAAGAGTTTCAGGATTTTCAGATTTTAAGAGTATTAGCCCGATTAGCTTATATAATTCTATCATTTTTTCAGGATTTTCAGAATTTGGAGTATTATTTGTTAGCGAACTACTATCAAATTCAAATTTTATATGCTTTCGAGGACGAAAGCCGAAAAAGGGGGAGGCAAAACTCTATCGAATACGAACCATTACTTCATTATCGAATACGAACTATTACTCTATCGAAAGCGAATCGACTTCCTTTTCGAATTTTCGAAATTTTCAAGATTTTCAAGGTTTTCAAGGTTTCAAGGTTTTCAAGGTTTTCAAGATTCGAATATGGATTGGATTCTATGGATTGGATTAGTTCTTGGCACTCTTATACTACAATATAGCTTTTTTAAAGCTATAGAAGAGCTGAATCTCATAAAGTGAGGATGTAGGCATTGTAATACTAGCTTGTTGCTGTAGGAGTTAATGAGGCTGTAAAAAGAGGTCGATCTAGCAGCGATTAGCTGTCGAATAGCTTTAAAGCTTTTGAGGACGAAAGTCTAAGGAGGAGGGCTCTGTTACGGGCATTGATACGATATGGAATCGATATCGGGCCAATTATTAATCCGGAAGTAAAGAGTTTTTATATATATATAGCTTCAGGAAAGAGGTTTCGAAGGAATTAATAAAAAGTCTTATTCTAAGCCTACACTTATATTATACTAGTCGTCACCTTGTATTGATTCTAACAATTGGGGAGATTGGGGAGATTGGGGAGATTGAGGATAGATGTGTATAGTAAGGATATATATGGATGTATGTATGTATGTATGTAGATAGGTAGGTAGATAGGTAGGTAGGTAGGTATATAAGGTAATGAATGTATGAGTAATTATATTATATGTTGTATTGTATTTAGATTATATTTAGATTATATTTAGATTATATTTAGATTATATTTAGATTATATTTAGATTATATTTAGATTATATTTAGATTATATTTAGATTATATTTAGATTATATTTAGATTATATTTAGATTATATTTAGATTATATTTAGATTATATTTAGATTAATCTTTATATATATTTGAGAGGATTGATTTAATTTAATTTGATTTAATAATAGGGGGTTTTATGTTATATACTTTGTAAATAGATGAATAATGATAGTGATTATATATAAGTCGTAAGGAAGGGAGTATATATAGATGAGTGAGTGAGTGAGAAGATATATTAGTATTTATTATAATCTTTATATGGAGATAGATTGATAGATTAATGATGATGATGGTTGTATATATGATGCTGTAGGTTTTGTAGTGTAGATTTGTAGATATGTTGATTGTATATATTGATTGTATTGATGAGTGAGTGAGTAAATGAGTAGGTGTTTTTAGACTTTATATTCGAATAGATAGATTGTTGTTGTATATAGTGTGTAATGTTTGTGATATAGTGTTTGTGATGTGATGTTTGTGATATAGTGTTTATGATCCAGAGGAGTGGGTGGATGAATGTGGGATTAGGTTTTATATCTGGATTCTGCGAGTTTATATGTGTAAATGTGTGTATGTATGTCGGTGTAGTTTACTATCTATGTAGGTAGATAGATAGATAAACAGATAATAAGTATTTTGAATGAATTGAGATTGGGATTTTTACATCTCGGTTCTAAAGGAGAAAGGGGTTGTGCGTGAATATATGTGTATGCCTATGGTGTAAGTACCTAGGTAGATGCATTTTTAATGAATCGGAATTTCGAATTTGTATATCTGGATTTTGAGGAAGAAGGTTGTGTATAATTGTGGATAAATAATTGAATGAATGTGTGTATTTACTATGTGAGTATATGAGTAGATGGGTATTAGATAAACTGGTATACTGGTATGTGTTTTCGATGAATTAGATTGGGATTGGAATGTAAGGTTCGCATATCTGGTTCCTGAGGATGTATATATGAATTGATGTATGGGATCTTTACTTTTTCTTGATTCTTTCTGTTTATTTGGGGGAGTGAGGAGGGAAGTAATGGAAGTAACTGAAGAGAGTGGCAAGTATATAGTTAGAGAAAGTGGGAAGATAGGAGAGAGAATAAATCAGATTAATAGGGGAATGAGATGGGGTTTTGTAGATAGTTGTGCATGTTTATTGTGTAGATAGGTAGATGGATAGATAGAAATCTTCAAGAAATTGGATTAGGAATTATATATTTGGATTCTGGGGTTGTTTATGTGTGTGTGTGTATGGGTGTATGTGTGTATGTATATATTTGTTCATTTGAATGAGTGGAGAGGGAAGTATGTAGCTTGATAAGTGGGAAGATAGGGGATGAAAAGATGAAGAAAGCAAGAAAAAAGAAATAGATTGAAATGGAATTTATGAAAGGATTATAGATGGGTAGTTATATACATTTGTAGACATCGTGTATATGATTGGAATTGGGAGTGAAATTGGAATTGGAAGATGAAGATGTAAGATTGGGAATGGGTTTTATGTATTTAGGTTTTGGAAGGGGGGATGGTGTGAATGTATGTGATCTCATTACATAGTTGTTTCATTTTTTGGATTATTTGCATGGGAAAACTTGAGTGCCGGGGGTATCTTTTGTGAGAAGTAGGAAGATGTAGGCTTGTGAGAGAAGGGGATTGTCAGACGAGGAGATTGTAAAAATGAAAAGATTGTAAGGAGAAGAGATTGTAAGAACGGGAGATTGCAAGGAAAAGGAAGGGAATGGTACGGTACCTACATATCTAGATCTGGACGGAGGGTGCTCTGTGACAATATATTAATAAATGTGATTTTGTTTCTTGTTTATTGATTTTGTTCATTTGAGGAAGTGAAAGAGGCAAGTCTCTGTAGCTAGGGGAAGTGGGAAGATGCGAGGGAATGAGATAGGACGTACGGAAAGGTTATGAGAGGAGGAGATGGGACTTATACGGGAATTGTAGGTGGTTATGTATTTATATGGGTATTGTGTGAATATATATGTAGTTATATGGGTATTAGGTTTTGGATACGTAATTTGAATTGTAATTGGAACTGAGAGTTGAAAAACATGAAATGAATGTTTCTTTCTTTGGGGAATAAAATTAAATACGGCAGTTCAATTTCATGCTCTTAGAATCTATAGTAGATTCTATATAGAAGTACCTAGGTAGGCTACTTTAGATTAGATTCTATAGCGGAAGGGTAGATGCTATAAGTGGAGGGTAAAAGTAGAATCTATAGGGCAAGGATGAAATCTATAAGAGGAGGATAGAATCCATGGGTAGAGAGTAGGATCTGTAGGAAGAGGGTAAATTCTATAGGCGGAGAGTATATTCTATAGATTGAGAGTGAGATCTATAGGGGGAGAATACATTCTACAAGTTGAGAGTAGAATCTATAACTATTATTATCACCTATTTTCTGTAGATTTTATTTACTACAGACTGAATTCTATGCTCTTGATATGGATTTAATTCTAGAGTCTATTCTAAAATCTACTTCAGAATCTATTCTAGAATCTACTTCAGAATCTACTCTAGAATCTAAAGGGCACGAGAGTAGAACAAATGCGATTTTTAGAGTATAAAAGCAATTGATTGACTTTTGAGAAGCATAAGAGTAATTTACCAAATCAAACATAATACATACCATGAGTTGAGAATTGAGTTGAAAGTTGGAAGTTACGAGTCATACTAATTAGAATGATAAGAAAGGAAGAACATGGGAAGATATTGATGGGCTGGTTTGAGATTTGATAGGAAGGACTTGTTTTGACTTTGAAAGATGATGAAGCCTGCTCTGCTCTGCTCTTTCCTTCTCATCTCTTTGATCAAAATTCTTTTTAGGGGGGAGCTAGCTATCTGCCGAGGTCTTGTGAGATGTGTTGTCCTGAGGTGTTGTTTGGAATAGAATAAATGGTTAGGTCTCGTGTATATGATGTGACATGAGGGAATTATCGTGAGATTGGTTAATATGTGGATGAGTGATAAGGATGAAGATGGAAATGGGCTGGAATTTACGTATGGATGGTGGGTAGTCGGGTCTGTTAGGTATGTAGGTAGGCAGGTAGACAGGAAGGTATATACCGCCACTCATACTAACTCAATTGCCGAATCGATAGAGAAATGATGTCTTGATCGTGAGTGAGTTATTAGTCAGAATTAAAGCATCAGCGTCATACTCGTTGAAAATGAATGGTTCATCGAGGAAGTGCTGTTTGGATTTGATGTCCAAGACTCTTGGACCCGGAACTGACATACTATAATTTTAAGCTTACTCCGTAAAAATGGTTCTAGTTCTACTTCTATTTCTTTAGAGACGATCTTATACTCTCGTAATATATTTAAAGTTACCCGGAGCATCAAATTTACAATCGTCAATGGCTAATTACTATAGAGCACACTAGTATTGATGATGGGTATATATCCAGATACACTAGTATCTTATCCGCATTTAGCCGGATGTCGGTACTTTTTAAAGGTGGTACCGAAGACCCCTTTTGTGAAACAACCTGGGAGTGGAGGCGCTCGTTCGCATCTTTAAACCAATGTAAGGTTAATGCTCTTTTCGCACCAAGTGTATGATGTATCAAGCAAGACACTTTTACTTGATTAATAGAGAATAATCAATCAATATCAGGCAAATGATTATTACCATTCAAGGGGACGGATGACCTATCTACAATATCTTACTTCGTACTATCATGACATGAGTGATGTGGATTCCGTATGTGTTGACAGATGTTCACTAGACCACTATTAGAATACCCGTACATCAAGCTTTTTCACGGTTAACACTATCACATCACAACTTACTCGATTTGAAATTTAAGTTTTCCATCCAAAATCTTATTTCATCCCCGTTCATCCCATCCGCCAATCCCCATCTCCAAAGCATCACCAACACATTTGGCAACTACCGTTTCAATCGCATGACGTTCACCCATCCCCCTTATCCCAATTGGCAAGTCTGGATCTTGAACCCATAACTCTAATTGAGAAATTCGTCCGAAATTGCAGTTGGTTTCGGACTCATGAAGCCTCAATGCGGGGTAGTACCTTGCTCTATCTTTGCATATAGCCGATGTGCTTTTGTGGGTCGAGGCAAGGATTTAGATTAAACATTTAGAAACGGAGAATAAAGACGTTTGATGTAGAAATATTGTGGATGCAATTATTGCATGTCCAATACCTTTGCGGGATATATGGAATAATGTCACTTGAAGGTCCAGTGGTTCAAGGCCAGATTGAATATAGTGGAGACCAGATGTGTTTTAAAGTTTCTCTTGGGAGAAATGATGGATGAAGGGGTACTTTGAATGGAGTAAGCGATCTTGAATCTTATATATAGGTTGTATCTGCTCTCGAGTTTAGAGAAAAAAAATCATCACATTCACATACTCTCTATCTACAACCAACTTCTTCACTCTTTCAAACAAATCTTCAAAATGGTTTCTGCATCTTCCCTCCTCCTCGCTGCATCAGCTATCGCTGGTGTCTTCTCCGCTCCAGCCGCGGCACCCGTCAGCGAGAACTTGAACGTCTTGCAACAAAGAGCATTGACTTCTTCCTCTACCGGTACCAGTGGTGGATACTACTACTCCTTCTGGACCGACGGAAGCGGTGGTGTTACCTACTCCAACGGAGCTGCTGGTCAATATGCCGTAACCTGGACCGGTAACAAGGGTAACTTTGTCGGTGGAAAGGGATGGTCCGTTGGTTCCGAGCGGTAAGTTTTCATCCATTCCTTCTATCGTCTATGAAAAACACATCAAACTAATCCCTCCCCATAGATCCATCTCCTACTCCGGATCCTACAAGCCCAACGGAAACTCCTACCTCTCCGTCTACGGTTGGACCACCAACCCCCTCATTGAATACTACATCGTCGAAGACTTCGGTACCTACGATCCTTCCTCCGCCGCCACCGAGATCGGCAGCGTCACCTCCGACGGTTCCACCTACAAGATCCTCGAGACCACCCGTGTAAACCAACCTTCCGTGCAAGGAACTGCTACCTTCAAGCAATACTGGTCTGTTCGTACCAGCAAGCGTACCAGCGGTACCGTCACCACCAAGAACCACTTCGCTGCCTGGAAGAAGTTGGGATTGACTCTCGGCTCCAACTACAACTACCAAATTGTTGCTGTTGAGGGTTACCAAAGCAGTGGTTCCGCTACCATCACTGTTTCTTAAATCTGCGATGGATAGAAGGGTGGTGGATGAATTAGTAGATGGGGAGTGGATGAAGAGTGGATGGAGAGTGTTGGGAATCTGATTTCTTGTATATATTCCTTACGATGTTGTTTCTGACAATACCGGATGTTGTCGTTTTTGTAGGCCCTTAAATTCTTTCCTACATGAACAAGTTTCCATTGGATTTATGTGACATTGTGATTTTTGAGTTCCGGAGTAGTGTGCAAAGCATGTGAATGACGACGAATTGATAATGCTGATCTACGCTTTCGAAGATTTTTACAGCTGTTCCAATGTCACATTTCTACAACAGATCGATCGGACGAAGCCGTCATCTGAAGAGTAAGAGTGAAATCTCTTAGGGAAAATATTATTACAACTGTTCTGACTATTGGGTTTCCATTGGATCTGCTCCCATATCTCTCATATCTTTCTTCGTGTCTATCATCGAATCAAACCATATCATACCATATCGTATGGTTCATCGCATCGCATCGCATCACCCCCCACCCTCCGCCATGATCTCGAAAGAAACTCCAATTTCTCTCCCGCCCCGCTCTCAGAAATAAAATAAAACTTCCATAAACACTAAAATCCTGTAAACAAACAAAAATTCAACAAATAACTCACAAATGCTCATACATTAAACCCCATCCAATCCAACCTACAGATTCATCACCCATCACCCATTTCTCAAACCCCATAACCAGCATCTTCACCGTCACCGTCACATCTCCCTCACACCACCCCTTACAAAACGCACACATACACACAAAATTTCTCATCCCTTCTTACATCTCCGCTTACTCTCAATCGAACGCTTAGCAACATTTCCTGTCTGCTGCAACTCCTGTATCTCCACTCGTTGCTGAATTCGCTCCTCACGCAAATCTTCTCGTTCCCGCATCTCAGCTTCTGTCTCTGCTCGATGTCTAGCTCGCTTAGATCGTCGGATAGAGTGTTCAGGCTCGTGCTGCTGTGGCGATTCTGGAGATTCCTCAGCGCGTCGTTTGGGGAGTTGGGTGCGCTCGGTTGGTTGGGCTAATCCGCGGATTGGGAGGGAACGGAAGTTTGGGAGAGATTCGAAGGTTTGTCTCTGTAATCTTGCTTGGTATTCCGCTATCTGAACTCGGATTTCTTGTTTATGTTGCTGAGCGAGCTGGGTTTGCTGAGATAGTTGAGAGAGTTGGTCGTGAGCGTAGTGAACGTGTTTCGCTAGTATATTCTTTCGATCTCGTATCTCGCAAGCTCGTTGGTCGTAGACGTCTCTTGCATCCATTGCCTTTTGAGCCAGTTGGTCTTCAGCTAGTTGGTCTTGATCCAGTTGGTATTGGTAGAATTGATCTTGATCCATTTCGTCTTCATCCAATTGGTCGTGAGCTAGAGTCGTCTCGTAGGTCGATTCGTTTTGTCGAGTTCGTTTCTCGTGAGCTATTTGGTCATAAACGTCTCTTGCATGCATTGCCCTTTGAGCTAGTTGGTCTTGATCCATTTGGTCATGAGTTAGAGTCATCTGGCAGGTCGATTCCTTTTGTTGAGTTCGTTTCTCGTAAGCTATCTGGTCGTAAGCGTCTCTTGCACTTTCAGCACGTTGTTTTTGGGCCAATTGATCCTGAGCGAGTCGGTCACAAGCTAGCTTCGCTAGTTGGAACAAATAATTCGGTTGTACTGGTTGTTCTTGAGCTGGCTGCTCTTGGGCCACTCGCTCGTGAGCTAGACTCGCCTTCTGAGTTAATTCATCCTGTTGGTTTCGTTTCTCGGAAGCTTGTCGCTCGTAAAAGATTGTTGCATTTTGAGCTATTTGTTCTTCGGTCAATGGATCTTGAGCCAGCTGTTCGCAAGCTCGTTTCGGCTGTTGGACCGCTCTAGTCGGTTGAGATAGTCGTTCTTGGGCCAGTTCATCGTGAGATTCTCGTAACTCTCGAGCCTCTTGAGCCAGCCTCACCTGTTGAGCTACTTGACCGTAAACATTTTTTGACTTTTGCACCAACTGAGATGTTTTCGTCGGTCCATTTGGCTGATATTGTTGCGCTTGCTTAGCAGTTTCTCGTGTTTGCTGTGAGGCTAAACTCTGAACTCCCTCAACATCTTCCGCTATCTTGTTACCATAATGCCCGGAATCTCTCAGCGTAGTAGACTGTCCAAATTGAAAGACGGCGGCAGGATTGGGATTTCCGAAGGGGTTTGGATTCAAGTCAGGTGTGTGTGCGGTCAGCGGGGAGCGTTGTGCGGCAGCATTCGTAGCTTTAGGGGGCTGTGAATGATTCGAATTGTGACCTGAAGCTTGGTATGGCCAATGCGGATTGAGGTCTCTGGATGCCGAGGGTGTGCGAGCCTGGAGTTGGAATCGTTGGTGAGGAGAAGGTTGACGAGATTGAGCTTGGTAAGATGGAGCATGTTGATCTTGAACCTCTTGGGAGTCTGACAGCGCTCGAAATGGATTAAGGTCGACTATTTCTTGAGGTTGAGGATTATTTGTTTGGGTGTTTGAAAGCTGTTGGAAGTTTGGATCAATTATGTCTTGATCTCGAAGAATCATGGAGGAATCAGCATGGGGAACACCAGCGCTTACAGTAGCGAGAGTATCGAGTTCGGAGTTCGTATCGACATCCCCTGTTCCGTCTCCAGACTCCTTTTCGACCGTGCCGTCCAATCCGCTCGCGGATTTAGGATCTTGCCCAGATGGATCACTGTTGCTTAGTACATGACCATCTTCATCAAGTGGAGGATAGCCATGCAGCATTGGTGAAAAGCGCAATAAATCGTTGGTTTGATCAGCAAGTTCAACGCCTGCGTCACTTGTATTGTCAAAGTTCTCAGGGCTATTGGATGGTGCGACAGTACATTCCTTCTCGACACTGGGAAGAACCGTATCTTCATTGTTGTTTCGGTAGCCAATATCGTCTTTGCTCAATTCGGTCATAAGATCAATCGCGAGATTGAGATCATCCAGATCACTTAGGGTTTTATTGAGTAGATCATCCTCTTTGGATATGAGGTCTTGGAACCTAGCTGCCTCGGCCAGTCTCTTGCCTCTGTTGTTCTCACTCTCTTCACTGACACGATCCGTCGCCATCGTCAATTTTTCTAGATTCGCTTCGAACAGTTTCTTCATTCTCCCATGACCAAAAAGACGAGACCGAAGCCTTTCTGTCTCGGAATGTGCTACTTTTATTTCCTCGAGCCTTGATATGGTCTCTTTAGCCGGACCTAGAGCTGGTGTAGCGAGTACTGGTGCGGGCATAGGACATTTTGGTACAGGCTTGGCAGTATATGGTTTAGCCTTCGGCATCAAAGGCAAATTGGCAACACTGTATTTTCGCTGGTCTGTATTGACTATGGGCATACCTGGTTGCGAAAATCGAGCTATCACATCCTGATTTGGCTGTATTCCTTGTGGTAAGTCCGCGTTCCTGTTCTCCAATGATTCTCCCCGTCGTCTAGCTTCCCTTCTTATATCAGACCCTTTACACTGAAAGCATGTACACAGAAACCTGCCATTGCTGAAGGGAAAATAAGACCTGGGCTTCCAAACTCTTTCCTTGCTACAATACCGATATCTGGGACCCTCTTCGCCAGTTTCCGTGTACAGGTTACTTTGAGGATAACCTGGCAGGTTTCGCTCATCTTCAGGAAGAGGAACATGTGGACCGAAAATTTGCAGCCATTGTTGATAGACATTCAACGTTGTGAAGTACTGTGGAGTAACACCAGCAGGGGCGCTTCCAGGATAGAAGACCTCATTGGAGAAACTTGGCACGATACATTGCGGAACAGGCGTCTTTCCTACATGAACGTATACCATTTTGTCACTGAACTTTATGCGACAGCGACAGAGTTTCGATGAGTAAATGGTGTGTCAAGTGTTGATGACTAAGGAAAAGATTCGGAAGTTGTCAGGAAGATATCGACAGTGCCGGACAAAAGTCGAAAGCTATCAGAAGAACAATTTTTTTTTTCGAATTTGTCCAATGAGATATGCAGTGAGTCGAGAGGTGGTCAATAGGAACACATAAAGTTTCGGGAATTATTCGTGTAGAAAAACCGACCGAGCGCGAATTCGTCACCTGGGGAACACTTAAGTAGACACGAGGCGGAGTCGAATTCACTTTGTTTACATTTTCTTATCTTGCTTTGTGATCAGCCATGCCGAGGATAAATGGATAAATGAGGGGCTGAAGGAGGGATGAATGGAGTGAATGCTGAAGTGTCAATGATGATATTGTAGATCTTGAGATATCATCTCATAATTATATTGTGGTTGTCTCTAAGCGAGAAACGTTGAGATGTAATTGTCGTCTGAATGGCAAAAGATTTTAGCGGGTGCATTGTTGAAGCTCGCAATCACCATTACTTAGTGACAAGACATATAATTTAGATGTAGGAGTTCTACCCTCTTTGGTGAAGCGTGTCTATTGAATGTAGATCCGTAATGTTTTGCTGCTCAAAATTCAAGTACCAACTCGCTTAAAAGTACGCCATTCATGAGCTTACGATTCAATACGCCTGATGACATCCATTTATCTCATAATTAGGTCGTGAGATCTTGATTTTTTTTTGTCAGTTGATGGCATGGAAGTTCTCCGGAGACGGGACATCACATCAAGGGAAGAAAAGATGAGAAGTGAGGTAGCGAGAGTGTCGGGATAATCAAATGAGAGATAGAATTGTGGAGTGATGGATGATTTATTTATGAGATCAGAGGCTATGCCTACCTAGTAGTCGAACAGCATATGATAGAAAGACATTATGTGATCTAAGACGCTGCCTGAGCAATGCATGAGCACTCTCTGCCTTGTTGCTGACTACTTACTGGGAGAAAATCACGGAAATCACATGAAAGTTTCTTTATCACAAGAACATGAGGAGATTCAATCATGTGTGTAGTAACATGGTATAGAGATCTTAGAAGATGAAATAAATAATATTAAAGATGACTACTCGCTCATGGAAAGTGTGCGCTCATGATAGTCAAGAAAACCATACATATGTTGGCGAAAAGTTGCCAAGTTGGAACCCCTAGGATAATCTACTACATATCAACATATAATCCAGAGAGGCTCACTATTTATAACCATTGTGTACTGAGATATCAAATGTTGATGCAGGCATTTGAATTACAGGTTACGAGGAACCTCACTTTGTCTATTGCCTTGACAGTAAATCTTCTACTATAGTTCATCTATCGGCATGACAGTAACCTGTTATTTTTGCATGGTTCATGTTACAAACAAAATTTCATGTTCATTCGAGACGACTATGAAAACAATAACAAAAATGTCAATAAACAAAGAAGTCCTGTCAGAAGTGAGTCTGGGTTCAACAAATATCAAAGCCCTCGCTTCGACAGTCGGTGCTCACACAACTGCTCGAGAATTCTGATATTGAAAATTCAAATATTGAAAATATAAACCCGAAGTAAGACCTTCAAAAAACTCTTGTCTTGTTTCGGGATTAGGATAGCCATTTAAAGTCCTAGAGCGCTTCCATTCTCCAAACTTCCCACAATCTTGACAACAACATTATAACTTCCAAATTCTTTGATTTGATCTTGTGTTTTGCTTTTAAATTCCCTGTTTGATAGGACTATTACTTGATAGATTGATACCATCAAGATATAACTTATCAAATCTATTAAGAATGGGATCTCGAGTTACTTTCTCTTGGACTTCAACAATTGAAGATCGAATCAAGTCCTTGGACTTCATATCATTATACGGTATACAATTCACAGTAAGTCCACAACTACTCATAGCTCTCTTGGTGATTCCAGAGTCCATGGTAGCTTGCTTATAGCCTCCAATTTCTCTCTTATTTCCAGAAACTGATCTGTTATACAGCAAAGAGTCTCCTCAACAAATTCAATTCGACACTATCAACGCCAGAAAAATCATGGAGAGCAGCTTAATTTGCTTCTCATAGCGTCGGATAGCAGCATACCCGTCGATACAATACTACTCAAGAAGCACCCAGAAAGTCGCTGGTCACTGGTCGCGGCAGATCTCAGCACTCTCTGACTTCCAGAGCAAAATGAGGTTTTGCAGTTGCCAGCCCCCCTGGGTATTAAGCCATGTAAGTCACCTCATTCCAACGGTCAGTATGCAACTAGCATACCAACACCTGATCTACCTCTTAAGATCATGAAGATCTACATTCAACACTTCAAACACCTCTTCAGGCGTATCACAACTGACACACATGACTCGTAGCGGTTCAATACTTTCGACAACGACTCGTGGCTTCCGGCGTGCGCCGATCTCCTTCCTAAGATCATGAACATATATATTCACCGCCTCGAACATCTCTTCAGGCGTAAAGCCGTTGATATGCACGGCGCACAACGAGAAATGAGAGTTCCAAGATGCCAACTCCAACCCCACCACCATGGTGGTGGTGTCTCAATTCGATGAAAAAAATTAAGTGAGCTTTCGAAGCTACCTCTACAATACATAGAGGACTGGCCTCGGTGTCAGAACACTGTAAGTCCATCCCAAACTTCTCCTCCTGCAAGCATATAAGCTCTACCATTTCTAACATTATACCCAAGTGATGACGACCTTGGACCCGAAGTCAACGAATATGACCTCGTGTCATTATTCTAGGACTGCTTCCCTCTTGTGAGCACGAAGCACCCTTCGTGGGCGATCTTGGCCCAGAAGTCAATGAATAAGTCCTGGTCTCACTCTTCCAAGCTAGATTTCCCTCCTGCAAAGGGAGTGAGACCAAGACTTATGCATTGACTTCTGGACTTGCCGGATCACAAGATATGTTACATCCGATTCGATATATATGCCAACGTTAAATCTGCTCCCGAGCAGATCTTCAAAAATATTAAGTTGTCTGCTTGCGCAGGCAGGCTCTTCTTTACTTGAAGTGCCTGTGTGGCTGTGGGGGTTTCAACGGTGGTCGTCATTCAGATGTGAAAGATGTTTCTGTCTGGTGTCCTTGGATGCTTGAAGAGCGCAAGGTGGCAGCTGCGTGGATGATGTGGAATTTTTATTGTCCGAGATGTTACTTTGCAAATACTTCTGGGGATAGGAGACGGGGGATGGGCTCATGTTCTTGATAGTAATATGTAGGAGGTGGACAAGTAGTAGTAATAAAACACAGTTAACCATAGCCGCTTCGGCGTGCGCTTCCTTTTCCTCGTCGTGTTGAACTGTTTGAGATCCTACTGGCAGAGAGTCGTGGACAATTTTGGTTAGTTCCATCTTGAGCATCTCATTGACTGATAGCTGATAAGAGTTTAGGCTTCGTGTGCAGAGCAAAGTTTGGAGCTCATACTCCAACCAGCTTGTATTTTGGTCGTAGACAGGCCGTACATGAAGGAAAATAAGAGTTTTTCTAGTGGCTACCTAGTAAGTATCCAGATTTTAGTTCAATTGTCCATAATATAAAGTACTGACTTCCCTTTTGCTTTAGACAATTAATACCGGTCTATGCCCCTACCCAAGGGTCCCAACGCCTTCATATGCCCTTTAGAAAGGGTATGCAATGGCCTTGCTGCCTTGCACTCGATCCCGGACTGCTTACTTCCGATGAAGATGAACCAAGTCAAGAATATGAAGCGGAAGAAGAGGGTGGATGATGTTAGTATAATTCTTCTCTCTCAAGACTGCTTTAATAACGCTTTTTGATAGGTTCCAACGGAGTTTAAAAGACTTTCCAGAAATGGCCTCCTTCGAAAAAGATAACACAACGAGAATTTGGTGCAGCCAAGGTGAAGAAAGCAAATGGGACTCAAGGGAATTCAAATTCGTCGGTGGCTTGATTCAAGCCAGGCGACTTTGCGTTCACACCATCCACTTCGTCTGCCGATGACTATTCATTGAGCCCTTACCTACACTCAACCACGACATCGGTCTCTTCACTGATATCCTCTCAGGCATTTCAAATGCCGCGGCTCTTGCTGGTTGTTGCTTTTCCCCTGCCTTGCCACCAAGGCAGTATGCCTAGACAAGAGGCACTCCAGCCAAGATATGCCACTTGAGAAATCACTTCCTTCATCTTGAAGCGATTTCCAGAGCTATGCCGCAATGTGAGTTCACAACACCCAATATACTTCACAATTCTTGTGTTTGACTGACTTTACATAGCGCATCAAGGAGTCGATCATTCACTTCCGTCGGGAATTTCTCGATGGTTCTTTCGATAAACCAGAGTATATAGAGTGGTATCCTGGGTGGACAATGTGGTTACATCAGCGAGATGTCTTACAAGTCATATTTTATGACAAAATGGCGAAGCCACACGCTTGCCGAGGATAGCGAAATCTACCAAGGCATGTTGGCAGGTAGTCCAATCAAACCCAGAGATCAGACCGAGCCAGATCAACTCCGAAACCTTGTTCGGCAGAGCTGATTGTGCTGTCGGAGAAGGTATTTGCTAGTCTCGTGCAGAATTATAATTCAAATTTAATTTCATTGAAGTGTTGCCATATCTTTTGTCCCATTATAGTACCAGAAAACACACCCGCTGTCACATACGACCATAGACTGAAGAGAATTGGGCATCCCGTCCGCTCTGCCATACACAAGCTTCAGATCGGTGGATTAGTAGTTGGGTGGGTGACCACCAGCGAATCCCCACTGTTGTATGTTTCTTTTAGCATTTTTGGCATCTGAGGGAGGGGGCGAGCCGGAAAAAGGAATATCTCTTTTGCGGTTCTTGATAGGTTTGGATGACTTTTTCAGAACACATAAAGCCAGCTGGCCAACAATTTGCTTCGGGATTGAGAGAGTCGTCCAGTGTTGATGCTTTTGTTTCAGTTATGCTCGACATCGACATCCCGAGGTCCAAGATTGCGTCGAGAAGTCTCTAAAACTGATCCTCGACGCAATCTAGTGGACGAGTGTCTTTCAGAGACAAAGAGACCCTCGAACCCTAAGATTGCTTTCGACGGGCATGCCTCATCTCAATGGCCCACTCTTTTGTCACCGACAATCAAGATCTACCCACCCTGCAACCCATATTCCATCGAGTATTCTTGCTTCTTGATACAAGTCTTATCAGTACGGTTTCCCATACCGTGGATCTCCACATCTAGCTTCCTTCTTGCCCGAGCAACTGTAGACCGCTCTCAAAGGCATACTGGGAGTATGTCAATCCTGAGAATCTTCACCTAGGTAACCTTTGCTTTAGTCCAGTGTCCCCAGGTTCTGGAAATCTTAGTACAAGTGGAGGTTATGCTTGTGAATACCAAGACTGCGGCGATGAGTAGGAAATTTTGGAGTAGTGAAGAGTTTGCAGAAAATGAATGGTATACTTGATATGACCTTGCATGTTGTTAGACTTCCAGCATTGATTGTATTTGATAAGTATTGTTGTGACTGGGATCTCCATGCAAATAATGTGAACAGTTTATGAATTTGTTTGTGAGAGAGCTGGCCCCTCAATATCCGACATTGCCGGAATCCACTGTGGTGAATGAATTGTGCTTTGTTACCTGTTCACTTCTTCAAGAATGTGAATACCTACCTACATAACTCTGCTGACAGGAAACCCATGAGTGATCAGAGCCGATATATAAAAGAGAGAGCACTCTCTAGGAAAGCTTTCGTCATTGAATAGTGACATTGTAGAATTTGGCGGACGAAGAGGAAGTGAACGTTTGCATCAAAAGCAAATAGTGAAGATCTAGTATCAGCATTAGTGCACTGGTCACTAGGCACCCCCGATTTTGAAACACAACGACCCTTCAAGAATTGACAGGAGCAAACGTTGAAGGGAAGAGGATTTGCAAAGACAGCCGTGAACAAGAAGCAAGCCCATTGAAACATCCGATTCTGCGAGTTGGAATTTCCAACTCGTTTCAAATTTCCAAATTCATCCCAATACCAAACCATAACTTCGATGTCGCTGATAGGAAGGATGTTTCCGCATCTTCTCGCTTCTATCGTAAATCTCGTGTTGTTGTCGTCGAACAAACAAAAATTGCGGGGAAGTTCCCAGCCACCAGAATCAAAGCCACTCTTGCCACTTCACTTCACTGACTCCCGACTACCGAGATTCCCATCCACCACCACTTCATCTGACAACTCACTCACACCACTCCTCACACAACACAACACAACACTCTCACCACATAAATCATTCGGTATCGCAAAAAGTGGAACTCGTCATTCTTCGACTTCGAGTACCTATTCAAGGCAATTGAGCTTGGCAAACATTGGCACACATAGAAATCTATGGAACAAATCGTTGGAATACGAGGAGATCGGCATCCGTACGGTACTCACTACCTATTTATAGATTCGCATGCATCTGACGTAGTCAACCGTATGGTTACATCCCCCACTGCCTCCATTCTCTCGTACTCGCCTTCACAATGAACAAGACTTACTTTATGTAAATTTATTACTCCAAAGTGATGGAAATGCGGAGGAATAAGCATCAGATCGAGGCGTCCGGAAGATGCACACGATACCGCTTCGATGCCAAGATTTTCGTCCCCGCACAGCCTTGCATGCAGTGTGCATATACCGCTGGTCTTCTCGTATTGCTGAGAGGAGACTCTGCTGATGGGGTTATCAATAGTGTTAATAGATATCATCTGATTTAGTTGCAATGGAATGTTTCTCGTAATTGACAAATGCAAACAATGTGGTCCTGGTGGGTACCCCGCTATCACGAGTTTCGATGGGTGAGAGGAGGCGACATATACGGAGAATTCTCTGATGAATTATTGGGGCGGAGATGAGGCTGGGTGAGGGGCTTTTGAGGGGTAGAAAGTATATAAGATATGATGTGCGCCGTGGTGGAAGATCATTATCAACATCTACATCTACATACATTACTTCAAAGTATCTCAGATATCTACAAGAACTTCTACCTCACAAACAAACAAACTTCCTCACCTCAACCACCCAAATTCAAAATGCAATTCCCAACTCTCGCTACTCTCCTCACCTTTGCCGTCAGCGCAACAGCCATCACCGTCTCCTACGACGTCGGCTACGATGATGCCGGCCGTTCTCTCTCCGTAGTTTCCTGCTCCGACGGAACCAACGGACTCCTCACCAAGGGCTACTCTACCCAAGGTTCCCTCAGCAACTTCCCCTACATCGGTGGTGCATCTACCATCGCCGGCTGGAACGATGCAAACTGCGGTAACTGTTACCAATTGAGCTATGGAGGAAGAAGCATCAATGTCCTTGCCATTGACCACGCCAATGCTGGATTCAACATTGGACAACGAGCTCTTGATGCTTTGACCGGGGGACAAGCAGTTGCGCTTGGAAGAATCGATGCTACTTACACTCAAGTCGATAGAAGTGTTTGTGGATTGTAGATGGTTGAAGGAGTCCAGAATGCAAGCATGGGGATAGGAATGGAAGAATGGAATAGGGGACGATGAAGATGGAGATGGATATTGCATTGGAGATGGGAGTAATGGTGTTTATGACGATTCACGAGTATGATTATGAATATTTTGAAGCAAAGCAATAATGATAATGCAAGTTTTGCTACCTGATCTTTTGCTCCATCCGTGCATTTTGAATGTTATCCAAATTTTGGTGCGAACTATGGAAGCTCGGTATGGCACTTCATATAGATTTTTCAACTTGAAACATCTTTGAAATGGAAATGGAAATGTATATGAATGGAGTCTATATTGATTATTCTATAATCTAAATGCTATTATATCTAATGGCGTCATATCTCTGTTCCCAAATTCCAATCCGAAACGCCGTATTATACCCATGTTCCCATGCCAAATTTAGTATCCCTTCAATAATTCAAATCGTACACCATCAGATCTCAACTCAACTCATCACCCCTCAAGACACCCTCTTCACAACGGGAATCTTCCCACCCCAAACCTGTGTATGAAATCCCAAGAACGTCCTTAACTGCTCCTCAAAATTTCCCATATACTCGCTATGAGTATACCTACACCTAATTTCCTGCAATTTCTCCAATCTCAACAAACCCCCGTAATTTAATTCCTCCCAGCTCTCCGCTCCTCCCTGTCCCTCATACTCCACCACTACTTCCTTACACCTTAACCATTCCTGAAACTTCAGATGTATATACATCGTATTATCCCAATCCAGGCCCTCCAACTGCACCACAGTGGCTCCATCCAAAATCCTCCTATCCACCGAGTCCAAAAATGCCATCCACTCGACGAAGCGTTTTCGACCTTTGAAATTCTCCCCGCATAGATCCCCGGCGAAAAAGGAAATCGTGTCCGTGAGGGGATTTACACAAATAGGCTGTCTCATGCATTTGCTGAGGAGAATCCCGCAATTGCCACCAGATTTCCCACGAGATCCGGGGAATTCCGAACGGTAAAGAAGAGTGTAGTGTAAGAGTGTCTCGGAACGTGATTCAGAACAGATGGAGAGGGTGATGGGGGGTGGAGTGGAGTGAGCTTGGAAGGGAGTGATGTTGTAGGAGAGGGAGACGGTTCGGGAGGAAGGGAACAGGGAACGCCAGATTTGGCGTTGAAGTTCCAAGGGGAGGCGAGTGAATTGATGAAATTCCCAGGTAGGTGATGTTGAGGTAGGTGGTGTTGAGGTAGGTGATGTTGGCTTTTCTGATGTTTTTGAAGACCTTGATGAGAACCATGATTTTGGCGTCGTGATCGACTTCCTGATTGACATCGTGACCGATTTTCTCCTTTCCTTGTTGAACATGAGTCTAAATGGTGATGTTCCTGCTACTATCCAAACTCTATTCTAGTACATCGAAATAGAATCAAAAGAATGTTCAAGAATGTTCAAGTGAGTATAATGAAAACAACAAAATGTCAAACGAGAAAATACGCCCTTGAGAAAATAACTATAAAAAGATCACAACACAAAAAAATTCCTCCGTGAAATTATCTGAAGTCTCCTATTTGAACTCGAGTCATGGAGTGTTTCTCTGACGTCTTTGCGCAATGAATCGAGTCGAGAAGCTAGAAAATTCTAGACTTTCTAGTGTTTCCAGCCTTATGATGAAACCGAAGTTAAATTTTTTTCTCGTGGCGTTGGAAAAATTCACCGATATACTTTGACGATAAGGAAACTTTAAAAGGATATAGAATTCAGGAGGAAATGAAGTGAGTGAGATGAATGATTAAAGCAAAGCGAGATAGATACCTACGTATGAGAGAGATAAGATCTTACATGTGCATTGTGGAAGGATATCTTCACCGCCGTCGTGCGTCTTGGACAAACAAGCATATACCTACTCACCGCGCATTCCCACTTGAGAATTAAAAGATTCGGAACCGGATAATTATTGCGACGTGTGTTTTTGAATCTTTTTTCTGTGATGAAAGAGAACAGGAATCCAAGGGATTTCTTCTGGCGACAGTGAGGTGTTGATCCTAGGTACATTGTGTCAACGAATATCGAATTCAAATGTTTCATCCGAATTTTTCGACCGACACTAGAGATGCATCGTGTGTATGCGAATCAGAGTCAATCACATGATACGATTGATGCAGACTGGTTGATGATTGACTTCCTTCCAGCAGGAGATTTCAAAGATCTTGGC
Source organism: Botrytis deweyae (assembly GCF_014898535.1). Taxonomy (NCBI): domain Eukaryota; kingdom Fungi; phylum Ascomycota; class Leotiomycetes; order Helotiales; family Sclerotiniaceae; genus Botrytis; species Botrytis deweyae. Next base: position 182,871 of record NW_024066240.1, read on the forward strand.
TCATCATTAAATCAGATATGCAACAAGGATGAAGATAACGGGAATCATGTGAAAGTCATCTGAAAGTCATGTGATGGTCATGTGTCAGGCTGAACTGGCAGGGGTATGCTATGCAATCTCTTATCACCAAGATTCTTATCAGTCCAATAACCCATTCTCAACCTTTTCAACATCACGGCACGGCAACAGACAGAGAAGGGATTATTCTCGACCTTTACCTGTTTCAACGAGATAAACTGGATTGAATGGGAATGGGAATGGGAATGGGAATGAGAATGGGAAACATTCAAAATCTCGACTCCTCGTCAATATGTCACCTTACATATTACCATCGAACCAAACGGCAATAATACCTTTCTTAACACGACCCACCACGGCACAAAATTTGAATGATGGAAGCAAGGAAAACCCAGATCTAAACTCTCCTCGTTCGGTGTAGCCGCCCGAACCCTGAGTTACGGCGCAGTCTGCTTTTACTTTTGCTTGGGACCTTTCACTTCTTGGTGTGTTCTGAACGATAGGAACGAACTTTTAATATAAAATCTTTTCAAAATGACGAGTTCAATAGATCATTCGTCACCTTTGTCTTCCAGCCAGAATTAAAGGAGTTTCAAATGTTTGGTTCCAGCTTATCGGTTTGTTCAAATCTGGTTAGGATTGCGAAGAAGATTGGAGCTCCTAGGATGGTCAATCTACACGATCGGTTCATCAAGCCCTATGAAAGTAGTTCTTCGTTATGTGATAGGTCAGGCCATCTAAGGATCGTGGGTATAAGCTACCAAAGGCTCAAAGCTCACGATGGTACCTGGAGATCCACCATAATATATGACAGCTGTACGGAGTTGGTACTCTTTCAAGGGCAGTTACTGGATACATCGGACGGGAAGATAGTGATTACTATTCACGAACAGGTGCCCTCATTTAGATGTTCGGTCCCTTGTTCTTGATACATCGTTGAACGATTGGTTCTATTCAGCTGCATTCATGAGAAGATGGGTGTTCTCCCACGGTTCTGACCTTGATATGATTATTCGAACTTCTATCGTGGGTTCTCATTGGTTGGTTTTAATCTTTCGTGGCTCAACAAACAGACCCAATCATTCACCTGAGCTCCAAGAAGAGACTAGGTACGGAGAATTGCCTCGGTTTCGGAAGATGACAAGTGGGTCTGTCGTCGATTTCATCTGAAGCTATTCCCATTTCATGGGTACATGTTAAAATCTAAGTGGATTTTTACAGATGACAGCTCTCCACAAACTGTGTCCCTTGATCTTTGGTATGGTGTATCCCAATATATCTCAATAGCACGAGCCACAATACATACACACCACGCCCAGTCATACTCAAATAACATTATCAAATCTTCCTTCGGACCCATTTTCAAAAGGTTCTAGAGGGAAAATAAGGCGATGTTTGCTGGCAGCCACAAGTATCGTGCCCCAATGATTTTATACGATCCATTTTAAGAGTAGATCCTCGCCAAATCTATCGGTTCGTGGAGGTACAAGGTCAGGCAACTTTCCGATTGACCAGCAATGTCCATGTCTAATGGTGGCAATTTTCAACAAAAATGATTGAATGAAACGAGGCTTCATCGATCATATACCATTGATATTGTTTTAAGGATGGAAATTTGAAATTAGTATCTACATGAAATTTACATTTTAGTTCAACGAACCCCAGAACTTATACTCCACCTGTTCTTGACTCTCTTTGATTGTACTCTTTGACTTTCAAATATACATACCCTTCTGCCGTTACCCATTGTGCTTAGGTTATCTCAAAGCTTGGTTGGCAGTGACATATTCGATGTATTGGTGTTACGAAGTCAACGACTTGCAAAAACCTGGCCATTGGATTTGAGATTGCCCGGATGATATGAGCTGTACAAATCTCGTTGTGGAGGCATGGACATCTTGGGCCATAGCCGTCGTGTTCATTGCAGTGAGAATTTCTGCACGAGTTTCGAATCTGGGATGGAGACAATTAAAATTGGATGATGGTTTAATGTTTGCCGTTTTGGTTCGTAGCACTTTGATGCAACTTGTTGGGATATGATTCTGATGTGCAATGATAGTTCGCATATACAGCTGAAGCAACCTCATCATACTACCTCGTGGCTCGCTGGTTAGGTTATTCGAATGGTGGAATGACTGAATTGGAGCGTCAGACTCTTGATCCTAATTCTTTAGAATGGTTGTACCGAGTTAACGGGGCTAAAACGCATATTTGGAATTGGGTAACCTACATTTCGTTGATGTGGTTACTGAAAGCTTGTTGGATCACCTACTATGCTCGTTTGATGTAAGGGGGTAGCTCTCGATCTCGGTATTATTTAATGACTAACATTGAATTATAGTTCAGCTGCTGAAAAAAGGCCATTGAAACGTATCACTGTAGGATATGTGGTGTTGGGTGTCACATATCTATCAGCTATTCTGGTAGTATTTTGTAAATGCATGCCATTGAAGAAGCAATGGCAAATTTATCCAGATCCAGGAAGTGAGTAACTGGCATCCAGCCTATTTGGAGACCTTTTTAATGACAAACCACAGATTCCTGTTATTCTGGCAATTCTGTCTTTCAAATGGCTTTCATCATGTCTGTTAATACAGTAACCAATATGTATATCATGGCTATACCTCTACCTGTACGTTTAAAAAGTCTAGCCTCGCGTTCTCTTAAACTGCAACTGACATATCATAGACAATTCTTGGTACCAAGTGCATGTTACCATATCAAAAGCTCTTTCTTCTCGTCCTTTACAGTGGAGGATTTCTCGTCACCGTCTTCGGAATCCTACGTTGTGTTTCCATCTTGACCGTAAGTTCTGGCTCCGACGTAACTCTCCCATTCTCATTTCACCAACCTTCTTCCCCTCCCAAATCCATTCGAAGACTAACCCACCTCGAGACCTTAGGCACAGCCACATCAAGCGGACAATGGTCGCTTCGCGAATCATTTCTCGCAGTCCTAGTAACCAATCTTCCAATCGTCGCTCCCATCATCAAACGTTATTCCCAACAAGTCCGTGATCAATCCACGAAAATCTCATCACATACAGGAAGTTCGCCTTTTCGAGAAGAGGAGGTCGAATTGGGTGAACTGAAACTGAATCATGAAAGATCCCGATCAAGAGGAAGAAAGCAATCTTTAATCCCTAGGATCAAAGAAATTGGACCTGGGGAGTGGGATGATGATGAGGTTGTTATGGTTCCGAAAGCTGCGCTGCAGAGATCTTACATGGGGTGCAAAAGTTCGGCGCCAAGTGAAGATGAGAGGGGGAATTATTTCCAGTCTCGTTCGCACACATCTACTACTCCTAACGGCAATGGGAGCTCGAAAGAAGAATTGCAAATATCGGAATTACAACAGCGATTAGATTTAGTACCGAAGAAGGAAAAGAGTAATATGAGAACGACGATTCAGGCGGGCTATGGAAATCATAATCGCTGGAATTGGAGCAGGGATGAGAGGAAAGATGGAGAAGGGGAGGAGGTGGAAGAGGGTCAGATTAGAGTGGTGCAGGAATTTAGATTTACGAATAGTGCTAGTAGTGTTTATGGGGGACCTGTTGCTGGACGATAGGTTGATAGAGGATATGAGAAGAGAAAATGGGGGAAGAAGGGAGGGTGAAGGGAAGACGAAATTATATGATACCCAATGTTAGCATTTTTCAATTTCATCTCGCATTGCATTCCATTGCATTCCATCTCCATACGTTCAAATACATATCTCACCTAGTAGTCTTGGTAGATTGGCTTGCTGGCAACCCGAATTCTTGTATTGGAAATAGGGTTTGCTCAATAAGTAACAAAGTTGTAATTAATACAGCAAAAGCTCGGAGAAGTCCTCTCTCCTCTCTTCCTAAATTGCTAAAGTTACCCTTCTGAGGAGGAATTCCCTTCATATTCTTATTTCACTCTATTTACGTTTCTTGATTGTTCGAGCCAAAGATAGAGGCTTCATTTCACATTTTGATGGGTACCTGCCTGAACGACTTTTATCCGGTCAACCGGCGAAGCCAAGGTGGCTAAGAAAGCTGATTCGGGCGAATTTAGAATGACAAGGTTGTGGATGATATAGATGGTATATGCGATCTAGGCAAAATGAGACGAGTGATAGAACGTAGTCATGGAAATGGGGAGAGTTTTGAGAGGCTCCTCGAGTATGTTGATTCTGGAGGCTTGGTGTGAGGACCTGGGATAAAAAAAGTTTATTCAAGTGAATGGATTTATAGTAGATTTTTAGGAAAGGGGAGTTTGTTTTCCAAATGAGCTGTGGAAAGATGTATGTTGATCTTGTGGGGGTCGAAAGAGTTCTGATATGGAAAATCTTGACATTTCGAATAACACAATGTATTCGAGAACAATACTTGTTGATAAAGTCAAAGATGTGCCTACCAAGCGGTTCTAGACACAATGGCCCAAATACACTGTCTCTGCTGGTGGTGGTGGTGGAAAACCGAACAAGTCAACTAAGCCCATTCTAGCATCTTATCGTAACAATAAACTGTGATTCTAACGCTGTAAAGTTCCATGCTTGGAAAAGTATCTTTGCCATAGTTAAAGAAGTGGTTTATAGTCTTTCATTACTTTCTCAATGATTCTGGAATACAATTGAGTTTTTGATGTCAAGTACATATTATTTCGAAGCTCTTCATCAATTTCTCTTTCAATTCCAGTTCAGTCATCTTTATCCAGAAACTCATTTTTCTTCTATTTCCGAAATTTACCACAAAGCTCCAAATCTTTCAAATTATAGAGTCTTTGATGGTCCTCGGGCATATCAGCATAAGACAGTTCAGATTGTCTCATATCAAAACCCACACACACATCGCATCACCGAGGATACTTCCTTTTTGGCGCCGTTCTAAGAGAAAATACATTGAAGTCGCATAAACTGCAATGAGAGCCATGTGTCGCAATCAAACGCCACGTTACTGGTGCTGTCATATCCCCGGCAGAATTGACGGCATTGACCCAAGCGATCGAATCATTCCTGATACCCCAACACCAGCTCCAGATTGCAATGGAAAGGGTTCGTCCGGTCCCTCATACCGCGAACGCAAGCGCAAATATTTTCAGCAAAAACAATTGTGTCCGGATTGCACCAATAAGATCAATCGATACCCTCCAGTAAAAAAAGAACTCAAGACCTGGAGCAAAGAAATTTTCTATCAAAAAGTTACCAGCGAAGTTGTGGACTTCTTGAATGATAGAAGGAGGGATAATGGTGAACTGGCATTGATGGATAGTGAAAACCTTCAAATTCGGGACAGTGTAGAGAGACATTTTTATATTGCGATTGAGCAGCCATATTATGCAGACTTGTTTGCCTTCCAGTTCGAATACTTCAGGAATGATGAATTTCTTCGGGAGGTCAAGCGGAGAGTTTTTTCGGAGAAAGAGAATCAAATTGCTGGGAAGGACGTTTAGTTGGAGTATATCTTGCCCCGAATTAGCTCCGAGAAGTTATAACAGGTAGTCATGCTGAAGTTGAGGTTCATTCTCTGTCTGTCTTCTGAATATATCTACCGTGCTTGATCGTCTTTGTAGATAGTTTTACACCCATCGAATTGTATTTTTTACGGTTTGAATTTGATTTCATATTACCATGTAATCCGTTCTACATTTGCTATAATCATTAGAACTTTCTAGCCAATATCACTCGGGCGGATCTATTTCTAGATATATCTGTTAATAAATGATATTGAGTGTACCTGATACTATGCTTTGAATTGTAAAAGCATAAGCGAAAATTGTTTGGCTTTCTACTTCACTGTGTCAAAACCGAATTCATCCATACATATGACTTCCATCTCCCCCTCCCCCAAGATGAAACGTCAATCCTTCAGTAATAAGCCACGAGTGGTCACAAATCATTCCCGCACATAATCCGGCTTGGGTGGCTTGGTAGCTGTTCGTGCCGCATTTTAGGCAGACAAATAATTTTCCGAATTTGATTTCTTGGTTTCGAGATTCTTCCTCATGTTATATTCGTGGTTGTCTTTGAAGAATTATGCGCGCATTAGTGCGCTCGATTTTGAATTGATTCGATGATATGAAATCTTCAATTTCACAATTTGTTATCGTTTTGTTTTGTAGTCAGGCTGTCAGCCCGAGTTGCATAGCCGACCTACCTCGAGGCCCGCGGCCGGCCTCTCAATAGCAAAAATGAACGCAATTCATTCGAAAATATACCCATTTATTTCGGGTTTGATGGTGCATAGCGCACAAGTGTCGAGGCGTTTATTTGAAAACACATGATAATCCGCCTGAGCTGGCATATCAGCAAATCTCGAGGTGGTAATCAGCCATGTTTATAGAACTGTGTAACGGAATTCAATTGTGGCTTGGTGAGTGCCTATTGGCATCGATTATCTTTATAACTTCGGACTCTACCCAAATATCAAGATACCAAATCAAAATCAAACTCTTCAGAGTAATCATCTTTTTATCAATTTCACATCAAATTACATTCAATCAAAGATTACCTTCAACAACAGAATGACAGCAAAATCAGGATCCGACTTTGCTACTCAACCTTCCACTCCAAGACACAATCCAAGAAATGCTTTCATCTCAACACCTGACTACACTCCCCCTTCATTGTCCCCCTCTCCTCCCTTCAGATTCTCGGCAAATATTACATCTGAATCAGATCTATTCATCTCAGATTTTCGTGCATCATCAACTACGAAAGATAAATCAAGTAATGACTCTGTAGCTTCGCTTCTGAGATCGAACAATGGCTCTTATTCTCATTCCGACCTTACTTTGACTTTCCCACGAACAGCAATGAACGATCGAACCACTTCTTCCACAAATCCTGGTTCAGAATACGTGCTTACTTCCTTCGGCAATATATCTATATCTAACAATTCCATTCTCACTCGCGATCGCTACGATCTAAACATCACTCGGAATCCTTTCCATCCCCACAGTCAAAAATTAAATCTGGAGTCCGAGGACTTACGCACATACTATCAAACCCTCCAATTCTACCGAAAATGGACTTCTCATTTGATTTCTCACCTCACTGGTATCCCTATAACGCGCAATCTAACATCCACTTCTCCGGATAATTTCATCACTATACACTCTCCTTCCCGCACTCACTCTCTCAAGCACGATGACCCTCAACTTCTCCCCCCTCGAGCTGACCACCCCAATGAGCTCACAATCCTCACTCGCCAAAAAAATTTAATCCAAGAAAATGATCTCGCTACTTCCATTTCCCAGCTCGAGGCTCTAATTAAGCATCTACTCTCCCTCCCTCTCCCCCACACCCCTCAAAACAAGAATGCCAATACCGATACCCTCCTCTACCGCGTGCACACTGCAACATCTCAATCCACCTATTCTCGCTCCTACGGATTCCGCTGCTCAGGCTGGATAGACAGTCTCTACACATCCGGCGTAACAGACGAAAGACAAGCCGACGGCCGCGCATTCCAATCTCATTGCAACCGGGACAAGGTTCCCAGTCCCTACATTTCCGTATCCACATCCATTGCACGAATTATGAGATTGCCCGAGTGCCACAAAGAGAAAGAAGCGGGAAGTCGTGTATCTGTTATCTCGCTGAATCGACTTAGACAATTGGGCATTAAAGCACAGAGTACAAGTTTATATTTTGATGAATTTGTGTATTCCTCAGGAGGGAAGATTTCGAGGAAGAATGGGGACAAGGATCATCTATATGAGGATGGAGTGAGTTATGTGACAGATACTCATTGGTTGGTAGAGGAATGGATACCGGATCAGGCAATTGTCAGTGAGATGGATTGTGAGGAGTTTTTTAAGATAGCCGACAGAGGAGGGATCAATAGGGAGGTTGCCAGGAAGTACCCATTCAAAACAGAATTAGAGGCACTGACAATCGACTTGGAGAAGTGGCCTGAGAGGTATCCGGGCGGGAAGAAGTAGATGTCAGAGTGAGCAAGGAAAAATGATCACGAAGCCTAAATATTCAAGAAGGATAGTTAACAGGAGGAATGAGGAGCCGAGAGAAATAACAGTGCAGATAGGACGATCCTGCCAGATCCAGATGTGAATCTAGCCGCCTCGCTCTCCCGGCTAAAAGAAGCGTCGAAGAAGATGGAGTTGGATACACGAATATGAGTTTGGGTTGTTGGAGTATCGGCTAACATGATTTGAATATGTATGCATGTCTTTTTACCAGCCCTGTAATAGTTTCTCTTTCGATTTTGGTTGTCGTTAGTTTTGGCGTTCTTAGTTTATGGCACTTTTTCCGGTGGTTAACTTACCAACTATATATATAGAATCAGACTTCCATCCAACCTTAATCCTACGTTAACCTTCACCATTATTAAGTCAGTAACCTTCAAGATACCCATTTTCTTAAGCTATACTAACCGTCGGGTCAGGAACGTAATGGCGGCAACGATACAGCTGACCAATTTGCACATTATGGTAGTTTATTTGAAGTTTGACTCGGTAAATTGGGCCTGTTGTTGCTGTTGTTGCTGTTATTGCTGCTGCCTTTGCTGCTGTTGATACCGTTGATACTGTTGCTTCTCAGAGTATCGTGGCTCTGGGATTCTTAGCATCATCCTCATTTCTAAAATTCACTGATTCTGCCACCTCAATCCTGCCATAATCCGACTGAATGCAGACATCGTGAATTCAATGTTGGAAAAACATTCCACTGGCGCACGAAGCGACCCCTGCCTTGCTGTATCGCGGAGAATAGGATTAGCGGCTCTTTTGAGGCATAAAAACACTACTCCTGGAGCCAATAGCGTGTTCGTAGAGTCTGGGTTGAAACACATTAAATCAGATCTTTCGATGCCGCCTTCTTTGACCCATTTCTTGAGCTTCAAATTCGGCCTGGAGAAGATGCAATCTGATAACGCATAATACTACGCTCAATTGAATCGAAGCAGCAGAATTGTATGATAGGTAGGAAGATGATTGCCCTCTTTTGTCGAAACTCATCCTTTCCCACGTTTAGTACATGCACATTGGAACTGATCATTTCATTCGCTTTGAGTACTTTATTGTTTAGGGCCCAATTATGAATAAAAATCTACGAAAATTCATGCCTCGGTTAGTCTAGCTAACCTTAAGAAGATGGCGCTCTCAAATACCATCTGGAAGTGTCCGTGGTAGTCTTTGCATATAGCGGAACTTATAGTTTGCATAACCCCTATCATTACCCTTGGCATTTGGTGCCCACTCCCTGAAATCTACATCTAAACACTGTACGGTTTCAAAGCCATGCTTCATATAAAGCGGAAAGCCGAAAGGCGAAGCTTGCATGAAGATGGGCAAGTCCTTTTTGTCTGCCAATATGTTGCCATACTCAACGAGAACATTACCCATACCACGTCGTTGGAAAGTCGATTCTGTAGAAAGGACTTTGCAAAGAATGTGGCGTTGCCCTTTAGTCCATCTCTCCAGCCATCGATTGGTGTCAGCCTGCACGAACATTGGCAGGCCTGGAGGGAAGTCGAATTCGCCTTTAGCCAAATCTTTTGTCGAAGCTAAGATCTTCGCTGCAGCCTTCTCATCTCGTTCTCTGATTTCCACATCGGTTGAAGTATTCTATGAGGCCCAAGCAGTAATCTGGCCCGTATCCTTGTCAACCAGTTTGATATGCTGCCAATTCGGCTCACCGACTTGACCTTCGAGCATCTCCGTCACTCTTTGCTCGAATACTTTTGGATTGTCGAACTACAAGGCAAAAGCATTGTCGGGGAGACAAGCAAAAACGTGGATGTAAGCGAGTCTGGGTATATCTGCACGAGTCGCAGGCGCAAGTTCAAATGTTGGAGACGTTTGATTCATGATGCTTGAGTATTATATGCTGAATATATTTTGAGATGAAATAGGCAATCTGAAATTTATGTTTTTAAAGGCTCTTGCGATGTCATCTTCAGTTGCGAGATTATATAGATTATTGGCTCTATAGAGCTAAACTCAGAATACAATGGATAAGAGAGGGGCAGGCGGCGCAGCAAACGACATATACAATGTGGAGTGGCTCAAATTTGCGTGATACTCCCGGAAGTTGTTGAAAGATTGGAGCCCTCCTTCGACCTCCGTATAGCATCGCCTATAAGCATCAAAGACTGCCAAGATAAAGAATCTCAAGGATGGTTATATGCGTGTTAGATTGATGCAGAAGAAGACAGACTTGGCAGATACCGAACAGTTGGGACCGATGAGGCTTGTGAAATCTTGGCCAGCATTTTAGTGATGCTAGTTTGAACGAGTCCTTCTATTCTTGCTGTCTCTGGGATTCTCGACAGAGCGGGGCCAAGCCGCAACAGGCCGAGCTTATCAATATGTAAGCTTCCAACACCACCAACATTACGGCTCACCTCCAAACGTTAGAAGTCTTCACGGAAATTATAGCCTGGATTTTGCCGCATTGATACATTATCACTGTGATCTTTCTACTCTTGATTGGCGTAAAATCTCCTTTTGAATCCGGATATCGTATTATCCCGCTGGTTGCATCTTGTAATTTAGCAAGAATTATCGGGACAGTACTATCAGGAAAACTACGTTATCATTATTGATACATACTTGTGGGCGCTATGCTTCTGGAGATAGGAAGCTGTCTTCTCACGAAATTGTATCCCACAACTTCAAAGAAACGAATGGGCTATGAGATTCTCGCTGGCGCCGGCACGGAACTTGGAAGTCCACTTCTCCTACTGGTTCTACACTCAAATAGTCTGTCTTCTGCTGTACCACAGTTATGAGACTAAAGTAAATGTCTCTGGAAGGATTTTGAGTGAAACGTTACTGGAATATCATTATCACAGCAGCCTAAGTTACAACGCAAAAATTATAGCTACCTGGTCCAAGCATCCTGCTGATATTCATCTCATCACTAGCCTTTATATTCCGATATCTCATATCTAGTACCCTATCCCATAGGGGATAGAGGATGCATTCGAGCTATCCAGAAACTTCACCTGAGCCCATCAAACAGTCAACTCATCATTATATCAACGGACTGTCAGAATGTAAGCTTCAAAGGCCTATGCTCGGGTCTTGAGAACTGAGCATAGTATCAAACGCTTAATTTGCATTATCAAAGAACAATTTCATCTCTTGCTTTTTCGATTCCGTTTTCAATTTGATTGATAGTATGAGGGTTGTCAAATCGGAGACATAGAATTGATCAGTGTCCAAGTAGACTTCAGACAATCGGGCTCGATTCTCCAAATAAACTTCAAGCAACGAACTCAAATCTCCAAGTGGACTTCATGAAATGGATATTGATTTTTTGAGTTCAGCCGAAACTATTTCACTTTATTGAACTAGCATCCATCTTGTGAAATTCATCAAGTGGATTTCACGTGATCCCATCTACACGGGTAGAAACAATCCTCATCTTACTCATCGCTCCTCTTGGTCTGGTGATCAGTGTAATCTGTTAATAAGCATCTCACCTCTTGAAGATTTTTATCATTCTTCTACTATGGCTTTGATTAGCTATATGTCTTGCTACATACCGCTCACCATGTATTTAGTTGTATAAATATGTGAAGTCCGTCTTGTAGATTTTAGTAAAAGCTCACTCGTGAGGTCCAGACTCATAGGAGGTGAAGCTCATGTCTTATTTGTTGGTACCATTGAACTTTACAAATTTTACGACTAACATTCCTCCAATTTATGCGTCTTACATTCTAGCCCTTTGCACTTACAAATGTTCTATTGAGGTCAGCATACTGCAGTAACGAGATGAACAAAAGGATTAAACGAGCAGCGTAGCTTGCCAATCTCACTTCATTAATCTTCCGTGCTCCTTCCGTGACCCCAACGGTTCATTCCTACCCAATTCTGATGTATTTTACACCACCCTCTGTTTTTTTCCAATATTTTAATAGTTCGCAGAGCGCATGTAAGAAATCCATTGCATCGTGGTTGGCCATGATTTCAAAAGGATTGTCATGCCATGCACCGCCATAAGTGGCTCTAGAATACTACACTGACCTGGCCTTGCCGCAAGCAATCCCAAGCACGTAAATAAATATAAGAACCTAAAGTTTAGTTTAGTACTCTCCAGGTTTTGTTGTCGTCACTCTTTTGTTTTCCTATCTCTTTTCCGTGTAGCATTCGCTATGCGGGCATTTCACAATGTTTCTTTGCAATTAATATTGCTTGCATTTGCAAGCTTAGTTCGATCATTTCGATTCACGAACACGGCCTTTAATCCCGTATTAGGACAGCAATTTACGATCACCTGGATTGATTCAACCGGATCCGTTAACCTCCATCTAGCACCCATTCAATACTATAATGAAAGTGTTTCGCTAGCCGGCGCAGTATCGATAGGAGGTGTGTTACAATACAGGCATTGCTCAAATATTACACGAGACTGACGGTAGAAATGGCAGTTGCTACATCGGGAAATTCATTGACTTGGACTCCGGATAATTCACTTCGAGATGGAGTTTATAAGATATTTTGGGTTCCTTCAGATAATACTCAGCCTGAAGTGGACAGTCCGACATTCACGCTCGGTCAAATGTCTGTTGGCTCTTCTACCAATACAAGCAGCGCAAATCACAGTCAGGCTAGTTCGATCGGCGCAAATTCAACCGCTTCACCCACTGAAACATCTACCCCCACCGCAGAAAATGGGGGAGCAGCTTCAGCTTTGACTTCACCAATGAGCACTCAGTCCGCATCCAATTCCTCCAATTCCCTCACCAACACCATAAAAATCAGCATCTCTGTGAGCATAATCCTTGGCGTAACACTCATCATGGTCATCGCCTTTATACTCATCCGACGTCGCCGCTATCTAGCGTCCACGCCTCGGACAAAGAGACAACTCACTACGAAAGAAATCGCAGATGATAATGATTCTTGGGATGGAGAACGTCAGTTTAAACCCGAATTACCTATTGAATCAGAGGCTGCGACAAGATCCTATGTTGATTTAGTGAAGAAGAAACATGTGAGTGTTAATGCGGAGCCGGTGGAGATGGATGCGTATTTTGTTGAGAAGGATGTGAAAAGTGGGAATGAGATGGATGAGCGGAACAACAGACGGAAGACAAGAGAATCAGATGTGGGACTGGGACTAGGATTGGGAGACGTAGAAGAGCTGGTTGAACCACGAGAGTTGGATGTGGGAAATTTCGGAACGATCTATGGTGAAGGAAAAATTGGCCATCGGTTTAACGTGCGAGATAATGTTAATATTATTGGAATATAATTGAGTGTATTAATCAAGTATGGATATGAGATCTTACACTAATGATGGTGAAATTCTGGAAGCTAGGTCCTGCAAGTGCTGGACAGGAGTCTTCTGTGCACATTGTGTTGGTTTATGGTGACTAGTATATCTAAATGCAATATGGACGAGAGGGATGGAGAGATGAGATCCAGCCTAGGAAATTGAAATCAACAAATGCATACATAATATCTCCATATTGAATACGCAAGAAATATTCCTTCACGTATCAATGTCGCCAGTACTAAATTTTGTCACCTAAGATTGATTTCGAACCCAAGAAGTTTACAAAAACCGCTTCACCCCCCTAGTTTCTCTCCACTCCCTTTCTCGCCTCCAACGTCCCTTTATCAATCCAACAATCACCATTTCTTCCGTCCTTATTCATCTTCTCATAAGAACTTATAATCCGCAATAGCCGCATCAAACGCCGTATCAACAGGCGCCACAATAGTTCTATCACAAATCAGTTCCCAAACCCTCTAGTCAAATATGAGGTCAGAGATTTATCAAAAAATCCAACGAACCTCGCTGTTTCCTGAAAAGCTGCCGGAATCTTCTCAATGATCTTCGCACTAAAACTATCCGTCGCACTCTTCTCCTCCACCAAATTCAACAAGATAAGCGGACTGAAGAGTAGTTTGTCGAATTTGGGTTTGGCAGATACGATCGTATCGAGAGTTCCCTCTACTACTGTGACGAGGTTTTGCGTCGCGGTGGCGATGGTGATGGTTTCAATCAAGGTGAGATTTGCGGAGGAAGAAGCGACCCAGGTGCCGGTGTTGATGTCGATGAGAAGTTTGGCGGAGAGGGTGACGATTGGAAAGGAGGTTAGAAGACTGCCGGACCACTGGAGAGAGGAGGGGAGAGAGTTAGTTGGAGGGATGGATGAATAGAATATGATAATGATGGGAAGATCGGGAGGGGAAATGTGACATACACTAGAAACTGTTTGGTTGAGAGAGGTGGTTGTATTTGAGATTTCCGAAATGGCATCTACGATCGCTTGGCCATCACAAAGGACTTTGGAGGCGAGGAAGAACACGGGGAGAATAGTAAAACGCATTTTGAAATGAAACTTTGGGTGTAAGTATGAAGAATTAGAGGTAGATAATGACGAGGAAAGCTTTTAGAAAAATTTCGACGATCTCATACACTTATGCGTATCCGCATTATATATCCCAGATCGGATAAATCCATTGTTATCTCTCACTCTCTCAATGGATATCGATCGGCAAGCAACCAGACAACAAATATCTGCAGCTTTTAGGCACTTTCAACGCATTGAAATCCTTCAATGTTTTCTGGTGGGTGCTCATCATAAACAGTGATGATGTGATGAGGGGAAGTACAAATGAACAGGATCAATGACTAGTCACCCGCAGCCAATTCCCTGCAAAGTCCCTTCGGCACAAAAGCATGGCAAGCTTAATTTTATCTTCGGACGGATATGTTAAAGAATAAACAAGCTAAGTATGCTGCAGGAACACATGTCTGCGGGGTAATCTGGGGAAGTATCCTTGTCTGCCGCGGTTTGGGGTTTCACATGTGAAGGACCGGTAGGGATGATTTGGACAAGCGAGATCACTGAGATCGAGGAAGCTCTCAGTCAATCATTCTTCCTCATTTGATAATGTGATTTGGGTTTTCTTGCCAGGCGAGTCGTACGGAACGCACATGATTTGTAAGGTAGTATTTTTTAATGCATTGAGAGACTTTTTCCGTTGGCTCGTGGAACAGTTTCTTAGGAAAATGGATTGCAAGGACCGTTGCATTCAATGCACTCGACCTCCCATTATTACGATTGATAGCAGTCTTAACAGAGCAAAGCAATAATGTCATCGACTTTGATGTGATCGTTCAAAAACGATGCAGAGGCCCACCGTTCATAGATCAGTTTTTTACCTGATGCAATGCTCTGCTGGTCTAAAAGAGGGGATCAACGTTCCCTCATAGAAAGTGGTCTGTCAATCTTTTAACTAGAGGATAGCTAACTCTTTCGAGCTCTCAAACTATGGGGTTCAATATTTCACCTCAAATTCCATGTCATCTTTGTTCAAGCCCGATCTTGTAAAATCTATCTTGGTCCTCCAATTTCAGCTCACACATTCAACATCAACTGTCCGATGCTAATTCGTGAAACCCATGCTTGTTGATCGATACCAATTTATTCAATCAACGCGTGATATAACATTGACTCGTCGTAATATTTCATCGCTAACATCCACATCATCAACGTCTCAGGTGAGGCACTGGCCTTACTGTTGTCTATTTGCTCGATCAGCGCCGGAAACTCCTTTGAGTTCGTGACAGTTGCCGTTGCAACTTTTATATGAGAGTCAGTAGCCTTGTTCTGGGCACCATTCAACATCATTTGGGAAATTCTCAAAGGTCCTGGCATCGAGGAGTGTGCTGAAAGAAAATGACCTTGGCACGCAGGTAATCCAAACTGCCCTGGCTCATGGTCAAAGACAGAGACAAGCCAGCTAGTAGTCTTTCTCGCATCAGGTTCCCCGTCAACTAGGAGAAATGATTTATGTGTCTCTATTCCAGATACTGAATGGATCGTCCACACGGAAAATCCGTTTGCAACGCTGGAGCCTGGTATCACAGTGACTTGGTGCCCAGAAGGTGTAATGCATTGTTCCTACTAGAACCATAAAATCTTACGAATTCTGACTTAAAATATGCATGAAAGACAGAGCCACTGAAGACTATTTCTGACCATCCACTTGGGATCTTTTTGGAGGTCGCCCTTTGGTCATGAGCCGTCCACACTTGCGTAGGGAACATCTGCTTCTCTTTCTTATCATTATGAAATGCATTACAAGTCTTCTGGAATGACTCCTGATTTGATTCCCTGATCTCAATTCTGAATTACTGCTTTGTGGATCCAAAGCATCGTCATAAGGGCACAGGTAGTTTGATGATATAGAGTGTTGCAAGCTCGCAGAGGAAATGGATTTGAGACATTCGTCGAGTCAACAAATAACGGACGCGAATTGTATAAAGCCTATGCTTTCGTTATTATTCGCTCTCGCTTCTTTCCCTAGAGTACCGTAATGCAAAATGTGACATAAAAGAACTCGCAAAATTGAAGGAAGTTATCGCGCCAGAACTATATCGCATCTGGCTTATGTGCAGACCTCAGAGTGGAAAGTCCGTAAAGGGAGAAACTGTATTTCAGGGGAGAACTAAGCGTTAACGTATATTCGAGACGGTACGATTCTGGCCTGTTTTAATTTAATCTGTCAATTAAATTAGTCACAATAAGTCGTAAACACCAAGCTGTTGTCGTCGATGTACCTCCTGTGTTTCAATTAAACTGTTCGATCAAGAGATCTAGATTGTTGAAATGATATCAGATGACCGGCTAAACCACGGGCTTCAACTTCATCACGTGTAACCCAACTTTAACAATTCGGCAGTATCGACGAGCATTTGCTGATAGTTGAGTTCTGGTTGATACAATCTCCAACAACTTCAATTGGCTTGCTCTTACTTTCTTTCCCAATAAAAAGATGTTCTCAACGACTTCTGCCTTCCAATGGCTTCATAATGACACTAAACCAAGATATATGGCACCACCATTTTCCACGCCTTCTCAGAAGTATGCCTACCCGTCACCAATTCTATCGTCTGAGGGAAACAACTCTTCTCTCTACAATCTCTTAACACCTTCATTCTTCTCAATCACTTCTTCGTTCCCATTCATCCAATCCTCGACTTCAAATCCCGTAGCTCCTTTGGTCAAGCCCGGAGATGGGGACGACTCGAGCAAGAACTGCTTCTTTGACATAACTGTTGATTCTGGTGGGATCTTACGCTCGTTGGTGGGTTCGTCCTTTGCTAATATAACTCCAAGCTCCCGCGGGTCGCATCACATTCAAGCTTTACGATAAGATCACTCCCCGAACTGCACGTAATTTCCGTGAATTGTGTACCGGTCAACATGGATTTGGATATGCTGGAAGTTCTTTCCATCGTATTATTCCACAATTCATGTTACAAGGTGGGGATTTCACTAGAGGAAACGTAGGTTATATTACTCACTTGCTTCCTCTCCGAGAAATTGCTGATCTAACTTCAGGGAACCGGTGGAAAATCCATTTATGGTAGAACGTTTGCGGACGAAAATTTCGAGCTCAAGCACACGAAGCCTGGTCAATTAAGTATGGCCAATGCAGGCAGAAATACGTAGGTTTTGTTCCTGATACCCGTTCTTAGTACCCATGAGCCAGTCAGTGATGAACGGCTAACCATCAACAGGAACGGCTCCCAATTTTTCATTACCACAATAGCCACACCTTGGTTGAATGGTAAACACGTGGTGTTTGGCGAGGTAATTGAGGGTATGGATCTTGTGAAGAGAATCGAAGCACTTGGTACTCGTTCTGGTACTCCAAGAGCTCGTGTTGCTATTGCTAAATCGGGTGTCGTCGAGTAAGGAGGTAACAAATTAGGACGGTTTATGTTTGTATGCTTAGTGGCTGCTCAAAATTATTTAGCTAAATGACCACAAGATATTGTGTGTATCACACACTTGATAGTACCATGACTATTGGCTAGACATAAAATGCTATCGGCTCAATACCTTTGATCGGACCATTCGGGCCAGGCTGCAATGTGCTTAGCCTTTTTGTTCCGCTGCTGAATACCTTGACGAAGCAGTGAGAAAAGGAAGGCTAACATTCAAAATAGGTTTGAATCTGTTGCGTATACTTTCCTAGCTGTATTTGTATAGCCTCGCCATTTCTTCTACCATATCTGGGGCAATAGGACGACAATCTCGGGTGCAACATGAGATAAAGCTGGGACGATCAGAGGATCTCCACCTGTTCTCTCATCTGATACCTTTTGATTCTTTTGCCAGATTAAAACCATTAGCATTTATTGATTCAGCGCTATTAATTAATGAGGGTTAGTCAAAGAGGTAGCTTTTCTTACAGAGACAGCTGGAAGTGATTTGAGTGAAATGAAATGGATGGGTTCGGACGCTTGTCAGCGAGTCTAGTCTATCGATTCAAATTCCCAACACTATGCCACTCAATAACCCACCTTTCATGCGAACCCCTCTTGCAATGCTTGTTCAAACACACCCAGAAGCTCACTGCTTAGCCATTACATGCCAAGTAAACTCAAGAATATTTCGACTAAATCGCCTCCGCACTTGTACGGGTTCGATAGGTGTATTAGTGACAGCTTGCATTAAAATTAAAACGTCTCCGCAATTATACGCCGTTCCTTTCTTGATCAAAAAAAGTAAGAAGAAGTTGGTAGCGTGGCATATTCTTCACGCAGTATCATATCAACAAAAATATTATGCTTTCCCGTGAATCAATATATACAGGACTCACTGCTGTCCACGTGATATATCAGAAGCCTCCTTTTTATCAACGTAACTTCGATGTATCACGGTTGAAGCTTGAGAGAGAGTTATTCATAAGCTTCGAGCTTAAAATATGAAATTCCTATGTGCACCACTTGAATCAGAAATACCAAAGCTTTACATGAAATTATTGATGGAGTGAAGTAAAACCAGAATCGACTATCTCTCTGGATCCAGAGAAATACACGTAAATCGAGTTCATTTTATCAGCCATAATAGTAGTACGCATGTTATTTTGAAAATATGTTTAATAACTGTCAAAATGGCGTGATATGTTTGAAGGATAGAGGCATCACTGCATGTGCCAACAGATGCATGAAAGATTCTCGCAAAGTGAATTGGCGAGATCTGGGAAATTAAGCGAGGCTATTTGAGTGAATTGGAAATCACTCTGACATCATTGAGCAACGCTGGATGCTACATACAGATCGCATATCTCTGATAGACATTATGAAGCTAGGGACTTCACTTATCTAAGCGAAATGAGAAAATATTTATCATTTTCGGAAGACTGTCAAGAGCATGGATGGTAACAGAGCGATGATGTAATATGACTAGAACAGCCCATTCATGTGAATCAAAAGGAACTCGACCCTTCAGACGCAAGAAATCGACATGAAGATACGCTTTCAAAAAAAAAAAAAAAAGACTTCAGTACCCATCCGAGCTATCAGACCATAAAATCCCCACCATTCAAGTGAATCCGGAAGACATACACCGATCCTTCACGATGATGAAAAGATATCTGTTTGGGCAATCCCGACATCTGAGAACTTCACGATTTTTCCGAACATCACCTTCCATCTACTTCGAAGATCTTCGAAAAAATTTTTTACCAGACTACTCGCTAGAATGTGCATACTTATCTAATTATTTCGCTGCCACCATCTATCTAATTTGCGATCCCAACCCTTCTAGCAATCACCCTAAGAAAAATCCTCTACTGTCAATTATACCATACCTAGATAAAATCCCCAATTACCCCTCTTCATTCAAAGAAAAACATCCTTCAGAGCTTAAACGACCATTTTCCAAGCTTCGATTCTACTTCTGTGTCCAGACACATACAACGTAATAATATTTTCTCTTTTTAGCATCACATAGATTTAACAATATCACAATAAAACAACCAACAAAACAGAAAACAAATCATCCCATCCCATCCAACCAATAGTCCAAATTCTCATTCGTCAAATACACACATTTTCCCCTTGCACTCCCCTAGCGCACCACTCTAATCGCAGTCCCAAGCTAGTCTGCTAGCTAGTAGGGGATATTATCTAGGAAGATGAGATGAGAAGATTGGAAAGAGCTTTATATTTAATTATCTAATAGAGAATATTATCCAGATGAGCGAGATGAGATGAGATGAGATTAGAGACTTCTATACCTAGCTGGAGATCCCAAGTAGGCAGGTAGGTCTCTCGATACTAACCATCTCAGAATCTCACAATGTCTTCATAAAGACATATCCTCATTATGTACCACAATCCCCAACAAAAGATGTACGGGGTTCATTTATTTTCATTTCATTTGATCTTCGTACTAGTCTAACTACCTACTCATTTATTCATCCAACCAAACAAATCCCACAACAATATATACAACCAACCATACTACCTCCACACTTCCCTTTCATTATCCTCCAAGATAAGATTTCCAGCTTCATCATTCCTCAAATTCCAAACACCACCAACAAATATCCTGACAAATCCAATCATCAGCATCATACACACATCTATCCGGACCAAACCAAGCCAAGACAAAACAAAAAAAGAGCGTAAGAATCCTAAATTCTATCCAAATTTCCAAACAAAAAAATGAACATAACCATAACCGCAACCACAACATCACATAAACAATCCAACTAACTAACCAACATAATTGCTCATTCATTCATTCGCATCCGCTACATAAATACTCCAACAATGCACACGCTCATAGGACTGGTAACCAGGTATCTGAACATATCCTATCTGTATCAAATGAACCACATCATTATTTGCTTATCTTTCCTTCTCCTTTCTGTTATTGTGTTTCCCGATTTATGATTCGGTATTACTGTCGATATTTGGATTCTCCCCTTGAGGTTCTGTATCGGTTGCTGGTAGATTTGCAGTTTCAAAACTTGCATCTGTGGGAAGATTAAAGGCTGGGATATCTTTCGACACAGTTGTCTCGATCTCCATTCCAATTTCCAAGACTGGGTTCTTGTCTCTTGATGTCTGTGGGTTCTCTGTTTCAGAAGCACTAATTTGAAGAGGCTTCTTAATCTCCTTCGGAAGAGGAGCATCAATCTCCAATCTTCTCCCCTTATCTGTTACTCCGATGGTCTCGCCTTGAGCTACAGCCGGCGCTGAGCTCGTGATAACCACATCTCTTCCCTGTCCTTTCCAACCAATCGAGCTCTCAATCTCCCTCATAGGCAAAGCACTCTCAGAAGCAGCATAGCCTCTCTGATCGACACTCTGACCAACTTCATACCTACGGTTCTGGAAAATGGTATCCGGTACAGGTTTCCTTCCTTCAACTTCTTGTGTTGAGGTCGGTTTCAGCGCTAGGATTAGCACTACCACGCTGAGAACTAAGATGAGTATATTTTTCCTATCGCGCATCGCTACACGTGCTGCTTTGACTAGAAGCTCCGTGAGTGTTTCGTTCCCCTCTACTGTCCTCTCAGGAGCCTTTGATTTCGAGGGAGGAGCATAGGTAGAAGAAAACTGTGTTGTTTCGCTTCGGGTTGAAGCTTTCTCATAGATATCCCTTAATCTCGTTTCTTCCGCCTCCTTTTCCTGTTTCGCGATTTTCTGTCGTATATTTTCTTCCTCCTTAGCTTTCCTCAAGGCCTTTTCTTCCTCCATAATCTCCCTAGCTCGCTCCTCAAGAACCCTCTGTTCTGCAAGTTCTGCCTCGAAGATACGTCGTGCTTCTTCTTCTAATGCCATTTCTTCTTCGTGGATTCTTTGGGCTTTTAATTCCAGCTCTTTGGCGGCTTGGCTTTCGCCGTTATGCTGTGGTGACCCAGGATCCAGGTCAGCTGACTCTTGAGCTCTATTCACTTCTTCCACAAGCCGTGTAATCTCAGCTTCAGCTTCAATTCGTAATTTCTCAGCTTCTTCTTCCTGAAGTCTCAAAGTCTCCGCTTCAACATGAAGTTTTCCAGCTTCCTCCTCCGCTTTTTGGGCTGCTTCAGATTCTTTTTGAAGTCGCAAGATTTCGGCTTCTTCTTCAAACAGTCTAGCTTCTTCCTCTTTGACTCTCGCCAAATCTTCTTCTCTCAACCTCAAGACTTCAGCCTCCCTCGCGCACTTCTCCGCCTCTTCTACCGCAGCCTTAGAAGCAGCAGCCAACCATTCGTTTCTTTGTATTCTCTCTTCCAAGCCCCCTCTCTTCTGTCTCAGTGTAACCTTGTCCATCCCCTGCTCATGTAACCTCTGAGCTTCCGATCCTAAACTTTCTCTACTCGAATCATCCGAATAATTTTCATAACTATCCTCATCTCTTTCTTCCGCTTCTCGTAGTCTCTCGATTAAATCTTCCATATCTTCAACCATCCATGGTTGAACAAATGGTTCAATTTCGATATCTACTCTTTCCATTTCTCGCCATGCGGCTGCCCAGGCCCCAGCTCTCATTAAGCCGTTGCTTGCGAAGATTTTGACGTTGAACCTTTTATCGTCTTCGTCTTGATCATCATCTTCGTATCTGACGTCTCGACGGCAAATGTCGCACCAAACTTTTTCTGGTCTGGGTCTAAACCTTCCTGTACTACCAAACCCACTATCTCTTTCGTCCGAGTCATCGTCGGAGGATGTGGTGTTAGGACCCATATAATGCCCACACCGTAGGATTTTAGCCCGAGGGCGGACTGGGAGTTCTAGAGCATCAAGAAAACGCTCTTGAAGACATTCATAACTATCTTGTGGATGAGGAAGTAATATTCCACGAGTAAGAATGGTTTCGCTAAGCTTTTCTTGTAAAAGATAATATGCCTCACGAATACTGTAAAGATTGGCGGGAAGTTCTGGAGCAAGTATAGCTTTGGCGTATTGCCATTGCAATGGAAGAACGGTAACATGAAGAAGTACAAGGGAAGACTCTTCTCTAGTTTTCTTGAAACGAGTTGGCGTACGACTTTTGGAGTATTGAGAACCAGTTGGAGTGCCAAGACGAGAAACAGTGGGATTTTGTTGTCGTTTTACTGAATAAGGAGTGGAAAAGAGCGAAGGAGCTGGTGAATACATTTGCATCGCCCTGATATCTGACGGTGTACGGAATGGATGACGCGGTACTTTTCTCGGACTGCATGATGAATCCATTGCTCTTGGTGCAGACGTGCGAGAATGTGAACTACCGCTAGGAATTCTTGAGACGATAGATTCTGTTGCAGCTTCTTCACCAACAACCGGTGAATTGAGTTCAACTAATTGGTGAGCTTCTTCACTTAAATCGAGATTTCTGTTTGATTGCCATGAGTTTCGATTACTCATGTTCACTTTGCTGGGTTCTTCCTCCGCAGAACCTATTGACAACCGGGGACTCTTGTCGGAACCATCAGTGAAAACATCGTCTTCGACATCTCCATAACGTGAGCTACTATCTCTCCTTTCCATATCATAGTCCCCACGTTCTGTTTCGGCATCGGTACTAGAAAGATCGTGGTGAAGAATACTGTCCTCGTCCTCCGTTTGTTCTTCGTCTTCCATCGTAGCGTTTGTGATATCATATGTCAATTCCGTTCCATCTTGCCCATTGTATGAATTTCTTGCGTAGCTCTCGTCGGTTCCTGCGCTCGAAAGAGAATCGTCATGATCTTCTGGTTCATA
Organism: Botrytis deweyae; assembly: GCF_014898535.1. NCBI lineage: Eukaryota > Fungi > Ascomycota > Leotiomycetes > Helotiales > Sclerotiniaceae > Botrytis > Botrytis deweyae. Next base: position 206,313 of record NW_024066240.1, read on the forward strand.
GCTATCCGCCGTTTGTGTGCTAAGGATTAAATCGTTGTAGTCGTTCGTGGTCGTACTCCCCATGGGATCCTTCTTTTCAATGCTCTCCAAAACCTTTCGCGCTGCATCCTTGATTTCCGCATCGATTCGCCGCATCTGTAGTTCCCTTGTCTCTGCTCGCCTGCGCTTCTCCTCTCTTGCGTGTTTGCAGTCTTCGCAATCATCATGTTCGTTGTGTTTCGTTTCTGTGCCTGCGATTATCGAATCGTCCTCTTGAAACTCTGGTAACTCTTGATCCAATATTGAATCTCCTTCAATCTCAGATTCTTCCATCTCCAGACTCTCTTCTGTATTTCTTTGTGGATCCTCCAACTGAGACATTACATTATCAATATCTTTCCCCTCACTTGTCGCATTCTCCCCGTCGACTTTCTTGATATCTTTATCTTCAACCATATCATTCAGAGAATTGGAATCTTCAAGAATTCTAAAATCCGATTGTCGACGAGAACTTGATTGCGAAATTTGACCTCGACTTTCCATATAATCCCGTCAAGTATACCCGTTTATAGCGATGATCGGGAAGTAAATATTGACGGATCTGTGAAACAGTTCATGCAGCAACCCGTCGATTAATTTTGATGATTGGTACGAGGATCAAGTTGGAGGGTTTGACAACAAGTGTACGGAGTGATTTTACAAGAATCTCATTAGTTAATTAACATGCAGTGCAGATAAAATAGGACGCATGTCTGTCAAAATTGAAATATTTGAAACCATTGGAAGATATCTGATGAAATGGAAGAGTAAATGTTGAGATTGTTCGGTTGTCGTGGTAACCATGTAAATATTTGTAGGGGACCAGGGGACTGATCTTTTAGCTTTTACCCTTCGCAGAAATGCCAAACCAAAAGGTGGAATGAATTGAGGGGAATTCAACGACGAACAAATCAATCGAATATAAAATGGTAATGAGGCAGGGGTGAATGGTTTCCGGACCCTTTTTCGGGTTGGATTGAGAATCATCTACCAAACTTTTGAGAATGTCGGTGAGTGTCAAAAAGTCAATATCAATATAGGTAGGTAGTTCACGATGCTGCATTTTGGCAAAGGACCACCAATTGAACATTGCTAGAACTGAGTGAATTATAAACATTGTTCTTCATGGTATTCTTGGAGTACTTTGACTCTAAATTTATCCCTCATTGCTTCTTGGGTGAAGGAGATGAAGAAGAAGAGAGGAAAGAAAATGAGAAGCTAATTCCATGCCCCTTCATCATCTTCCGGATAATTGGCGTAACCGATGATATCTAACATGCCAGCTTGTTGAAGATTTAACTTGCGGTACAACCCCGAAAGTGTGCTCGTATTGCTTCGTCCGCTTCTTAATACTTCTTTTTAATACTTCTTCTTATTCTTCTTAGTACTTACGCTTCACTTATCTTGGTCTGGGGGATATTCTATCTGTCCGACTAGGTGGGGGGGATTTCAGATTTCAGGGACCAAGAGCTGATCGCTGCTCTGTTCCTGAATGAAGTCTTGGATGTGAGGCCACCAGTGGGCTGTCTTGTTTGGACCGTCGATTAAACTTGCGATGCCTTCATCTCTTTTTCTGTTCCTTTTGATATTGTAACACAAATACTCGATAATGTCGAGGCCGTTACACTTACCGTTGTCGTTACTGCTACTTCAAATGTCGTACTGCATATTCGAGTAAATAATATCCAGCCAAGATCCGAGTCGATGGAAACGGGCCAGTAACGAGATATGACACTTAACTTGCTCTCGTCGTACAAAATTCCGGCTAATAAGTCGTGTAACAAAAGGTCTCTGGGTACCATATCATGTTGAGGCTTGTCGTCGCTACAAATAGCACGATATCAAATTATAGCATTTTTTGAAAAGCTTCATTTTTGAAATTCTTGAATCCAAAAGAATAATTCCTTGCTAACCCACGTCATGATACCTTTGTTAGTTCCAGGGGTCAACTAGTCTTCCCTCCCAAAATCAAGGTCTTAGAGGCTAGAAGGTGGAAATTGGAAGTTAGACTATCATTTCCAAGCTTATTTGTCCCTAAGCTCTGTTCTAGCCCCAGCCCAACACTTCAAAATCAGGCGGGGTGAATTATTTACTTGGAATAATGGAGGGGCATCCGAGTTTCAAAAATTGAATTTCTTGTAATCTTACGAGAATTCCATCTTTGGGATTCATTATTTAGTCTCGTAGATTCCCTTGTTTTTCCTAAAAATTTCTTTAATTCCTATACACCTATATTCTACTACTACAACGACTACATAATTTTGGTTATTCATCAAACCCAAGGAAAGTCATTCCAAGATCTATCAAGATGGGGGACATCAGTGAAGAAAGTAAGCAACCTCTCAATTTCTCAACTCCTCAATATTTCGGTTTCAAAAGAACATACCTAATATCAATAGGAAAACCTACTCCGGAGAATATGACCATGCTCCAAGCCTTTGAATGGTATGTTCCAGACGATCATAAACATTGGCAAAGACTCCACGATGCAATCCCGTCTCTCAAAGCTACCGGTATCGATAACATGTGGATCCCACCCGGATGTAAAGCTTCTTCTCAATCTGGAAATGGTTATGATGTTTATGATTTATATGATTTGGGAGAATTCGAACAAAAGGGAGGAAAAGGTACGAAATGGGGTAACAAGGAAGAGCTGGTAAAAATGGTGAAGAAAGCCAATGAAGTTGGAGTAGGAATTTATTGGGATGCTGGTAGTACTTCCTTGAAACAACATGCTTCTTGAAACATGTATACTAACATTATCTTCTCCCTCAAGTCCTCAATCATAAAGCAGCAGCAGACCACAAAGAGAAGTGTCTTGCCCAAGAAGTCGACGAGGAAGACCGCACAAAGAACATCTCAGACCCGTATGAAATCGAAGGCTGGCTCGGTTTTGACTTTCCCGGCCGTGGCGATAAATATTCGAAACAAAAGTACCATTGGTATCACTTCTCTGGCACAGATTACAACGACGCAAACCAAAAGACTGCAATCTACAAGATTCTCGGAGATAAAACAAAAGATTGGGCAGATGACGGCGATGTCGATTCTGAAAAGGGCAACTACGATTACCTTATGTTCGCAGATCTTGACTATGGTCATCCGGAAGTAGAAAAAGATGTATTAAATTGGGGAGGATGGCTCGGAGATCAAATTACACTGAAAGGAGTGAGATTCGATGCAGTCAAACACTTCAGTGAGGATTTTCTGAGAAAATTCATCACTCTTATGAATGATAAATATGGCCAAGGATGGTTCTTCGTAGGAGAGTTTTGGAAGGACAGTTTGGATGATATGAACAAATATTTGGATCGCATGGGCAGAAAGTTTAGTCTCTTTGATGCTCCATTGGTTTATAACTTCAGCAAATTGAGCAAGACAGAGGGAGGAGACTTGAGAGGTGTTTTTGATGATACCTTGGTTCAGACTGCACCAGTTAATGCTGTTGTAAGTTATTCTTTTCTTTTACTTTCCTCAGAACTCTCTATTGCTTTCCCCTTTCTTTCTCTCAAACACGTGAAACTAACAACCATCTAGACACTAGTCATGAATCACGACACCCAACCTTACCAGGCCCTCGAAGCTCCTATAGAACCTTTCTTCAAACCTCTCGCCTATTCCCTCATCCTTCTCCGCTTCGACGGCTACCCCTGCATCTTCTATGGTGATCTTTACGGCATAAAGGGCGAACATCCCTTCCCTCCATCGTGCGGTGGTGCACTCCCAAATCTTGCTCTAGCCAGAAAACTTTACGCATATGGAGAACAAAAAGATTACTTCGATTACGCAACCTGTATCGGCTGGGTGAGATATGGAACTTGGGATCGACCATTTGGTTGCGCGGTAGTATTGAGTAATGCGGGACCAGGAGAGAAGAGAATGTTTGTTGGAGAGATACATGCAGGAGAGAAATGGACAGATGTTTTGGGATGGGAACAAGGAGAGGTAGAGATTGGAGAGGATGGATGGGGAGTTTTCAAGTGTCCGGGAACAAGTGTCAGTGTATGGGTTAATGCTGAAGCGGAGGGAAGAGATAGGTTTGGAAAGTTTGATGATGATATCTATAAGGAGTAGAGAGGTAGATGGATAGATTGGGTGGGTAAATGGACTGATTGATGCAGGGCATTTTGATGTCCGAAAGGATGTTTTGCGGGATTCTGGCGCTGGTGGTTAGATGATGGGTATGCATTAAAGAGATACACACGGTACACAAGATAGACAGGATAAACAATTAAATGAATGATTTTCAGCGCTCATCATCCCAGATCTAATTTTTGTACTTGCTCTCTATCTCTTCAGTCAAGTGACCAACTCCTTTTCTCATACTCTATTCACGCTCGTCAATTTCACTATTTCGTTGGAAGTTTCTCAAGCGTTTTGATTCTATACTCTGTCGACTCCGATAATAAGATTCAGGGGACTTGATTTTCCCCATCAATCTAAACATCATAAAAAAGAGAAAGGAATGATCAGATTGATAGACCTCTTGATAGAATGATGTAGATATTGATTAGTTTCTACTTTGGCTTAACAAGACCGAGTCCTATCTTAGAGTTTCCATTTCCTGACTAGAGGTAGAAGAAAACTATTTTGTCATCCGATACCTAGTATCAAGATGTGTAATCTTTAAAGTCCTTTTGCAAACCATTCAATGGATCAGAAGTTCTTTCTGGACCGCTTGGTGCAGTTCCAATGTTGGTTCACAGCTGCGTACATGTCTACCTAGTAAGCAAAGCATAGTGAAACCATAATTCTATTTATTTACCTTCACCACACAAGTGAAGATAATTCTTAACAAACGTAGAATTATATGCGTGTTCTTTAACGATGTTCAGAATGGGTTCTCGATACATTTCTGATAATGGAGGGGGTTTCAGAGATGTGCATTGAAATGGAAGCACGATTGATGTTCAGCACGATTGATGTTCATGAAATAGACTAATAAAAGGATTGTGCGACAGAACGCCAAGATCTCAACTCGACAATCTTATCGCAACACCTCTTCACACATTATGAGGGAAAGTATTTCAACAACAACTGATATTAATTATACACCACGAGAGAATGACAACATGATAAACTTTGCATATATAAGGTCAATAATGCCTTTGCAACCATTCTGATCTATTCTCAATTCAAAAGTACAACTTGACGCCTCATAGTAAGTCCTGTCTTGAGTTTACATGTACTCGTTTTGGCACGCATCAGCTCTTCTACTTGAACAGCAATCACCTCGAGGATATTCGCCTTCGATTGAATCACCCGCAGACACTAATTCTAAATTGAGATGGCGGCTATGAGACTGCGCAGGCAATTGCGCGAGTTCACTTGACCTTCGACGACTCGGCCGCCCGATACCAATCTGATAAAATATACGCTGGGTGGACAGGACAACAGGTTCAGTCAGATGCGATGACAATATCTGAAGTGGCGGAACTCTACTCGGGAAATGAGGAAGGAATAACTCTGTTTATCTGAATACTGGTCAATCCCCTCCCAGTATTGTTTTATCCGTGGCTCATTCGATCTGTCGAGAGCGGGCAGCGAGGGGTTTCGAAAATCGGATATGCACTCAAAATTGTTATGTGCAAAGGATACACAATCAGCTTACCGCCACATGCACGGCATACCAGAGCAGAATATGAACGATCTCGACGAAAGGATCGGTTGTCATTACAAGATATCCATATCTCGCTTTGGCGCAACTTATCACGAATGGGTTGACGATGTTTCTCATACTTCAATATGAAGGGTCTCAACACCACAACCAAGAGCGACAGGAATCTCGTCAGTATATCATCTATATGTGGGTGGCACCTCCAAGATATTGATCTATTCCAAATGGCGTCCTCAGGTATATCACTACGTGTGTAGGTGGTCAAGGTAAGTGGAGGGAAGATGTTGACGACATTTTGGCACTTATATGGCTCATGCAGAAGCTCGACTTGGTCGAGATCATATTCGTATTTATTCATGATCGCCACACATCACCGTAAAAAGACGTGAGATTATAAATTTTGTAGAGCCGGTCTTATCGGAATTTGCTGCTACAACATAATGTTAAGCCTTACGCCTCAATCATGTATTCATCACCGCTCAAGAAAGATCTGGAACTTCTTCAGAATTCAAAACAAAACTAGAAATCAATTAAGAAGATCAAATAATCCATTTCAAATTTCCTAATTGCCAATTCAATTATTGTCTTCCGCGGTAAATTTCATGTTCCTCAAAAGAAATCAATGTTCAGGCATTCAGGCCATCACTAATAAGCGAGGGTTGAATTTCACACAAACCCTTTAGCGCCTCAAGAATATTCCAGTGGAAACTCTATCAACTTGAGAAAATTCACCGACGTCGACAACTTGTAAATTTAACCACCACCGCCAACTCCACAAATCAGCCATCGCAATCATGTCTGAAGGAGAAATCGAAGTCGAGGCCGTTTCCGGCTACCAAGTGCTCCCAAAGGAGGTCACTGAGGAGATTGGAAGCATCAAGGTACAACTCAATTAAAATATATCGACAAATGGGAATATTGAAGCTGACAATCTGCAGCTTTTCAACAAATGGAGCTACGAGGATGTTGAGATTCGCGACATCTCTTTGACGTAAGATTACCCAGTGCGAATCATATATGGAGGAGAAAAGGATGGAATTGGAAAATCTTCGACAATTGTTTTGGATGAGGGGAATTATAGGAAGAGCCAAAGGCTAATGCGATATTTTTTCAACAGCGATTACATTCAAATCAGAGCCCCAGTCTACATCTCCCACTCCGCCGGTCGTTATGCGCAAAAGAGATTCAGAAAGGCCAACTGCCCAATCATTGAGCGTCTTACCAACTCCTTGATGATGAACGGTCGCAACAACGGAAAGAAGCTCATGGCTGTCCGCATTGTTGCCCACGCCTTCGAGATCGTACGTCCGACCACATTGTGATACATTTGCAGGAAATTCTAACCATCAAAATTATAGATCCACATCATGACCGACCAAAACCCAATCCAAGTTGCCGTTGATGCTATCGTCAACTGCGGTCCTCGCGAAGATTCCACCCGTATCGGATCCGCCGGTACCGTCCGTCGTCAAGCCGTCGATGTCTCCCCTCTCCGCCGTGTCAACCAAGCCATTGCTCTCCTTACCATCGGTGCCCGTGAAGCTTCATTCAGAAACGTCAAGTCCATTGCTGAGTGCTTGGCTGAAGAATTGATCAACGCTGCTAAGGGAAGCAGCAACTCCTACGCCATCAAGAAGAAGGATGAGTTGGAGCGTGTCGCCAAGAGCAATCGTTAAATGGTTATATTCGGGGATTTTCTGTGGGGTGTTTCAATTTGCATTATGGATGGATGGGCGATTGGCTGCATTTCTGTCACATAAACGACTTTTATGAATGCAAAAAGTCATGACACAACCGGAATAATGGATATATGCATTCAGTGATTTTGTGCCATCGGTTTAAGTGCACAAATTTGTATGGAACCATGAGCCTAGGATGGCTGTAAGGGCTGATCATATGCCATCTGGTGATTCAACAGAATTTTGATACCTCCAGATACAAAAGCAAATTTGATGAACAAATCCCGCACATTCCAAAGCTTCACATGTGACATGTACGATGATTGACTGATGTTGCTAATAAATTCACAGCCAGGCCGCTTCAGCTTTATATGTCGAATTATGCTTTCACGAATCTTCCACCTGCATTCCCCGCTTGTATGAGGTTTCTATGGAGTTGACTCCAAAGGTTTGTGTCTGAGTTCCTTTCAAGATTTGCCAGTGAATGTGAAACTGGATGATACTGGCTGTTCTTTCTGCTGTGTTTGGCGCGTATGGTAGTTTCAACCTAGAGTTGCAGTGTTCTCTAGAGCCAAAGCACCCTCACAGTGGGAATATAGTAGTCTCGCTGCATCGGGACCAATACCGTCCAACTTGCGATTCCGATTTCTTGATAATCGATGGCTGATTAGTTTCTGCGTAAAATTCCGTCATCTTGCGCGTTTCGATCGACAGGGAGGGATCTTGGATAGTTGGGGAAGATTGGTACACTGTTGGTATGAGGTATAAGGTATGAGAATGGGGGATATAAGGAGGTAGGCACTTTTATTGAAGTGGGCGATTGAAGTTTGTACTGACGGGACTCGAATGAACGCAAATGAACGTACAATGCACCCACAACGAAGAATCCCCTTGTACAATGTTCTAGTTGGTGCTAGGAATTTTTACATTAATTTACATTGTTGTTGGTCCACCAGCGAATTCATTTGCCAGCCTGCACGAATAATCAAAGTAATGGCTTGCGTGCCCATGGAGTGTTGCGGATAGTCCTGAGGGCCCATCTATTGACTATGGTGTTCAACTGAACTGCTTCTCCTCCCTCTCTTCCCCTCTTCCTGCCTAAACACTATATGGATTATATGTATACATCGCATTTCAACCTACGTGGCGCAATAACATTAACCCCCCTTCCCCTTCCCGTCATAAGATGTGGCGAAACTTTAGCAGGACTTGGAGTAGGAAGTGTGTCAGTGTTCCCGATTATGTGAAGCAAATGACCTCTAGTTTACGAGTTTCATTTGAAGAATGATACTCGCATGGCTCAATGCATTCTGATCAACACAATGAATTATCTTACAGGTATCCCAGAAGTTTAGAAAATAGGGATGGGGAGTGAACTTCGAGGTTTCAAAGATTATTTTTATGGTTATGGATATCCATTTGCATGGAGTATTTCCTCGGAAGTGTGCTTGTCTTGTTCTGTTCTTTTTGTGCCTGCTTCCTATATTCTTGAAGCTGCATCTATGTCTTCCTGTCTGAGATCCAAGACCATATTGATATTTCATGTTCAATTCATTATTAAAACTATTCATCTGCATGGGATATCAGTGATATCATCTGCTGAATCATTGAGATCATACAAATTCTTGCATTGCCTGTTGTGCTCGTTTACACTTCCAGGGTAGAGACTGAGAATCTGAGATGGCAAACTTGAGAGAGAAGGTATGAAGGGATTAAATCGAAGCCGGTGAGTTCACGAGATTGAATGTATGATACAGTTATGCTCTGTTCGGGTGTAGGTATGTAGAGAACAGGAGGGATGGAGTAGTGTGAGGATGGTGAGGGAGGAAGATGTACTGGGGCCTTTGAGTAGGATCGTGAGCAATGATATGGTTGTGTATCTGGCTTTGTGATATAGCGAATGAATACAAGCACATGGATATTACATACATATTCCAATTCTAGCATAGATCGCTAAGGGATAATAGCAAAGACTTTTCAGTAATATGAATGAGTACATTAGGAACTTACAACTTGAAATGATCGTTCAAATTGACTGTAGAGGAGGGATGAATATAGATAACGACGAGCCAAGTGACATTAATAGGATGTAGATAACGAGAGAGAGTTAGGATACGAGGATAAAACGAGCATTATCGATTTAATTTGTGAGGACGAGTTTGGATGGGCTTTAAAGGTTGCGGTTGAGATATTTTCACACCTTTTCCTCGGGGCGAGAACGAGAAATGAATGAGCGATGTACCTACTAGAAGGGGGATAAACGACTGCAAAATTTAATAGATACACAAATATCGTGTATGTGTAGGCCGCTGAATGTTTTCTAGCTTTTCCGGAGATAATTTGGATCTCACGTCCAGAGATTTAGGATATCACAATTCAAAAAGATAGTTCGGAGATATTGACCTTGATCATCAGGTTTAATGCTCTGAAATGTGATGGCTAAGAAAAGATTTTTCATGAATTTCTATTCCAAGGCTATGAAGACAGCAAAACAATACCCAATCTAGACTACCAATTTTTCGCCGATAGAGCTTCAAATGAAAACTCGACAGAAAGAAAACTCGTTCCGCAACTTTATTAAGTCCCCAACGATCATTTCTACAATCGCTTCTCCTTTGATCGTCTGATGTCCCTTTGAGCTTTGAACTGATTTTGGCAGTGGACGTCTTCGATGCAACAGCTTTGTCTGCATTAGTAACATCCGTTTCTTCACTTATTGATACGCCTGGCACGTCTTTCCGTGCCTGTATACATATTGATCAGCTTCGCTTGATAGAGGTAAATAGCTGTCTGGGTTTTTGTTGAAATGAGTAGCGTACTGGATAAATGCAATGCACTATTTTACCTGACAAGTTCAAATGAATACATCTGGAACATGGTGAATGTCTGTCATATTTTTGCTATGCTTATGTAGGTAGTCGAGGCAGAAGCCATCTAAGGTACGTCAGGCTCCTCGGAGTCCAGGAAATCCTGTGCGGCAAAAGAGATTCTTTTCGGCAATGAAATAGATGCAGGCAGATCCAAGTCGGGTTTAGATTTTAAGAAATTCGCAACGGCATAGAATCTTTTTGGGGCCGGATTGGAAGCAAGTAGATTTGGTTCTGCTTCTGTTTCCGAGGGAGTCCCTTTCCGGAATACATTCGGAGCACAGGTCCTCAAAAGTCTATCGAATTCGGGTTCATATTTGATCACTGCCCCGTCGTAGGAATTCTCATGAGGATCTGAAGAAAAGTTATCTTTCAAAAGTCCCTGGAGTGGGAGTTGTATTGGAGAATGACTGGGAAACAAGAGAGAGGCCTTCACAATGTAGTTAAAAGGATGCAATCACTAGATTATCTTTCAAATCAGTTGATTGGACTGACGTGTTTCTGAAGGTCATCCGTGAAAGCATTTATGGTATAAGACGGACTCGCAGGACGTGGAAATATGAGCGGAATGATTCATGAGGGTTCTGGGACATATACAACAATTCTATTTGTAAATGTATCTGCATCCTTAAGCGGTGCTTTTCCTCTTCGGAAATATTGAGGAAAAGGGGGAATGTCTCCCAAATACTCACATGTGATCTCCTGATCCGGTGGACCTAATTTAAGTGGCAGATACTTTGACCCTTGAACTTTGTCATCCACCAAAAAGATTTCGTAGTCACTTTCCTCCATAACGTAGTTGGGAAACTCGTTCAGTATCATCGGCCTAAGAGGATACATACTGCCAAACGATCCAAAACAAAAGAATGCAATATTGATGCCGTTGAGGGTGATGGTTTAATGTATGGTGCTTATGGATGTATCGAGTAGATCTTGGTGTGTCTTTCAGAACGATAATTATATAAGTTATTATCTCTTCGTGCCTTCTAAATTGCGAATGGAGACTTGCACTTTCTTTTCGAGCACTTTGCACGCATGTAGGTGAAATGAGGATGACGATAATACCATTTGTATACGAATCATGTTGCAGCCCAATGCTCATGTCGACTTTGACAGAACTGGGAAATGCATGGATGTTAAATACTTCGCTCCAAATTCACAAGTTATCGTTATAATGCAGAAGTTCAGGGAGCTGACTGAAGTCCATACACTGCAGGTTAATGAAGCTGCATAATTTGCTTTTGATTAATTTGTAATACGACCAATAAATTAACATCCGATGTTTCCTCTCTTTCCACCTCTCTTGGTTCTGTCGATATGCCCTTTAAGCACCCTCCTAGTATGTTGCAAACTTCTCTTTTGTTTACTCTTAGCCTTACCCAACGTCATCATGAAATTCTTCTTTCGAGATTTCTCTTGATTGGTGGTACTCTTGCCCTCGGCATCCTTCTTCGACCTCCTAATTGCCTTTGTAGACTTATGCTCGCTACGCTCACCCTTTCCTTCCCTAGCCATTGCTATCTTCTCTTCTCTTGTATTCTTTTGTAACTTCGAGAAACCTTCAATTTGATCAGCTGTCAAGGCATCATCCGCATGTCTCGCAGCTGCGTCCTTCATTCGTTGAGACTGTGTCCTTCCTCCCATCGCCTTATTTACGCTAGCCTCAAGACGGAGCTCTTGGAGCTTTGCAAGATCGGCTGGAGTGAGAATTTTGGTGGTTGCATATGTGGATATCTTCTGTTCAAGGGCCTTGTCGGCAGCTTCCTTCTCAGCATCTTCTGTTGATGCTTCGGTGCCGTCCGCTGACTTTTCAGTAGCTTTAACTTCGAGCTTCGCTTTCTTCGCGGCCGGCTTTTCATCTTCACTATCACTGATCTCAATTTCAGCGTCGCTCTCGACATTGATCCAGCCACCCTCATCACTATCAGCATCAGATTCAACATCCCATGCATTCCAATCTTCCTCATCGTCCTCTTCTTCATCCGTGCCCAATTCCTCCGGCAATCCACGCTCGACTCGTTTCCGTTTTCTTTCGTCTTCCTTCCACTGCTCAAGTAGTTCGATACCTTCGATACCGCCGGCTTCTTCCTCACCGAAACGTCTTTCTTTGATTAATCCAGTCTTGAGACCCATGGTAGCTGTCTTTCCTCTATCTCTCTTCTTCAACATATCTGCTCCGACTTCACGGTACAAGGACAACAATCCTTTCGCTGCCATCATTGTTCCCTTATCCTTGCTCTTTCTGTACATAATAAGATCTTGTAGAAGTGTATCATTCATAGCTAATGGTTGTCGTACGCAAATTTCTCGAATGGCATTCAGTCCGGAAGCAGCGACCTCCGAGGCAGAAGCTTCAGAGACGAACTCATTGGCAATCTTCTGTACCAAAGGTTCTAAAGCATCGGGTGGAACAAGATTGTGTGTTGCTTGAGCTAGAGATGCCAAAAATGAAGTTACAGAAGGTTGTCGTGGTGTAAGGTACTTAGTAAAGTACGAGTATAATGAAATTACAGTAAGCTTGTGTAAGCCAACAAGTCGCGAAACCAATTGTAGGACAATCAGTTTTTGTTCGAGGTTGAGTTTCGACTTCGAGTTCTGAAGGTGTTTTGAAAACAGGGTTTCGGCGAAACCTTGGGGATCGTGCAAGAGATGCAGGGCGGAGAAATTCAGTGGATGAGGTGCTTTGCTCTTCTTTTCCTTCCTTCGTACCTTTTCGACGGCCTTTTCCAATGTTTTCGTCTTCTTCTTTGTTTTTTTGTTGATTCCAACTTGATGTTTCAGCTTACCAATATCAATGGCTTCTTCGTCACTGCTTTCATCCTCCATCTCTTCTCTTTCCTTGTCGCCTCCCAAGAAAAACCGTACTCCACCGCCAATAACCTTCTCATTATCTGACAAACTAGCTTCCTTCATAATCTCAACAGCTTTTGCATCTGTCCAGATCTGTCGTTTCCACAATTCTCTTGTAATTTTGACAGCCCAGATTCCTTTGGAAGATGTTCGGTCGGAGGTAAGCAAATTGAACAGTGCTGTCTGCATTGTTCGATTGAGACGATGATTTATGCTCTTCGAATTCGAAGTGCGGAGATCTGACAAGATCTTCTGGAATAGTAGTGTTCGGAGTGTTTTACTAGGCGTAGCCACCAATATTGGAAACAATGTATTGAGAAGGTTGGCCGAATCAATTACTTCCTTTCGTCGCAATAATACCAGACTACCAACGATCTTCTCACGCAATTCGCTTTCAAGTTCGGCATGGTGTAAAGTTAAAATCTGCTTGAGATCCTCAGGGAATTCTGCGGTATCTTCTGGGAAACAGTCTGAACAATGCGCGACGAAATCGATGAGGTCGTGAAATGATACGATGCCGCCGGATGTCGCAGTGGAAGGAGAAGACATAAAAATGTCTCTTTGTGCTTGGTACTGTCCATATTGATTTAGGAAATCTTCTGCGTATGATCTGGTATACTTGTTAGATGATGCTTCCATTACTCAGTGTAGAAGACATGTAACTTACTTTGGATCTCTTCGAATCTTGTATTGTAAATTTGGACTGTAGAGGTCAGCAATGATTAGTAGAAATGTACCAATTGAGTTCTTACAGATCCGCATCAACCTTCTCCAAAGCACCAAGTCTCTTTTTACCCATAATGCCGGTTGGATGCTGCCCGATTCTTGAGTATTCGATTCTGCCTTCTCACTGAATTTCACATGAGTGAGATAATTTTTTTCGTTATCATTATCTTAGCGCCAGTCGCTTAAGTAACTAGTGGCATCAAGACGGCGTGTGAGGATTGATTAGTAAGGTGTTTGAATATGAAATAACTGAGGGCGGCAAACTCTTCAACTACATGCCTTTCTATTGGTTCACATGTTTGCCAACTCACGCTCGCCCAAGAAGTTTATATCATTAATCACAGCGACGACGTGGAATTAATCCATGATGGTTCATCTACGTTATCAAATAACATCCAAGTGGCTACCACACCTCGTATATATTCAGTTAGCGGCCGCATCAACGCGGAGCACGTAGCTAACGATGACTGCATCGATCCCCATCATTATCATGAGCCTCAGCTGGAGACTGGCATCGGAAACCAATGAGATGCTTTGGGGGCCATCTTGCAAATTCTTTAGGTCTCGGATTGTTGACGCGAGCTTCTAATGGTACCACATAAGTTTGTGGTGGGTCTCCGGAATCATTCTTTGCTACGACTGCTGCGAGTAATTTCAGGATTTTTTCTGACGGTGATATCACGGTTCGTTTGAAAGGATCAGGTTTTGGTGAAGCCGTTGTTCAGCCATTATCGTGCCCAAATACTATATAACTCCTACCCAGTGGCAGGTGATCAAAGAGCCCATAAGTCAATGCAAACCCTACCCCTCTTCGTTGTTTTCATGCCCCCCTTCCTTTACCCTCATTAGTGGCAATGAACTCGCCCACAGATTGTCCATTTATTTCTGCGAAAATGTCTGATGCAGATCCATATATCCTTACAAAACTCTCTGAGCATGTGTCACAACATCTGAACAAATCACTTGATCAAGCCGTGGAGAATCTATCTTTGAGACTCCAGGACACGGCTAAAGATGCTATCGCTGATACTAGAGAAATCAATACCATTATTGACCAGGCGGTCAGAGAAGCCGTTGAGAAGGCATTCGAGAAATCTATGGTAACGGAAGTTGAGCCTTCATCGATAAAATCAGAGTTTAAATTCCCACCTCCCCGGAATTCCAATTTCGTGGGCCGCTCTTCAACTCTGGCAAAACTACTTAGCCTATGGAAACCGGACCAAAAGAGTCGATTGGCAGTAGTAGGGCTTGGAGGAATAGGGTATGTTATTTGCCCTCAATAATTTCAATGTCAAAACTCACATCCACAGGAAAACCGAGCTCATTACTGAGCTTGTCTACCAAATTAGAGAAGCATCACCCGCATCAATATATTGGTTTGGGCCCGGAAACTTGCTTGCACCTTCCGTCGACGGACATGAACCATTAGAAGATTGGCTACGGCCTGGGCGAGACTCCGCAAGTTTATTGGTCGTTGATGCCGGGGACAATTTTGATTTTCTGCTGCAGCACACTGAGCACGGTAGACTGATTGACAGGCTACAAAGATTCGAAGGTGCCATCATACTTATTACAAGGACTAGATCGAACGGTTGTCTTTTAAGTGGCCCCCACAATATCTTCGAAGTGGGATGTCTCGAGCTCGAACCAACAATGTGTTTATTACGAGACAGGTTGACCGTTGACCTATTCGATAATTCAACTGATGAGCAACTTCGCGAAATCGCCCTTCTTGTTAATTGTCTACCGAGAGCCATTGTCCAGGTCTCAAACTTACTCAACGATACTTCGATGAAACTGTCGCAATTCATCTCCATATACCGAACAAATGATCACTTCAAATTACGACTGCTGAGTTCGGTAGCTCCGCTTTTTACAATATCGGAAGAAGAATCTGTTATTGGAAAGGGCGTCATGAATGCTAGGCAATTTCGATCAATTTACCCTATGGCAGCTCGTATTCTTCACCATCTATATTATCTTGGTGGCAACGCAGTACCACGCTCTATCATCTGCTCATTGGTTGATCCTCTTGATCTCATTGTCGTGATGTGCATCTTGAAGGGGAATTTTCTCGTCACAGAGGACGATACTAGCGAGACATACAATTTGCATCCCTTAGTCTTCTTGTCGCTCAAGAAGGTCATTACCAGCGAAAGATCAGAAGCGGAAGAAAGTGAGATCGAGCAAGAGCTGGAATGGTACACACAAGCAGTTGTTGCCTTTGGGAATCACTACCCTGACTCGAATAGCAAGGATCGAGAATGGTGGAAAACATGCTTCGAACGCTTCCTTGGTGATGGAAGCAAGAACAGTGATTCTGTACGAATTGCGCTGGCTTTGGTCTACAACAAAGAATCCAAACATCTTGTTCGCATGGGCCTCTACAACGATGCTTTGAAGATGGCAACACACGCAGTTGATACCTTACCTGAGGCAATACCCCACGAACACCTTAATGTGCTTCAACATCATCTTTCGCTACTCGACCTACTAGCCAAGTATGGAGAACTTAGAGATGCTTTGCAGACGTATACTGAGGAACAGCCAGATGAGTTGTGGAAAAAACGCGTTGAGGGCATCCTGTACTTATCAGAAGGTACCAACAAATCCGATGTCGTTGACCTCTTCCGCCAGATTCGCCGAACGAAAGAGTCCATGAATGCTCCGGAAAGTGATTTATGTACCAGCATTGACGACTATGGGGCGGCTCTCATGCTGATTGGCAATTACCAAGCTGCTGAAATAGAATTTTCGACAGCTTTTAGGAAAAGGGCAACATTTCTAGGAACCAATCATCCTGACACTCTCATCAGTTGCCAACACCTTGCAAATGTACTGCATAAGTCTGGCAGGTTTAATGATGCCCTTAGATTTGTGGAAGGTGCCATACGTGGAAGTCAGATGTCTCAAGGTGACGAGCATCCTCAAACTCAATATATCAAAAGTCTTAAAGCACGGATTCTACTGTCCAAAGCCGTTTCGTCGTCTGATTACAATGAGGTTGAATCACTTCTTACCAATGCTGCCGACGTTCTCACTACTCACCTATCCGACTCTCATCCTCTGGTTTTGACTTGTAGAAGCAACATTGCACTAGTGATGCTAGCACAAGGAAGATATGATGAAGCCTTAACCATGAACCGTGCTGTTTTGACCGCAAGAGAACATGGTCCATGGCTAGATCGTGAGCGACACCCGGACATACTGACAAGTCGACACCAGATTGCAGAATGTCTGAGGCTCAAAGAAGGATGTCATGCTGCTCAGAGTTTAAGTTCCCAAGTTCTGATTGATAGAACGCAAATATACACCGAAGGAACTTTCGAAAGCGATGACTTTCATCCCGAGCAGCTCACAAGTCTCCACCTCCAAGCTCTCATCCTTGCTGGCCTTGGTCAACATAGCGGAGCTCTCCACAAAATGGATCTTGTGTTGATCGGTAGAAAACGCGTTCTCGGAGAGTCACATCCAGATTACCTCAATAGTCTCACCTGTCGAGGTGAAATTATACGTGGGCAGCTCCCTCTTGAAGAAGGGCGGGAGGAGATGTTGGACACTATCGATGCTCTTCATGGAAAGGCTTTAGAGGGCCTTACTCGAGTATTTGGTTCTCAGCATCACTGGACACTTCAGTGCCTATCTTACATGGCAGCTGCAAAGCGTGAACGCGGCGATGCCTTGAGTTACACCGAAGCCGCTGGGCTGTATCGTCATATCTCACGAGCTTATGAGGGAAATATGGGTGACCTCCACCCTGAAACCGTCAGAGCGAAAGCCCATCTCGCCGAAGTGATGCATCTTTTGGGAAACCGTCCTGAAGAGGCTAAAAAGGTTTTCAGAGAGGCTTGCGCTGGACTTGCGAAGGTATTTGGATCAGACGCCCATGCTACTATCACCGCGTATAGAGGGTATGAAAAGTTTGCCAAGGATCTTTCTGATCCGGTTTAAGACTTTTAGAGGGTAATGATGGAAGGATCTTGGAAACAGCATGATCAAGGATTGTCAGGAAACACATATGTCGGATTACATGTACGGGAAGGGTAACCCAGCGTAAACGATGTTCGATTAGGCGTTATAATGGATGGATGGATATTTTGGATGGAGCGGTTTATTGACCCTTGTTCTCTCCTTGCTGGCTCAAATAGCAGGAGTAATTCACAGAAGCCTCGTCGAAGGCTGGAGTTCATGCACGAATTTGATAACGTTTCTTGTTACGTCCACTTTTATTTTTGTACAAATCATAGAGTTCAACCGGAGAACACAGAGTGGTTTCAGATGTCTGATATCAAATCATTCATACACGCGATCCATTATTGTCCGTTGATGTTGCAAGATGCAATCATTGTATATTTCAAACCTACCACTTTTAGCCTTTCTAGTTCAGCCTATTTGTGTTCCTGAAATTTATGCCAGCAAACACTCACACAAACGGGTCTTTGTGCTACGCGAATCCAACCCAAGGCGCCACGTTCTATGTTATTACAATGGCCAGTAATTTTTGGGGGCCTTGCTTGCAGATTCTTCCATCATCTCCATCATCTTGTATTTTATATCTGGAGCATATTTGCTTGAATTCCTATCGGTCCTCAGTTCAATTCAATTGATTCTTTTTCTTTTTGCATAACTGGCGCGATTTTCATTATGTATGATTGAAGCTCTCAGATTCTCCCTGGTGGAACTCGTACTGTAAATATGGCTCCAATAGCCTTTTCCATTTTATCCCCGCGTTCGTTTCCAAACAAAGTCGCAAATTCTACATCCCCAATTATAAACCTTGTTACCCAATCTTCTGCCGCATTCTCTGCCTACACCCCTTCTCCTACCGCATTTCCCGCTTCCTCAACACTGCCTCTAGAATCTCCAATCCCGACTGCGCTCCCCAATGTATTGCGTGAAAAATTCTCCACTATCATAGTTGATGCTCCCACCACTACTTACACGTCCTACATCGAACTCAACGATAACGCATTTGCTTCTGAACCTGCTTCCCTTCCTGATTCGACTCCCATCGGTGATTCATACACAGTGGAGACGCAGGCACCTCAGCCCAACAATAGCGGTAGAGATATCGGAATAGTTATTGGGTGTATTATTGGGGTATTGATTCTAGGACTGATAGGTTGGGTTTACATGATGAAGGCGAAAAGCAGTCAAAGGAAGAGGAGAAAAGGGAAGGGAAAGGAGAAGGAGATTGTGAAGGAAACGGTGAAGGTTAAAGTAAAGGTGAACAAGAGAAAGCACAGGAAACATAAGAAGTATAGGAGAACGGAAGTGGAAACAGCAGGGGGCTCTGGGGGTGAAGCACCGGCTGCTGGAGGTGCTTAGATGGCATGCGTAGGGACAACCCTTCCTCTATTCTACGGAAGTTAGTTTGGCGAGCTGGGCTGCATAAGCTTAATGTTTGAGCTCTTGTTGAGCAACAGTCATAAACAGAGTGGTGAATTGGGCACGAGCAAGCTCAATGAAAGTTCAAGTGATTACTTAGAATCAAATTGGAGATTGGGAGAAGCCGCGAACTGAACGCTGGTTAGTTCGAATGGGCAGGGTACGGAATGATCGGGAACTTTGCAGCGCCAAACGATCAACCAGAAAGATGAACTTTCGATATATCAACAGTGCATAATCCAGAATTGGATCTAGACCAATTGAGTTGTTTTGTTCATTATCAATATTGTAGACAGCCAAAATTCAAGAAAGGACATATTTCACATTCCGCGCTACTGCAGGATATTGCACTAGACACTCGGCTTGCCACATCAGGCGACATGCCAAGAAATTTTTACTGTACGAGCCGGGGTAAAGGGTCTTTTAGGGATCGCATATAGAATTAAGCTTTGCTGGGCGTGGCAGTGTTGAGCCTTAATTTGATATACATGTGGTTAGAAATGTGCTACGGGTTACTTTGACGCACGAAAGGTCATTGAACAACGCGTGAACAGCTATCTATGGAATGAACGATCTCTCAAACAGTGGTTACTTCTTTTCAAAGCCTTTCAGGAACTGTTTTCCCAAAGGCTGTCATATAATACTTGAATACATTCCATCGAAATGAACAACGCCAGAACAATGAATGTTAAAACATACAAAGAGGGACCTCCGCTTCAAAGGTAAGGACATCGTCCCAACCAAGCATTCAGCACTCAAACACTCGAACAAACAATCGATCAAGTAACGCCATGAGTCATCACCGACGCCGAAAACACCACTCATCTCGCCGCCGCGAGAGTGAGAGGAGAGAGGCACGAGATCGATGGTCGTACGCCGATCCAAACCACCCGGTCGAACTCCGCGAGATCCGCAGGGAACAAGGTCACACTCCACGACGCCGTGAGGTAAGACCACGCAGGAGAAGAGAGGAAGAGCCTTCAGGTTGTTGTATCATCATGTGAAGAATCACGTGAATGATGGAGTGAGGGGTAAATTGCTAAGCAAGCAGTAAAGTAAGTTGGGAAACAACTTGACTTTTCCATGCGTTATTTCTCCTTCAGAAGTCCTCCACAAATGATCAACAGCATCTAGATAAGTAAGTCTGAAACCTATTTGACTTGTGCGAGCGCTCATGATTCCAAATAAAACAAACCTCCATGGAGATTAAAAACAATGCTCTATAGTCTCTCGAAATGTGCAAATGATCGAAACCCAAAATGATGAACTTCCAATATAATCAATTGACCTACTTCATATTCCAAACATCGTGGTTAAGTGACCCTAACATAAAAGAATCAAGGGGTGTACTCCAACTCTACAACCCTACAATATCATGAAATCTAAGCGAGGACAGTATTCACAGCCCGGTGTGTGTTTCATAGTAGTCCGGACTACCTCTCTCGTGGACTACCTCTCTCTTTTGGGTGGTCAAAACTTTGAGGCAGGAATGCCGACCTTGGCACTGCAAGTATCAATTCATGAATGAAGTCAGAGATACAAAGAGATCTCAGGGATCCAATAACCTCGAGTGAGCAGATTGATTAGATTTCCCTAAATCGTTCTTAGATAGCGTTTCATTCATGCCCAGAGCTTCTACACCACTAGTATGTTCTCACAGTCTAGACCGTGGAGCTCCAGAAAACGTGGAGGTCGAATAGAGTTCTCACTTGACGCGTCTTCGCATTGATGTTCTTCCTGTTACGACTAGGAGATACCGAATTGGCAATCTGACCCTGAACATACACAAGCCACCTATCCAAACTGCACCCTGTTTTCATGTTATGCCGTTCGATCCAGTGCTATAAAAATCTGGCATCCGATCCGGGGTACAGTAGTGGTGGAAAAAATGCCCGACTAAAAGCGGCATTGACCCCGCAATACGCTACGATGTGTATCTTCGTATAATCTTACCTAAGCCTTTCAACAACCTTCTTCTTTAATCCCTGACTACATCCCGCTCGACGAACACTTTGAGCACCTGAATGCACCTTGTAACTAGTATCCTGCAAGGCTTGTTGAAAAGAGCTTGCAGTTGAGGAACTATCGACGATCAATGGGAGGTGTACGGTGTTGAGGGGGAAAAGGAGGGCGGAAATAGCTCGGGAATCAACGTCGGTCTTTCATTTGCTAGTAATGTGTTCATCAATTTGGCAGAAGTCTGCAGTGCATTGGAAACCAAGAACGTAAGCTGTGTCACGTTCAGATTATTCTATAACTCAATTGGCTTCTCTTTTCACTCCAGGTACTTGATTGGAACTCTGATTATTGCCCGCATACGGTATGTGAACTCGGACTGCGGGGTAAACTCAAAGTGTTTTGATTACGACGGCAGATCACATTTCCCCGCGTCGACCACATTTCCTAGATTCTAAATGTTCTACTCGAATGTCCGATGATGTCTTCCTCTCCTTGTGCCTGTCTGTGAGGGCGTACTGAAGCTGCACCCCTAAACTCGCGCATCAATCACAATTGTCGTCCATCAAGCCGGCATCGTCATGGTAAGACAAGAAGAGGGGTAGCGACATTAGCTATGGCTTAGTTGCTCTTGTTTTGCTGCTCCCTCTGTTCATGGACCTTCAGGAGGCCAATGGTCACCGATTGAGTATGCAATGTTACCACATACAAGGCGGAGATATAGCTGATGCTACACGAAGCCTCTACTTTGTTAATCCGGGTATCCGGAGCCAAGGGGTATAAGAGATTGAGAGTAGAAAAGGTTGCGTGTTTCCTCATCTTTGTAGTATTCTTTACCAGCTTCACAAGTTGCAAGTGACACACAACATTGACAGAATTTGAATAATACAGTGAAAATGACGATCCCAGATGAGTTCGATATCATCGTCTGTGGTGGTGGAAGCACCGGTTGTGTGATTGCTGGCAGGTATGTCAATATCATTTCAGATATCTATCCTCATTAGCTCGGTACTGAGTGGCCTGCAGACTTGCAAACCTCGACCACAATCTCCAAGTCCTCCTCATTGAAGCTGGAGAGAGTAACCTCAACAACCCATGGGTGTTTCGACCTGGAATCTGTAAGAATTATGCTATATCACTTCTATTGCATTTGACTAATAGCTATAGACCCCAAGAACATGAAACTCGACAGTAAGACAGCATCATTCTACTATTCTCGACCTTCAGAATGGCTCGCCGGTCGCAAAGCTGTTGTTCCATGTGCACATATTCTCGGCGGAGGGTCCTCTATAAACTTCATGATGTATACACGGGCGTCTGCTTCCGACTATGACGATTTCCAAGCCAAGGGATGGTCTACAAAAGAACTCATTCCTTTGATGAGAAAGCATGAAACATACCAGCGGGCATGTAACAACAGGTTGGTGGATATATCCTCTACCAATTCACATCTCTGACACTATTAGGGACCTCCACGGCTTTGATGGACCTATTAAAGTATCGTTTGGAAACTACACCTATCCAATTACTCACGACTTTCTACGTGCTGCCGAATCTCAAGGCATCCCGACAACTGATGACTTACAAGACCTGGTTACTGCACAGTAAGTCGCAATCGCGTTACTTTTGTTCCAATACTAACGAAGATATCAGTGGTGCCGAACACTGGCTGAAGTGGATCAATCGAGATGTAAGTACACCTTGTTTTCCAGTGGAGTCATAAATCTTACATCGTGTCAAGACAGGTCGACGTAGCGATGCCGCCCATGCCTACGTTCATTCCACTAGATCCGTACACTCAAACCTTCATCTCATGTGTAACACCAAAGTAGATAAAATTATCATCGAGAATGGTCGAGCTGTGGGTGTTAAAACCGTGCCAACAAAGCCTCTCTACCCAAATGTAAGTTATTCTGTAGCAATTGATTGAAGCTTTCTGACACTAAATCCCAATAGCAACGTTCACGCACTTTCCGTGCACGAAAGCAAATCGTCGTTTCAGGTGGCACACTCTCATCACCTTTGATTTTGCAAAGAAGTGGTGTCGGAGACCCAAAGAAATTGGAAAAGGTTGGTGTCAAGCCGGTTGTTGATCTACCTGGTGTTGGCCAGAACTTCCAAGATCATTATTTGACATTCTCTGGTATTTATTATTGCCCAAATTTTCATTACTATCCATACATGCTAATACTTACCAGTCTACCGTGCTAAGCCCGGAACCGAAAGTTTTGATGATTTTGCCAGAGGTGTCCCAGAAGTTCAAAAGGCAGTGTTTGATGAATGGAATCTCAAGGGTACTGGCCCACTTGCGACGAACGGTATTGATGCCGGTGTCAAAGTTCGTCCCACTGAGGAGGAATTGAAAGAGATGGATAGTTGGCCAACGCCTCATTTCAGATCGGGCTGGGACAGCTACTTCAAGAACAAACCTGACAAGCCAGTTATGCACTACTCGGTCATCTCTGGCTGGTTTGGTGATCACATGTTGATGTAAGTTATTAACGCTAGATCTCACGAGAATAGACTAAGTAATTATCAGGCCACCTGGAAACTTTTTTACCATGTTCCACTTCCTCGAATATCCGTTCTCTCGTGGTGAAACTCACATCGTTTCTCCAGATCCATATGAGGCACCTGATTTTGATGCTGGCTTCATGAATGATGAAAGAGACATGGCACCAATGGTTTGGGGATACATCAAATCTCGTAACTCTCCCTCTCCCATTAAAGTTGTCCATTAAAGCAGAACCCTATACTAATGATCTAATACAGGTGAAACTGCCCGTCGTATGGACGCTTATGCAGGAGAAGTACAGAATATGCACCCATTCTACGCATATGACTCACCAGCTAGAGCCAAAGACATGGACTTGTTGACAACCAAGTCATATGCTCTCCCAGGCAATGTCACCGCGGGTATTCAGCATGGTTCTGTAAGTTTCATCCCGTATACTCAATATTCAGGGTTCTAGATCTTCAAAAACTGACGAGAAATAGTGGGCAATGCCTGTGGAACCAGGAAAGCCACCACAGATTTCATACCTCAACAGCAATCAACGAGATCTGCAGGAAGATCTCAAGTACAGCACTAAAGATATCGAGCATATCGAAGAATGGGTAAAGAGACATGTAGAGACAACTTGGCATTCTCTTGGTGTAAGTCACTACCCATTAAATGTTATATGAACATTCACCTAACACAAATTTAGACATGTTCCATGGCACCACGCGAAGGAAACTCCATTGTCAAACATGGTGTTCTTGATGAACGTCTCAATGTCCATGGTGTCAAGGGTCTTAAGGTCGCTGATCTTTCTATCTGCCCTGATAATGTGGGATGCAACACCTGTACGTTTTTCTATTCAACCAAACAAATGAACATCAACTAACTTGCGACAGTCTCAACTGCTCTTCTCATCGGAGAGAAATGCTCTATGTTAGTCGCCGAGGATCTCGGCTATAGTGGTAAGGCTCTTGATATGAAAGTACCTAACTATCATGCTCCGGGCGAGCTGAGTGCTATTGCTACTTCTCGTCTTTAATTTCGTTCTTTGATGGAAATGTGAATATGAGGGAACGATCACAATTTTTAACTGTTCTTTTTATTAATGCCACTCATTCAAGGTTAATAGCGTTTTGGGTTGTTATTTGTCAATATATTTTAGTGTACCTAGTTACGATTTAATAAATATTTTTAGTTTGAACAAAGAATTAGTCTCTGAGTTTCGTGTCATGTATCAGTAACAGTTCAAGATCAATTTTTGTCAATTGAAGGCATAATTATCTGTAAAGACGCTTTGACAATGGCCCATAACGAATAGATCGTATCAAGAACGGATCAAAACGAGTCAAATCCAGTTATTGCATTGCTGTAGTTATCCATCTAATCCGAGTGTACCTTTTACCCCAAATCAATTATCAATTCTACCATTTTTCCATCCAAAATCTCTTTCTATCACGCCTCGATGGCCTAGTGGCATGCTGAGATCAAGCGCCAGCACCGATAGATCCAACATTTGCTGTTTCTTTCAACCTATCCGCTAGCATATCATCCAAAGGCTTCAGTGCATCATCCAGACTCTTAGTATTCGAGTTCTCAAGAACTGATTTACCAGCTGTCATTACTAGACGTTCAGGAGCTGGCTCTTGGAGATACGACATTACGCGTGCGCGATGAGCTGCTCGAAACAACTAGTGGTGATTTATCAGCACATAATCCCCACAAGTAGAAGTAACTGAATGGAAATTGATAATAGACAAGAAATACACACCTTCAACTGACTGACCATCTTTGCGAACTCCTCTTCGATTTCCCTTTCTCCTTTCTCCCTCGCCCCCTTCACAAAACTATACTTCTTAAGCACTAAACACAATTCTCGCTGTCTCGCCGGTATATATCTCTCCATATTCTCATCTGTCAAATATCTCTTCATTCCCAAAAATGCATCTAGAGCTTGGAAGAACAAAACATGGTTTCCAGAAAGTCCATCGTATTTCACATATTCCCCATTGACGATTTTCCCAACGCCCCATCCTTGAAACCCCTGAACGTAGGAAAGCCAGACGGAATGAGAGACGCGGGACTTGGTGAGGTTTTCGTAGAAGACGAGGAAGAGATCGCGGAGACGTGTGTTGATGGTGCGCAGGTGGGGGAGGCAGGTGCTGGCAGAAGAGGAGTTGTAGGATAGGACTGAGAGAACCATTTCGTGGTAGATGGGGAAAGCCTGAGAGAATTATTAGTACTACATGAGAAGATTAGGATGGATGATGGAACTTACGACAACTTCAAGGTCATAGAACATTTGGAAGAAAACTTCCTCGGATGATTGGATCAATTCGGACATTCCGACGTTGATTCTATAGATCCTTTCTCCTCTCGTATTAAAGTTGAGCAAGACGTTTGATGTATTGTTTCCTGCATCGGCATCGACACCGAAGTTTCGCTGAAGATATGGCCACGGCGCGTCGAGTTCGGATGGGAACTCGACGATTTTCTCTAATTGTGCTACTTTGACCACAGGAATGGTTGCCCATCTGAGTTCGTATCAGTATACATTCGCTTATTGGAAGGGATACCACATACCTGTATGCATGACGACAAACAGCAACATAGCAATAGAAACCATTGTATGCATCTCTGGGAAAGAGATCCCAATTACCAGCTTCAACTGCAGCCATGATGGCCACAACTTGGGGAACATTGATCCGCTCCATCAACGACTTGCGCATCATAGATCGATATTTTTCGCGTCTTTCATTATTGGTATCATCATCTAGCGAAGGCGGAGCCGCGGACAGAAGCGGAATGAGCTGGAAGTAGATATCTTTGTATGGACGAAGAGCCATGGGCCACGAATCATGATTTGCATTCGGTGGCCAAGCTCCTGCACCGTCCTCATCAACTAGTCTTGACATAACAGCGGCCAATTCATGTTGATCTCGTAGATTTCTCAAAGCTTGATATTTTGAGACATTCTCGTTCTCGTCGATCTTTTCCTTCACTTTGGTTTGGATCGGGACTATCACTGGTATCGGGACTTTAGCTCGCGTGCTGTAGATTCTGATTAAACTTGCCGAAGCAAAAGCTAGGGTAGACGCTAGAGCACCTATGAAGAGGATCAATTCAAGCATCTTGCAGAAAGTTTTTATGGAAACCCCGTTGTTGAATATTGGAGTATCCTTGTTGAAATGAGTTTCGAGAAAAGGTAATTTCAGAACAAGATTGGAACAGGATTTGTTAGAGAAGGGCTGAAGATTAATGTTATTCCAGTATAGTTTACAGAGTCCAGGTTTTATACTGGTCTACAAGCCTCATCTTGCACGATTGATAAAATATTCGCGTAAGCCCCTTCATTGACGACGGTTACGTGTAACTACAAGTTATTTTTTTGATTGGGTCGAGGAGAGGGGAATGCCTCAATGAACACAACATAAACTTGGCTGAGAACTTCAGTAGATAGCACAGCCTTGACCGGAGAACTCGTACATCTATCCATTAATCATAGTAGGTTCCCCGCAAACCGGCGAGAAGATTAGTTGATACGGCAGCCCTAGCTGGCACCATGTCTCAACTAAAACGCGACATATCGTACGCATCTCTGGAAAACTTAAGATGGCACGATAATCCTGGGAGTAAGCTTATTTTGAACACCCGTTCTGACTGCCAGAAATCCACGTGGAGGCGAGAGCCGTTAAAATTTAGCAACGTCATTCTATATAACCCAAGTAAACAGGTAAGCATGATCCATATACATGGTAGGTTCTATCCCACATGGGCCGAGTGCCATTCTATGATCGTATTTGCTCCTCTCATGTGAGTAGAATGCTTCAATATGTTTCAAGATAGGAAAATTGACGCCTCCATGGTTTCTTTTGGTGTAAGAACTTACCCAACAGGTCTATGAGTCCCTGATATATGCATTGAAGAAACGTCGGCTTATGCTTAACTTAAGCCACAAAGGGTCTGAGAGGGTGGAAACTAATGCCACCATACCAGATAGCTACTGCAACAATGTGAAGAGACGCCAAAATATATGATGTGTCATAAACATTTCTGAGCGAGATATACACCAATCAAGAGTGTACAGGTAAAAGTGTCAGTATATTTTGTTTGTTACTGCGCCCAAAAAATCCAGAGACGGGTCGATTCTAGGTGACATTGCCTGTGCTGCTTGCTCATCTATTGCACCGGAAGACTTCGGGCCCGTATGGGCAAGATGATAGTTTTGATCGCTTAACAAAACCCCATCATTTTCACCATCAAGCAGTTGCTCATTGGGAAACAACCGGTATGAATCAATGCACTCAAATTTGCTCCAGCTCAGGATACACATTTGAGCTGATGCCCAGACAATTGAGCCTCACCCAAAAAGTTCTCGTGTGAGATTTGACTTCGGGTTTGTAAGGCGCTGAAACCAGCACGAATGAATAGTTTGCAAGTGTAGGATTAGCAAGCACAGAAAGGAGTACGCGTCGCATATGAAAAGCCGAAGATACTCGGCCAAGAGTGAGATGAGATCCTTCAAACAACCCATCCACTGGTCGAAGTGCGAAGGTGTCATTTTCATCGATGCCACGTTGCCGATCATTGCTTGATGGCTTCCAGTGACATCCTTGATATCATGAGGTCTGATCGACGGCATGAGTGTCTATATTTATGTCAAAGCTTGGAACGTAGGTACAAGTCCTGGGTGAAACAAGGGATGAACGATAGATCTCAGACAGCGTTCAGACAATGGACTCGGTAGGTGCCGAGAATTGAGTCTCCTCGGGCATGACAATGCAAGCTTATTTGCACCAGTACTCCGATACTTTGCATGGATGAGACATGCTATATGCATTGAAAATCACGCACGCAGGCTCAGCCCTATTTGATGATCACATCTGCCCTGCTTATTGGATCGACTAACAGGTGACTCTTCAATCCTAGTGCAGTTAGTTCTATAGCAATCTTTTTGATCTGTTCAAATCTCAGGTAAACAAGATTTAACGGTGCATCTTCTTCATGGTGGGCTATAGCGATTTCCTCGCCTTCATCATTTCAACCTAAATTAGATAGGTATATTGATCCTAATCAGAGTTACAGTCCCACAACTGCGCTGAGCGGATATGCAAGTAAGAGGCTCAAGCCGTAATCGGGTAATCAGAGTTGTTTATTTTGTGGTAGACTTGGTTGGATAGTGTTTATAATGTTGATGACGACTGAGATGTTTGGGTTTCGATAGAGGATGACCCGATACCGGAGGTACTATCACACGAGCTGACCAGGCAACCCTAAATTTCATTTGGAGGTAGAAGATAATGCGAGAAACGTACAAGATCGATACTGCTCAATATCGAAGGTCTAATTCGGTATACTCCAGTTCAAAATTCGGCTACATCTAAAGCCTAGTGAATAATTGATTGCCAATATTTTGCGAATTCATACACCGTGTAAGTATGATGTATCTAAAAGCAAGAGGTATGTTCTGGCTATTTTTGAGGGAAGTCTATGTGACAATACTACAAGCTACACATACTTGGAGATAGTAGCTGTATGGTCAAGCGGCCTGAAAACAATGAAAATTCAAGATCCATCAGGAAAGAGTGATTTGTGACGGAATAAAGTAGTTATAGAGCTATTTTTGTGTCTCAAAATACCCTCCCTATAACTAGGGCTTTCTTGCAATAGTGACGGTGTACTTCTGGTACAAGCCCTCCTCAGAATTGATGTCATGGAGACATGCTCTGGTCAATGTATCCAATTTCTCTCCACTTATGCCAATAGCTCCAAGCATTTTACCAAGTAACTCCGGATACTGTGGTATCAATTTAGCTTGGACATACCTCGCCATTGCTTGACTTTTAGGCGTTTTGCTTGACGCCGAAAATGAAAACTCAAAACTTTGGATATTGATCACCTCCAAACCACAAGCTCTCATTATCGCTGCTGCTCCAGAACCAGAAATTGTCGACAGTCCGGACTTTTGAGCTCCGGATAAGATTGCTTTGTGCCACTCCCAATCATCGCTCACACACTCTGCGGTCCCGACGCGATAAAATTTCCAGTCTAAATCCTGATGCTCAATTATGCCACCAGACCTCAGCGCATGTGACGTGGTTGAAAAGTACTTTGGCCAATTGTTGATACCTAAGAAAAGCATGCGACCGAAGATATAATCCAATCCTTCCGGTTTGAATATCTCACGGCTTAGGATACCATCATCGGGTTGGTTGTAGTCAACATCCAATGCATTTCCTTGAGCCCAGACCACGTTACCCGGTGCCATTTTCCTTGACTCCTCTGGGACTGGGGTTAGGTCGAGACCGTAAATGGTGGCAGATGGTAAGATTGTAGCAATCTGGATGGTCGCCACACCAGTACCACAGCCAATACTAGGCCACCCAAAAATCAGCAATTGCATAGAATTCTTCGTGGCATTGTGTAGTGACTAGGGAGAACTTTATGAAGCATGCAAAGAAGTCCCTCAATCGGCTCGTTTGTAAGTTAAGAACTGATTATACTTACTCAACCACCTTGGAAATATTATCCAGTGTCTGCAATGGAGCTAAGAGAGGGGAGCCACCAATCATCTCGACAATGGCAGCTGCTTGAGTATCAAGTCGATCTTGCTCAATGACACTACAGTAATGATTTTAGTACAGGTTTCAGTGATTGAAGACAATGCGCCTACTCGTTTGCTTTTGGGAGCACGTAAGCCGCGGTCGTGTCATGATAGCGCTGTTGGCCGTCAACTTTAACTGTTGCCATGTTGTAATTGCGATCTGTGGTACTTTGGGAGAGTGATAATCGATCAGTAAATTGAAATGAAATCAGTTGCGTTCAGGATTGCTCGTTTTGCAAGACAAATCTTGTCATATTGTATTTGAAGGAGCTGGAGTTGATACTCGAGACTCCTCCCACGGCGGGCGTGATGACATGAGATACTGCATCCTTGTCGTGTAAGAGTCAAGACAGGTTGATCACCGTGTATGCAGATGTGTATGCAGATATGTTGTATGTCGTTTGAATTATTTAGGAATGTGGAAGGTCTGCGATTTGCTTGGCATGAGGTTGTGGGAGGTACTGAGGCCGATTTGAATCATTTGGCACAAACCCCAAAAATAAATTTCTGCCTAATGAAAAAAGAAATTTTAGAATCTATATAATATATTTCTAGAAATTCTATAAAAAAGGATAGAATTCAATCTTATTGGAGATTTTTTATAACAAAAATTATATTATTGAATAGCTCTTAGAGTTAACTATATTTATCTATTTTTAGAATTCATTTCAAAACTTTCTATAAAAAGTATATCAATATTTAAAATCTATTTTCAAATAGTTTTCCTTTTTGTATATAAACTACTCTAATATAAACAAAATAAATTTAATAATAATTCCTTATCTCAAGCTCGAGCTCAAGTTTATTTTACTCAAATTATATAATTAATAAGCAGAAATTCCTTATTTCGCTTAAACTATATAATTAATAAACAGAAATTCCTTATCACACTTATCTTAAACCTAAACTCAAACTTATCTTACTTAAATTATATAACTAATACCATTCCCAATTAATATATATAATATTAATATAAACATTCAATTCAATATATAACCTTAAAGGAATTTATTATTTTTATATAAAAATAATAATACATCTTTTTATATATATATATATATATATATACAATTCTATATTCATATACTATACTAAGAGCGATTCACAGGATCACATAACCAATCACGTAATCGTTGCTTATAAGCTTCCGAAAGCGACCATACGAAAACGACCGTATTTAGCTTCCGAAAACGATTATTATTAGTTTCTGAAAACAATTATATTAGATTCCGAAAACAACTATTAATAAAGAATAAGAAAAGGAGCTTTATTTTGAAAGGAATAACCAAATTAGAAAGAGATCTACAAAAGATAAACAAAAGCGGAAAGCTAGATTAGAATGAAAAAGATATATAATATAGACTTTTTCCCTCTTAATATAGAATAAGAAATTCAATATTACAATATAGATTTCTAAATATCACATGTTTTCATTGCTTTTTAATTATTAAACTAAGCTAGCTTCCCATAATAGATTAATATTAATCTAATCCCTTTTATATTCTATATATATACTCTATACCCATATATCTGCTTATGATCTATAATAGATTATAAGCCTGGTATCTTATATCTATAATTAAAATACAAGCTTATATATGTCGATATTCGATTCGAAAAAGCAAGGAAAGGGTTGTATGATTGAAAAACAATCGAAAAAGTGATTGAAATCCGAGCATTCATCAAATTGTATCTAAATTCGTGTCTAATTCTATTAAGTTAACACATATTCACTTAATTCAAATGTTATATACATTACCTAAGTGTATATATACGCTAGTACAAGTCTATATCGATCCTGAATCCCTTTTCAAATCCTTAGCCTATATATATATACATTATATTATATTCTTGTTATATTATTAGGTAGTATAAATAAGAAAAAATACTATATTACATTAAACATACTAATATCAATATTATATATATACTATACCTTACTGCTATTAGTATACTAATATATACACTACACCTTACTACTGTAGGCATACTAGTATTAATAATACACTTTACTGGAGGAATATGATAAATTACTGCCATACGCATATCATATCGATACTACACATTACCAAATATACATCTAATCCTAAACCTAACCCTTTCTATATGTTATTGGATATAATAAAATTGAATATTATACTTCACCAGAGATATAAAACTAGTTATTGTTTATATATAAACCATTATCAAACCATATAACTATTGATCTATATATATATATATATATACAAACCCTTATCAAACCATCAAACCCTTGTTGATTAATATACACTTTACTTATACTATTGAACTATATATATATATGTATATATATATATCATATAGAATTTGCAGACGAAGATATATTTATAAGAATAACTAAAAGATTTTAAAAGTTTCAAGATAATAGAAAATACAAAATAATTCAATACGAAAACAAGAAAGAAACTAGGAATAATAGCAACTTCCTTATGAAACTACAATTTCAAATAATAGTTCAATATTATCCAATAATATAAAAAAACAAAATTCAAGCCGAAATAAATTAATTAAGTATTGAAGATTCAGTATATAGCTATACAATATATTATAACTATAAAAATACTATATATTCAAATCCATCATTCGCAGAATACACTATTTGGTTTTTATATTATATATAGAACACTATAATATATGATTATATCAATCCAAACTACAATCTAATCAATTTCGAAATCCTAAACATTTCTTATATATCGAATTTAACTCGAAAAAAGAAGACTACTTTAACTAGAAAAAAAATCCCTTATTTCTATATAAATACTATAATAAATACTAAATAAATATATCATATACATCTATTTATATATAAAATTAATACGAAATTACCCTGAATGGTTGATAAAAGGATATACGAAAAAACTAAATAATATAGAATATAATATTATCTAATACGAAATAAGGAGGGAATACTATATAAATAATAGTAATCTATATAATTATATTGTTTATTCAATAAGGGTTACATATCAATCAATAGAAGAAGGGATTGAAAATCCAGAAGATTTTATTTATAGCTTAACTATATTATATAATTATAATAAAAAAACTATTAGTAAAAACCCTAATCTTACTATTAAAGAATTCTGGGATTCGATTTATATTTAAGACGTAATTATAAAAAAAGGCCTAAATTCGAATTCAAATTTAATTCTTATTAAAATTGAAGACCAAAATATCGATTTAATATTCAGATTAGCAAAAAGAAAGGTTAATCGATTAAGATTACTAGAAATCCCTATATTTGGTAATATAATGTATATTATAATATAATTATATTAATATAATAAAAGATATTAAATATATTAATTTCTTTAGTCTACTTTTGTCTATATCCCTGAAATTAAATTTAATTAAAAAATAAAATTAGGTTTTTAGAAACTATACATATACATATATATTATCCATAGCGAATTATATAGTATTATATCTTATATAAAAATGCCCTAACTTAAATAAACTTATATAAAAAGGTTTATATAAGTTTATATCAAAAGGTGGTAGTTAAATACTAAATTACTTTTTGAATTAAAGCTTTATAAAAACTATATAAAGATTTTAATTCTATAGTATTTATTATATTATAATAAAATATTTATATATATTATATAAAAATGAATATAAATCAAGAAATCAAATATATTGGCTCTAAGCTAAATAATCGATCTAATTATATAGAATAACATTAAAAATCTAAGTTCTTTTTAAAGGCTAATAGGTTTATACCCTATATAAACAATTCAGAAAAAGGCCCCGAAAGAAAATATTATTTTAAAAACAATAATATACCTATTTCGAAAGAGATTCACCTTAAATACAGCGAAAAATTAAAAGAATATAAAAATAAATCCAAAAGAGCTCTAATTATATTAAAATCAATAATATCAATAAATCTAGTTGATAGATTTAAGAATAAAATTAATCCAATAAAGCTTTGAGATATTATAAATAAAATTTATAATGAAACTTCTCTCAATATAATAAAAAGATATTTTAATAAGCTAATAAAATCAAATTATAATGATTTTAATAATATAAATAAATATATAAATTATATATTCTTATCCTATATATATTTAAAAGAATTAAAATTTGAATTACAAAAAGCTTATATAATATGGATTATATTTAATGGTCTAAACAATTTGTTTGATTTGTTTAAATCAAAAAAAACTAAAAAACTCTCGAAAAACTTAAATAATAATAATAATATTGTAAAAGAGTGGAAGGTGGTAGGGTCATAAAGTAGTCCTTTGTAAATACTACAGATAAGTTACTGAGATGTAGTGCCTTTGGTGGAGGAGAGGAGGAGTAGGTACTACATAGCGCGTCACAAAGCGTACGAGAAGGTGGATGGGAACTGACTCCTTTTTCTAAACTATACAAAGAAGACCTATAAATACTAGCTACAGAAAGAGGTCACGTGACCAGTACCAAGTTTCGCCCACAATATTGATTTAGATAAACTAATATCTGAATTAATATTTAAGGAATCTAGAATGAAAGGTTTTATAAAATCTAATAGAATAATAAAATTACAAAATACTATTCCAAATTGTACTTTTTACAATAAAAAGGGGTATTTAGAAAAAAAATACTTTAAAAAGTACCCAGAATTTTATAATAAAGATTATAAAAGATCTAAAAACTTATTTAAAAACAATAAAAAATCAAATAAAAAACTATATAAAATAATTAAAGAATTAAATAAGCTTAAAAAGTCTAATAGGATTAATAAAAATAATAAAAAGATTAATCAAAATCAAAATAAAAATAATAAAAATTCTAATAAAAAGAATAAAAATTATACAGAAAGCTCTAATATTGAAATAAATCAGGTTTCTCCAGTAGACTATAATATAACATCTAGTTCTAAATACAAATCTAATATTATAATCATATTAGTCAATTATATTAGTCGGTCTAAAAACAATATTATTATAGATTTAGGAGTTATAGAGCACTACTACCCAAATAAAAATTGATTTATAAATTATATAGAATATAAAGTCCCAAAATATACTAATATAGCTAATGGAGAATTTATATTAATATTAGAATATAAGAATATTCCTATTATTATAAATAATAAAAAGATATTCATTTGAATAATAAAGCATATACCAGAATTAAAATTAATATTAATAAGTATTAAACAAACTACTAAAAAGAATTAAATAAGCGAAATACTATCCTCTGAAAATATACATAAGTTTTCAAATAAATCTCTTAATATAAAAGCGAATACTAAATGAATTAATAATATATTCTATTTAGAATACAATATAAATTTTGATTTATTAAATTAAAATAAGAATATTATTTATAATAATAATAAAGATTCTAAAATAAATTAAATAAATAAATCTAAAAAAGAATCTAAATCTAAAAAAGAATTTAATAATATGAATCTGAAAGATTTAAATTTATAGCATAAGCATCTAAATTATATTAATAAAGATTATATTATAAAAACACTAAATCTAAAAAATTCTAAAATAGATTTAAGTTATTGTAAAGTCTGTATATATAACAAAATAACTTAAAATATTAGTAAATCCCTATTGAATTTGAAATTAAATAAATTTGATAAAATTAATATTAATATTTGTAGATTATTTAAAATACCAAAATTAAGAGAAAAAAAATATTTTATTACTTTTACTAATTAAATTACACAAAGCATATGAGTATATTTTATAAAATTTAAATTAGATGCTTTTAATATATTAAAAGAAGTATTTTATTTAATATATAATTAATTTAATATTAAAATAAAGGTGATAAAATTAGATAATGCAAAAGAATTTAATTCTAATTAATGAAATTTATTTGCTAAATCTAAAGGAATTATATTAGAATATATAAATCCTTACCATCATTTCCAAAATGAAATAGCCGAAAAATTAAATAAATATTTAATAAAAAGAATACTAATATTTATTAAGAATAAAAATCTACCAATACTTCTATAGCCTAATATACTAAAGAATATAGTTTATATTAAAAATAGATATTATAATAAAACTATAAATAGTTTATCCTTTAAATTATTATATAATAAAAAACCTAATATAAATTATATTAGAATTCTAGAATTTTTTACATATATATTAAAACATAAAGAAAAGAGAGATTATAAATTTGATTATAAATTAGAAAAAGGAATTTTAATAGGATTTAAATCATTAAAGAATTTATTATTTTATATACCTGATAGGAATAAGATAATGAGTTCTAGTAATTTTATTATAAAAAAAGATATACTATATTATAATAATAATATTAAAAATAATCTTATTAAAAAGGATCTATTAGAAAAATTTAATAAAAACCCTAATAATATTGAAAATCAAGAAGAAAAGATAGATATATATAATAATATATATAAAGATTTAAATAAAAATTTTGATTCAAATAGTTCTAATATTAATAAAAGCAGATTAATAATTAAAATTCTATTTAATTCTAATTTACCTACCCCTATTAGATAATTCAAATATACACAAAGAATAGAACCACAATTAAATATATATAATCTTGTTTATTTATAATATATAAAACTAGAAAATCAAGATTATAAATTTAAATTAAATAATGTTAATAATAATCAATATAAAAAAAATATATTATTATATTTTAATATAAAAACTAATAAAAAAATAATAATAAAAAGGTTTTATAATAAAAATTTAATAACTCTTAAAATATATTCACAAGCTATAAATTCTAATCAAAAAGAAAATTGGGAAAAAGCTATGAATTATAAAATAAAAACTTTAGAAAAGAATAATATATAGAATATTATTAAAAAGAATAATAATATTAAAGAATTAAATATATTAAAAACTAAATGGATATATAAAATTAAATATTTATTTAATAATAATATTGAATTTAAAACTAAATACATAGCTAAAGGATTTGAATAATTATATGAATTAGATTATTTAAATATCTTTACTAGTATAATAAAGTAAATAGCCTGAAAATTGATATTTATATTAGTAATAAATAAAGAATGATTTATATATAAAATAAATATAATATTAGCTTTTGTATAGGGGGATATTAATAAAAATATATACATCAAAGTCCCTAAAATATATTAAAATAAAGATATAATTTTAAAACTGAATAAAGCTTTATATAAATTAAAACAATCTATTAGAATATAATATACTATACTAAAAAGTATATTGAATAAATTAAATTTTATTAATATAAAATCAAACAAATATATATTTATAAATAAATATTCAGAATTAATATTGAATATATTTGTCAATAATATTACTATTATAAACTCTAACAAGATTCTAATTAAGGATTTTATAAAAAATCTTAAAAACTATTTAGATCTGAAAGATTTAAATCCAATAAAAGATTATTTAGATATTCAAATAAATCTAAATAAAGATTTTATTAAATTATATCAAAAAGAATATATAGATAAATATCTAAAAAACCTAAAACTAAAAGATTATACCCCTATAGCTGTCACGGTGTGGATACACGTGACCGATAAGCGATAAGCTAGGCCCTGTTAGACTAGCTTACAAGTGAAAACTCTGTATATCTTCATATTGAAAGATCCTATATTATGACTTTTTGAGTTACATCTTAGTTTATACTCTGTATCTACTGTTCTCAATACCATTGAATATAGATTTCTAATCTTGTTTATTTGTTCTGTAATACTATATAGCTCCCACTAATATTATTACAATAATAATGCCAGTTCTATATCTACCTAATTACTCAGAGAATATTTCTAAGCTTAATATAATTGTGATAGAGGATTCTTAAGCTTAATATCAATATCTCCAATCAGTAATCATATATACTATCGAATTGAAAGAAACCAATCTATCCCTCGAATATAAGGTTTGAAAAGTATTTATTGAAAAACACATTGAAGCCTCCTTATACGAATAAATCGCTGTATAGAATATCTATCTACTCAATCGTTTTGCTAAATCTGTACCTACTCCTACTACACCTTTCAAAACAACTCCTATCGAACCTACCCTTGAGTTATTTAATATTACTATACCCGTCCTATCCACTACTGCTTGCCTAAATAAATATATTCCCAATTCCAAAGAATTTGATGATTTTTGATTCGATTTACAAAGATTTATTTAACAAATATATACAAAGATAAATTCGAATTCTGACTGTTTTCCCATTACCTTCACTTATCTAATCTATATTATTAAAAAACTTATTAAAAAAGCTTACAAACTAATTCTTCCCAAAATTATTCACAATATCCTACAATTTACTAATTATAGCCTACTTTTGAAATACTTAAAGAATACTTTTGAAGATTCCGATTACAAACAAAATACTTAAAATCAATTATATCTGCTTAAACAAAAATATCTTGATTTTAATATCTACTTCACCGAATTCTAAAGATTAATTTTAAAAAGCGAGATACTTAATAATATTCTGATTTTACTATTATTCCAAGAAATCTTTTAAGAATTATAAGATATATTATTTCATAATCTATTTTTATTCTATAATTTCCAGAAATACTCTACTTATTTATAATAACTTAATAATCGATTTTATTAATATTAATAATAAATCTCTTAGAATCATTCTATTACTTTTATTTTTATTAAAAAAAGGACTCCCACTCTACCATCCAAATTTACCCGTAATTCAGTAACCCAACCCTTTTATATAAATAAAACTACTTTTTCATTTATTCAAAAAAGAGATTCTATAAACCTCAGCTTCTAATACTATATTAATAATAATAATTTGTTCCAAAAGGAATAAGAAAAATATTATTATTATAACTTTACCAGCCATTTGATTTATGACTATCTGTATTCTAATATTCGTTTTATTCAATTTAGAATTAGGATTTTCAATCCCTTTAAATACAACTCTATCCCGAAAAGCTTATTAAAGGGCAGAATATCCATCTGATCCCTATCTTATTCCCCGCTTTGATTACCGCCCTGCTCTTCGGCCAGCTCATCCAAATCAGAAAACGAAACTCACCTAATCTAAATCGCTACTAGAGTAATCCTCTATATAAACTCCGCCTATCTACTACTACCATCCAAAGATTGCTTTTGAAAGATGAATTGAATAATTATACGGATCTAATAATCCTATCTGTTATTCTATTTTTAAAAAGAGATATTCTTTTAATCTATATTATAATAAATAGTAATTATAAAAAGATTGCCTTTATCAATCAAAACTAAATATTATTCCAAAAAATCTCTGAATACAAACTATCCACTACCTTCAAAATTATTAAATTCGATAACAAAATTCTATCTAAAAACTGGATTATATCCTATATCTATATTAGATTTAGAATTAATAACTATACCGAAAAAAGAATCATTCTATATATAACTGAATTAACCTATTATCTTGTAATATTAGGTATAGCTTAATTTAAAAAGCACAACCCCTATATCAACTTTACAACAAACTCATTCCAATTCGATAGCCTCTACTACTATAAATTCTATAATACCCTATCCCATCCATCCCGAATAAAAGCTCTTCTCGATGTTTCCCCAAAAGCCTAATCTATATATCTATCTGATTACTCTGAAAACCTCAAGGATCAAGATATAATTATGATTTCTTTGAAAGCCTATTCCGTATATACCTATTGAAAGTATAAAATATTCCAGATCTCTATTAAACAGATTAATAATATTTTAAATAAGAAAAAAGAGTTTGATCCAAATAATCTTCTATTTGAATTCCGAAATTGAAAAAATATATTTTTCCCTCAAAATGCTAACAAACTACCACCACACCAACCATACAATTACGAGATCTGATTTCAAGAAGAAGCTGTATTACCTTTTGGAATATTATATACTATATCCCAAATCGAGCTTGAAGCCCTAAAAGGATAATTGGAAGAGAATCTGAAAAAGGAATTCATTTATTCCAATTTCTCGCCTACCATATCCCCTATATTGTTCATCAAGAAAACCAATAAAGGCCTCCGTTTTTGTATTGATTACAAAGCCCTAAATAATCTATCTATCAAGAACTGATATCCATTACTACTGATTAAAAAATCCCTGAATAATTTGAAGAAAATGAAATACTTTAGTAAGATCGATATCATCTTTGCCTTCAACAATATCAGGATTAAGAAAGAACAAGAGTACCTAACCACGTTTTGTACCCGATTCGGCCTATTTGAGTCTCTGATTATACCATTTGGGCTAATAAAAGCACCTACCACGTTCCAGAGGTTCATCAATGATTCCTTACATAAATACCTGGATATATTCTGTACTATATACCTGGATAATATATTAATATATAATTATATCCAAAAGGAATATATCTATTATATTCAAAAAGTTCTACAAACATTGAAAAAAACCG
Organism: Botrytis deweyae; assembly: GCF_014898535.1. Lineage (NCBI taxonomy): Eukaryota > Fungi > Ascomycota > Leotiomycetes > Helotiales > Sclerotiniaceae > Botrytis > Botrytis deweyae. The sequence goes on from NW_024066240.1 coordinate 246,931, forward strand.
ATCTATTTGTAAAATTCGAAAAATACAAATTCCTGAAATCTGAAATCACCTTTTTTAATCTAATTATAAGAAAGAATGATATCCGAATAGATTTAGAAAAGATAAGAATTATTATAAACTGGAAACTATCCGATACTATAACCGATATATAAATATTTATTGGATTCGCAAACTTTTATCAATGATTTATTAAGGATTTCTCGAAAATAATCAATCTAATAATAAATCTGATTAAAAAGAATATTCTGTTTCTATGGAATACTACTTATTAAAATGTTTTTGATTAATTAAAGAAAATATTTACTGAAGCCCCTATCCTAGCCTTTTTTAATTAAAAAAAGGAAGTAATCCCGGAAATTGATATATCGAATTATATTTCTACAGAAATCCTTTTTTAATATAATAAGAAAAGAATTCTAAAACTTATTACATTTTTTTTGAAAAAGCATTTTGTTATCAAATATAATTATAAGATTTATAATAAAAAACTTCTAATCATTATTCATTACTTCGAAAAATAATATTCTAAACTAAAAAGTATATCATCTTTAATCCAAATAATTATAGATTACAAAAACCTAGAATATTTTACAACAATGAAATTACTAAACTATTATTAAACTTACTGATTTGAATTCCTATCCCGATTTAATTTCTGAATCACCTATCGCCCCAGAAAGCTAAATGCCAAGCCTGATACCCTGACCAAAAGGTCAGAGAATCTCCCTAAGGAAGGGAATGAACGCTTCCTACACCAAAACCAAATTATCCTAAAGAAGGAAAATTTGAATCCTAATCTATTCCCAATTACTAATACTCTAAAAGAAACCAAGATTGCTAAGAAAGTACAATTCGCTATCACTACACAAAGCCAGAGAAACTCCAATCCCATCAACCCTCCCAATCCTATCACACCTAAACCTAAACTCCTACCCACTATACCAAACCCTGATCCTATAATACCCCTAAAGGACCACAAAACCCCTCTAGACCTGCCCGCCGATCTGTTATCCCTATTCCAAAAAGGCTACCAAGCCGATCCTATCTCTAAATCCATTTTGAAATCTCTATAAGAGGGATCCCTGAAATACTTGAGAATCACTTTTATTGAATATTCCAAAAACAATAATTTATTATACTACCAAGAAAAGCTGTATATCCCTGATTATAATTCTCTAAAAGCTTACCTACTCTATTTGTACTATAAGTCCCCTGCTATTAATCACCCGCACTATACTCAAACCTTTAAGCTATTATTCTGAGATTACTATTAGTCTGGCTATTACAATTATATTATACAGTAAATCCGTAACTACTATAATTACTACTATGCTACTTCAAATTGTAGAGATCAGAAAGAAGTTCTCCATTCGCTCCCGATCCCGCAAAGAGTCTGATAAGATATCTCAATAGATTTCATTACATACCTATCCGAAAATATTGATTTCGATATCATTATAGTAATAATTGATTATCTAACCAAAATAAAGTATTTCTTGCCCTACTATAATATCTATAACTCTAAAGAAGTTGTTCGCTTATTCCAAAAGAATATCTAAAAGCTTTATAACTTGTTTTTAATAATTATTTCTAATTATAAAGCTTAATTTATATCCGAATTCTAAAAATATACTTATAAGTGCTTAGGAATATTCATTAAACTCTTTATTATTTACTATCCTGAAATTAATAAACAAATCAAAAAAACCAATATAATATTAAAGTAATATCTCAGATTGTATATAATTTACTTATAAAATAATTGAATAGAATAATTTTTATTTACTAAATTCTTTATTAATAATATCTGGTCCGAGAGTACCCGAATAACTTTATTCTTTTTCAATTATAGATTTTATCCCCATCTGAACTTCGAGTCAATTTTATTTAAAAACAATTGTTCTGCTATAAAAAACATTAAGGAATTTGTTTTCAAAATAGAAGTAATCTCCTTGTACCTAAAAACAAAATTGATTATCAGTCAAGCCTAATACTTGAAGAATACTGACTCCCACTATTCCCCTACCCATCAATATACCCCCAATAATCTAATCTGATTGAACACTTGAAATATCAAAATCCTATACTTCCAAAAGAAGTTTGATTAAAAGAATCTCAAGCCATTTAAAATCCTGAATTCGATAAGTCTTTATACCTATAAATTGAAATTATCTGCCTTTATAAGGATTCATTCTGTTTTTCATATCAACCTATTATATCCTATACATAATAATTCTATTCCTAGATAATATAACCTGCTACCATTCTTTATAGAAATCAATAATTTAAAGCATTTCAAAGTTACTGAGATTCTAAACTTTTATTGAAAAAGAAAAGATTGTAAAGAATCTTGCCTAAAATATACTATCCACTAGATTAACTATAATAAACTAACCAAAAAACTCATTAACTATTTAAAAGGTATACAAAAACTAATCTGCAATTTCCATTATAGATACCCCAATAAACCTAAATCTATCTAAACTAAATCGTTTACCTATAAAACTATAAATTATAACTTACTACTTCGTTAAAGTTTAATCTAAAGAAGGGGGATAATATTACAATATAGATATATATAATCGATAAGCAATAAACTAAACCCTATTAAACTAACTTACAAATGAAAATTCTATATATCTTTACATTGAAAAATCCTATATTGTAACTCTTTAAACTATATCTTAATCTACACCCTATACCTACTATTCTCAGCATTATTAAATATAGATTTCTGATCCCGTTTGCCTGCCCCGTGATAATAGCCATATTTATGATTACTAAAAATAATATTAAAATAAATCCAAATAAAGCCGATTTAAACAAAATAAAATAAATTCAAAAAGCAATAAGAAAACTACTCTATTTAGTTTTAGGAATTAAATGAAATATTGCTTATTTTATATTAAAATTAATAAGATATATATTTAATTTTAATAAAAATCATTTAGTAACTATAAAAAGAATATTTAGGTATTTAAAGGGAATTAAAACTTTAAAAACAATATATATAAAGAATTATAAAAACTATATAAAAGAATATTACAATACAGATTATACAAAAAATAAAAGCTCTACTAAATCCACTAATAAATATATATTTTTATTCACTAATAAACCAATAAGTTAGAAGATTAAACTACAATCTATTGTAGTATAAAATATAACAGAATCCGAGTTAATTTCCATAAATTTAACCACTAGAGAAACTATATATTTAAAGCATATTTTATAGAAATTAAATCAATATAAATAAGAGAAATTCTTATTATATATAAATAATATATCAGTTAAAACTATATCTGAAAATCCTATATATCACGATAGAAGTAAATATATTGATATTAAATATTATTATATAAAAGATCTTATAAATAAAAAATATTTAAATCTAATTTGGATTTCGACTGAAAACCAATTAACCAATAGTTTAATTAAATTATTAGAAAGAATCAAATTATCAAGATTTATTGATATAATTCAAAATTATAATAATTATTAAAAATATTATAATTTATATAAAAATATTAATACTCTTTTTCTATAAATAGGTTTTTAATGAAATTAATATATATATAAGATATTAATACTCTTTTCCTATAAAAAGATTTTTAATAAAATTAATATTTATATATATATATATTATATAAAAACAATATATATTAAAAGAGACTATTGTTTTTATATAAAAATAATAATATATCTTTATATATATATATATATATATATATATATATAGTTCTATATTCATATATTATACTAAGAGTAATTCATAGGATTATATGACTAATCATATAATTGTCGCTTATAAGCTTCCGAAAGCGACCATATAAAAACAATCGTATTTAGCTTTCGAAAACAACCATTATTAATTTCCAAAAACAATTATATTAAATTCCGAAAACAATTATTAATAAAGAATAAGAAAAGAAGCTTTATTTTGAAAAAAATAACCAAATTAGAAAAAGATCTATGAGAAATAAACAAAAGTGGAAAGCTAGGTTAGAATGAAAAAGATATATAATATAGGCTTTTTCCCTTTTAATATAGGATAAGAAATTCAATATTATAATATAGATTCCTAAATATTATGTATTTTTATTGCTTTTTAGTTATTAAACTGAGCCAGCTTCCCATAATAAACTAATATTAGTCTAATTCTTCTTATATTCTATATATATACTCTATACCCATATACCTGCTCATGACCTACGATAGAATTAATAAAATAAAATAAAAAGAGAAAATCCTATTAATTAGAATTAAAGGAATCGATTGATATAATTCTTTTTGAATTATTTCAAAAATTGAAATTTACATCCAATATAAAAATATTCTAATAAATTTTAAAAAAGATTAAATTTCAATATTTAATCTTTTATTCTTCAAATACTATTAAATTGAATACAAATTTCAATTTTTGAAATAATTCAAAAAGAATTATATCAATCGATTCCTTTAATTCTAATTAATAGGATTTTCTCTTTTTATTTTTTTTATCAATCCCTTTAAGGTTATGTATTGAATTGAATGTTTCAGTATAAAAGTATACTACTAAATTCTAAATACGATTTAAGCTCAGGCAATGTTACAGGGTATATATATAGTAGTAAGCTATAAGGACTTCGATCCCTGATACTGTGCCTTTTGGACAGATTGCGTGCGTGGCGTAGTGGTAAAGCTTACAACTCCTATTGTGTCCGCTTACGTAACAGGCAAAAATCTATTTTTGGGGTTTATGCCAAATGATTTAAATCGGCCTCAGTAGAGGGGATGCTGCTAATACTATTCAGGCTTAGCTTAAAAATGTCCTCGGCATCCCACATATTGCCAGACCATCCACAAAATTCACTTCTGTCAGTCAGAACATGCAAATAACGTTTGGAATCATGGTGACAAACCCCCTCGGCTCAAGATTAGAAATAATCTGTATCTCTCGTGTGAGGTACTCAGGTATTGCTGCAGCTGCATTCATTAGCTATCAATAACCTTAGGTAGGTGAAATATGCCTACACTTCAAGAAGCCCAAGTTCATCATCTCTATACTGTGCAAACGAACGATTCTCCTTAACCACTGTCTGATTTGAATCCATAAAACTACGGTGCACAAATTTTGCCAGCTTTTCTATTCTTTAATGGACCACAACAGTTCCCCAATTATTGAGCGCCCTACTGGCGAGGATACTATCATGATGTCCTCCCGTCCACAACCTGCTTCAGGAGAGGACAACAGAAACAAGGAAAGCTATAATGTTTCTCCTTCGACTGATACATTTCTCGAAAATGGTAGTAGTACACCACCAAAGATCGAAATGCCTAGTCTGCTAAGACAGAACGTCTTCATGGTTTTTATCACCTTAACCCAACTAGTTCAAATGATCCCTCTGGGGGCCGGTATAAATTCTAGTTTTGCGATCGGAGCAGCATTGGGAGCAACAGAAGCGCAGTCGGTTTGGATAGTTGCCTCGTACCCTTTGACTCAAGGAACTTTCGTTTTGATTGGTAAGGCCACCCATCAGATTGCATTGTCATGCAAATAATTGGCGTGAGGATAGCTGACATGTCGTTGTTTCAAAGGAGGTCGTCTAGGCGCAGTTTATGGCCACAAGAATGTCTTCACCGCTGGTTGCATTTGGTGGACTCTTTGGGCATTGTGTGGTGGATTCTCTGATAATTTGATATCGATGTGTATCATGAGAGGATTATGTGGAATAGGCGGTGGCCTGATGATACCAAATATTGTGGCTTTGCTAGGTATCACTTTTCCACCTGGAAAGAAGCGAAATTTGAGTTTCGCTTTGTTTGGCGCCATGGCACCAGTTGGCGCTGCTGGTGGATCTCTCATCGGTGCGATTATCATTCAACTTTCTGATTGGAAATGGCTTTTCTTTATGCTGTAAGCTAACTTGATATCCTTCATGAGTCTTATTTACTGATAACAATTAGTGGTCTACTTGGATTCGTTGTTTACGGAGTTGCTATTATGGCAGTTGATGCGGATATTCCCATTGATCCAAAAGGCACCGTGGACTGGGTTGGCTCTTACCTGGGAGTAGCTGCTCTTATTCTTTTTAACTTTGTCTGGAAGTATGTCGTGGCAGTTCATCATATTATACAGAAAAATCTAACATCTTCACAGTCAAGCACCCCTTGTTGGATGGAACAGTCCTTACGAAATCGCACTTCTTGTTGTGTCTGTCTTTCATTTCGCTGGATTCGTATACTGGGAAATGAAAGTTGCCAAAGAGCCCATTCTACCATTCAACATCTGGAAGGCCCCCTCATTCGGACTCTTGATGTTAACCGTTTTCTTTTCTTTCATGAGCCTGGGTATCTTTTTTTGGTACATGAATGCATATATGCAAAACATCCGCGGAGATAGTCTCATTCTTACTGGTGTGCAGTACTTGCCACTCACCATAGTTGGATGTGCAACCGCTTTTCTTGCAGCATGGCTGGTTCCTCGAGTACCGGCGCAGGTCATCATTGGCTTGGGATGTTTGGCAATGGTCATTATCAACGTCCTTCTATCGACTATTCCTGCAAATCTCACTTACTGGGCAATGGCATTTCCCGCAATGTTCATATCCGCTTTTACTATTGATCTGATCACCACCAGCGCCCAGATCATCGCATGTAACACTGTTTCAATGAAGCATCAAGGTGTCGCAGGTTCATTAATAGGCACACTCCTTGGTTATGGATTGAGTACTGGTCTGGGTATCGCTGGAACTATAGAGGTAAACACTAACGACAATGGGAATAATCTTCTCAAGGGTTATCATAGTGCCGCATACTTGGGAGTCGGTTTGGCGAGTGCTGCCCTCATTATTAGCGTCATATTCATACGTATACCCAAAGATACCCGGGAAGGCTGGGCGGAGGATGATACGCATGCTAGAGAGAGAGGTCAACTGTAGGGGGAAAACTGATAGCTAGTGACTTTTCCGAGGATAAATACAAATTGATTTTTAGTGCTTTAATATCTCGTTGTTCTGATAAGCATATTGTTTGATCCATGGAGCAACAGCACAGTTGGCCACAGGCTCGACGGCTACGGGGGTCATCAATTAAGACAATTTTTAAGGTCGAATTTGATGTCTATACCGTTCGCATACGTTAATCTTGTAATAAGAACGAATTTTTTTGTGTTAACATTCGTTTTTGTTTTCCTTCTGGAAAGATGGTCGTCCGTACAAGTTAATTTTTATTTCAGTCCATAGCATGCGGTTATTATTCAACATCTGTGTGAATATGTAAGCTGATAATCGCATACACACTTATTTTCACAATAAATACCTATCGTCAGGATCAACGCAGACAATGGTATCTCAATAATTGCTTTTGGATTCAATCTAAAGCCTGTAGCTCTGAAATGCTCTCGTACACTGAAAGCTATGTTTCTATCCTTAGCAGTACGTCTGCTATCTGCCCATTCAATTGATTTCCATTCCTAGTCATACAAAAACTGGCTTTGAAGCTAAAATTTCTCTTAAACAGATCCCTAGAAGCTCTGAACGGAATACGGCTGTAGATTTATGCCCTTAATTTTGCCCTGCGCTGCCAAAACACGGCTTACATTCTTCAATGCATTCTCATGAAAAACGGCGAAATCTGTACCACGTCGTTAAAACCTTTTACTCACATTAAAAATGGAAATTGGGACTGGCATACTCCTCGCGTGTCCTGTCTCACAAGCATATATACTCCATCGTATAGCCGTTTCGTATTTGAAAATATAGGTACTCTCCAAAGTAACCCAATATCCACCGAAAGAGCCATTGCCAGAATTGTACGCCACGGGAATGGTTGAGGCAAGTTGCTCGAATTTTTCAATAAATCCTCCACGAGAGTCAATCTTGAGGTCTGTCAACTATAGAGGGCAGTGTTAGGGTTTCTCCAATTCAAGGCCAGGTGATCCTAGAACTTGGTGGTCAAGTTGCAAGTATTTACCTTCTCTGAAATACTATATGTGCCTACTTTTGTTGGCAGATAGGCAGTGCGAATGGAAACGCCAGGCTTGTTTTCCGGACCACGGGTTTCATAAGGTATGACTCCGAACCAAGCGGAGTCATAATCTTGTTGGAGCACAAATCAGTATCAAATTTATCAACACAGGAGTCCTCACTCACAATCCATGATTAGATCCTTAACATCGTTTGCACTGGCTCCAACTACAGACCACGTAGAAGATTCCCAGTAATCTGTACCGGAAGGACATGTACATGGAAGGACCGAGTTGCTTGAGCAGCGTGGAGAATATTCTCTTCTGTGCGCCAAGGCTGTCACAGCCAATGTAGCATAAATTGTAAGAGTAGTAGTGAACTTCATTTTGATTGGAGATAGGGCTAGGAGGGGAATGTCAAATTCGATGAGATCGTACTAATAAGATGGATAGGTGAGGTGATATAAGTGAGTGAAGAATCTATAGTCACCAGAAGTCTGGCTTCACACTCGTCGTAATCTGGAGAATGCTGCCTACAATCCACATGTCTTGGAAGGCTATAGACAATGAGATTATGAGAAGCGTCATCGCAGCTCACCGAGTCTGACAGAAACTCTTGGCTCAGGGGTTTCCAAATCTCGGCGCAATGTGGGGGGCGTGAGACATGATGATGTTGTTACCGATGGCTTACAGCGAGCTCACAGACTTCCCCGCCACAGCCCCATCGCTTCGTGTCTTACCATTTTATTGCACAACCCGATGACGAGCATGAATATGTCAACAGCATATCCCTACTTGCTGACCGCCTATGCGTTAATTTTTTACCGCCAAAAACGTTTTTGTGCCTCGTGGATAAGCAGTCATGTTTGTCTTTGGATTTTGATGAAGGATTTTGGCTTCACCTTTTCTTATTTGCCAAGGCTTTTGACACGAGGAATCTTTCGATATAATACTAGGATGGCACTGTCTTAAACTTTGGGTGAGACTTTCCAATCGCTAGCTTTTGACCTCAGAACATGTCTTCAGAACAATCCTTCGATCTATTCCTGGGTTAGAGTTGTCTTTGAGATCCGAGCTGAATGTTCATATCAACTGCAACGGCTGTTGGAATTAAAGTTAGGCCGAAGAGCTGACATACGATGAATACTCTATTAGTCGGCGGAATACGCGGAGGAAATATTCCTAAGATGAAACACGATTATTCCTCGGGGCTCTTTGAAGGAAATGATGAGGCGGACTTTCCCTCAGGGCGTTCGCGGCTGAGAATTTTAAGGATGAGTTGGCAAGATTGAGACTTTCTGTGGGATTGGAAATGTTCACTCTGGTACTGCTGATTGAAAAAGAAGACTTCTCATCTACAAATATCAATGTTCTCCCAGACAAGTCTCTATGCTCCAATTTGCGATACATGAAATTTTCTCGTCAAAATGAGATTCATTACCTTCTCTTACTGCTTTCTTCTAGCAAACATTCCACTGATCTTTGCCGGCTACGGTCATGGCCATGATAATACCCAAGCAGAGGCTTCCAAACAAATCGACAAATGGCAAGATCAATATGATCAATACATCAAAACTTCAACCAAGCACCAGAGAGTAGGATGCACATCTCAAAATATGGTCTATCGTCAAGAATGGTAAAATTCCACGATACTGAAGTTGAATGACTATTGCTAATTAATTTTCAGGGGTTCGCTTTCAGAACGTTCTCGCAAAGATTATATAAAGGCTGTTCAATGCTTACAATCAAAGCCTCCCAGAAGCACGAAAGAAGATGTGCCTGGTGCAAGAAGTCGATATGATGATTTCAGCGCTACTCATATCAAAGTGACACCTTATATCCACTTCAGCGTAAACTCTTTTATCCAGATGACAGAAATCACAGTCTCTAACGATAGACAGGGTCTCTTTCTTCACTTCCATCGCTACCTAGTATATCTCTATGAAAAAGCCCTTCGTGAAGAATGCGGCTACAAGGGATACCAGCCCTACTGGGATTGGACACTCTCCTGGGAAGATCCGCGGAAATCCAGCGTTTTCAACGGCTCTCCAACATCTATGGGAAGTAATGGTGCTTTCATACCTAATCGTACCAGTACCACTATCTCCGCATTCGGAATTACTCTAGACATCCCTCCTGCCACTGGTGGCGGTTGTATATCGGGTCCTTTCTCAAAAAACTATACTGTTAATCTCGGTCCCATCGCTTACGCTCCCTATGGTCCCGATCACGGTCTAGGATACAATCCCCGCTGTCTATCGCGCGATATCTCATTGGCTTGGTCTAACAACACGAAACCTTCCGACGTTGTGAAACTCATTAAAAATAGTCCAGATCTAGGAGCATTCGATACGAATCTCGAAGCATTAGATGGAGTTCACGCGGGTGGACATTTCTCAATGGGTGGTTTGGGTCTAGATGCGTATGCCAGTGCGGGAGACCCAGCTTTTTGGTTACATCATGCTATGGTGGATAAAGTCTGGAGTTTGTGGCAGAGTTTGAATGCAGGTAACAGAATGAACATGGTTTATGGGACAGGCACAGCGTTTAATGGTGAGTTATCTTTCGATGGAGGGGGAAATCGAAGTTTTGCTAATTTTTGTCTCTAGCACCTCCGAGTGCAAATATTACGCTTGATACACTGGTTGATTTTGGTATTCTGGCACCGAAACAGAAGATTAGTAGTCTGATTTCAACGATTGATGGAGCTTTCTGTTATGCTTATGTTTAGTTATTTTGTTTGATGTCGATTGGACTTTGGGTCAGCGTTCATTTTGTGGCTGTGGATTTTCACGATTTTGCAATGCCTTTTGGATTCCTCTCATGGTTTCAGAGTGTCTTATATAGAATGGTTTGATTACCTCATTGAAGTTCTGTACATCTAGACAGAATTGAATAAGTACGTGCTATATCTATTTTATCAACTACAACCAGAATAAACGATTTTGAAAAAATTCATGAGTGGTCAGCCTGCTCTGGACGATGGATGCATGAAAAGCTTGCAGATTTATAGAGAACGATGTATCGTTCTCAATTGATTGATCTTTTACTTCAAGAGGTTTACTTAATCAGCGTTCAATTTTGAGACTATGTTAACCTTACTTCTATTGTTTGCATATGCAAAACATACAGCAGCAGTAAGGTTGCAGCTCATCTATGCCAAACTCTTAATCAATTCCTCCACTTCATGCTCGCTCAATTGTTTGATTCCCAAAAGATCATTGTCCAATTTGTGATAGGCCTCGAAGTGTGATCCATATCCCTCACCCCAGATTGAAGCAATGATGAATGGCACGGCGAATTTATGTGGGTCCGGCTGTGGTTTCTTCAATTCTTCCCATCCGCCTGCTACAATATCATCAACCGATGCAACAGTCTCAGTCCAACCATCTGATCCTAAAACCTTCTTTCCAATCTCCGCGAGGTTCTTAAGGGTAGTTGCGTAACTTTGAATATAGACCGCGCGGTTCTTCGTCTCTTCTGGGTGCTTGAGTATACCAACTACAGCTCGTCCGATGTCTGGGAGAGTAGTGGTACTGAAAGTTCGATTACCCCCATCATAAAGTGTGATGCTTTTTCCCTTGGCGCTCATAACGAATCCAACTGACAAGCCCCAATCAAGAAATGCACCATTTACCACAAGAGTGTATGAAAATTCGCTAGAAACATGCTTCTTGAGAGCATTTTGGACAGCAATTTTAGGTTGGAAAACTGGCAAGGCTCCAGTATTTTCTCTAGATGTATCGGATCCGAACTCAGAGGGAAGGAAGCGCTTGACATGAGCTTTAACTGCTGCTTCAACGAGAAGAAGCTGCTTGTCCAAACTGGCTGAGGCGAGAGTGGATACAACGGCATCTTGTCCTGTAAGAGCACTGGTGAGCGATTCGAGAGAGTCGTAGTCGACTTCCTTGACTGTAACAGGAGATGGAAATTTGTGAGTGCTCGATTGTCGGGTAAGAACTGTGACTTGAAAGCCGGCTTTAATGAGTTGATCAAGGATTGCTGGGCCAAGATTTCCAGAAGCCTATATAGATGTTAGGTACAGACCCTCAGAGAGAATGGATAAGTTCTTACTCCTGCCAACGCAACTTTCGTGATTCCAGACATCTTGTAGATATGTATAAGTCTTATGGTGGTGATTTATGTTGCTGCTACTGTAATACAAACTAAGATGAAGTGCTAAATGATGGTTTAGTCTTGGAAGTGATGGATTTGTACAGGTAATATATAGGTATCGTAGAAACTGTGTATCTCGGTGTATAATGAGGGATGAGCTTCCCAATGACAAACCGCCCTCACGGCAACAGTACATTCGGTCTACCACACCGCCATTGTTTGTAAGCACAATCCTATGGCGCAACTTGTACATGGGCATTGCGCAATTTTGCGGGTCATCCCACATGCCACCGGCCACTATTCACCCGGGGTCAGCCACAAATGGGGGATCCATGGGTGCCCAGGTGCAGTGACCTCGGGAGACCTCGAACGTTAGGTGTGGCTGGTGGCAGCTTACATAATCACACATTATGAAATCAAACCAAAGGATATCTCCCAATGAAACTTATCGAACGGTATCTTCGGAGTCCGTACATTCCCGGCGTAAAACGATTTGAATACATCTTTTCCACTCTTCCAAAAAAAAGTCCGGACCTTTCCGGCTCCACACGCGTCTTCCTCACCTCATGCAAACAATCACACTCTGCTCAACTCAAGTTAGCACTTTCTTTGATACTCTGGTATATCAAATCTCAAACAGTCATAACTTCATATCGATGCAGTTCTCTCCAGCCAGATCTTTGGCGATGCAGAGTTTGATACTTGCTACTGTGAATATCACAGTTCTCTCGCTTTCATATTCATTTACAGAGCTTGGCTAGTAAGCAGTGCACATGTCGGGTCATTCACCAATCGGTGGATGTCTCACTCCTCTTTGAACTTCACACTTTATATTCTTTCCCATTTACTTCTCTACATCTATTTCAATCCACCGGCAACAACTTGCGTACAAAAAGATGACACAGACTTCTCCCACTGCATTTGTCGCCCCACAAGCAGGAGATGCATTATCTCCAACTCGCACACAACCAATAGCCAAACGCATCAAATGCAATGTGTCTGAATGCGGCAAGCTCTTCAGTCGCAAAGAACACCTTACTCGTCACATGAAGTCACATGATCCCAACCTTCAACATGAATGTCCTATATGTGGTCGGCGATATGCGCGAAGGTAATTCAGCCCTTCAATTATTCGCAAAAAAATAAACTGAACATCGCTTACAATTCACCTAGTGACGTGTTGAAGAGGCATCTAGATCATCATGCTCAGAATTCAAGCACTAAACGTACAATGGTCGCATGCACATCCTGCCATGAGCGAAAGCTCAAGTGTGATGACACATCACCTTGTCGATCATGCATTCGCACTTCAACAGAATGTAGCCGATTGATTGATGGTGGGACCAATCGTAGGAAAATCGACAGTGTGGGCGTGAATGAGACTGTTGTCGGGAACAGCGTGGTCAATGCTCATAATTCGAATCAGGACTCTGATCTTTCACATGCCTGGTTTCAATCTGAAAACCCAACATTATCTTTACCTCCATACTCCGATGCGACTCTTGAGCTATTGTTTCAAAGTGAGGTTATTCCTAGCGGGGACTTTTCCTGGAGTCAACAGCAGTCTGTGGGAGGCAATCTTACAGATTTGTTCCATATACCTCTGTCTGACGATGCTCTCAATGATCCGCACAAGTCTCGGGTGAACGCAACGTATTATGATGCCGAATCTAGTGACAGAACCAGGTCAACACTTGCATCACAATCACCGTTATCATCATTATCCTCTGAGCCAGATCATTTATCGGAATTGCGTAGAACACTGAGTCAAGATCAAGGTCATCTGAACCAGCTTCTCGAAGTTTATTTCACCAAAATCCATCCATCCTGGCCCATTTTGCACGCTCCGACATTCAATCCTCAAAGTATTTCGCCGATCTTGCTAGGCTCTATGCTAATGCTTGCGAATTGGTTGGATGGAAGTCAGAAACATGAACAACTCGCGTCGGTTGTATTTGAAGCAATATTGGCTGTCCGATTGGTAATTTATACCCTCTGAGGATCTATTTTAGTTGTCTCTAATCTAAACATCTAGGAAGTCCATCTCTCACTCGACAAGGAGATTGACCAATCGTCGCTCCAAAATCTCCAAGGTCTTCTTTTGTGTGTTGTGTATACAATTTCTCTTTTGGTGAGTTACCGTTTCAAGAGTGAGAACTCACATCATTTTCCGTTCACTACTGATAACATCAAAGACTACCAAAGGAATGTCGTCGAGAGCTGTTTATCTTAATGGTGCACTGATCTCAACATGTCGTCATGCTGGTATTTTCAATGGACAGAACACATATTATGAGCTGGGTGATTGTCCATTTGATCTTTGGCTGGTTCAAGAACAACTTCACAGGTACCCATAACCTCATGCATTTTGCCTCAGTCTGTCTACGCCGTATGCTGACAACAACTAGACTTGCTTTTTCTAGTCTGAGAGTGGATGCGTATCTAAGTGTCCTTATGGATTATCCACCGTCTGTTCGTTATCAGGAGATCAGCATTCCCCTTCCAAAGTCTACAAAGCTATGGACTGCGGCAACCGATGAAGAAAGGCGAAAACTTCAATGGCATGAACCTGCAGGTCGCGAGAAAGCCTTGTTCTGCTTTCTCATGCGCGATCTTATTGATGCTAGCGAAGACCAGGCAGTCTCGTATCATCTCACTGATACTGACTACCATCTCGGACTTTGTTCCCTACAGATTGGTACTTGGGAAACGGCTCGCGAAGCTTTCTGTTGTTGTGATTCAGATGAGCTGATAACGGATCCAAAAATAAGTGATCCAGTCCATCGATGGGGCTCCCAACTCAATCGTTGGCGTACAAGAATGGAAGATTATGTTCAATCGCACTCAGAGATCAACTCTACAGAGTCTGATCATGATCGTATATTTCCACAACTGAACCTCATACTATGGCATATATCGGCCCTCACAGTTCATGCGCCCCTAAAGCTCTTACAACGACAAGGGTGTTGCTTCAAATGTCGTCCTGGAGCTGGTTTGACTACACAAAGAACAAGAGCGCGTTTAAGTAGCTGGATGTTTTCTCCACACCCCCGTACCGCCCTTTGGAATGCTGGTCAGATATGCCGGCTAGCAGAAGATAATATTTCGAATCGCTCATCTAATACTGACCCTTTGCTCAATCCACTTGCAACACCTGGAATTCTCAAAAGTGCAATCGCTGTTTGCTCTTATGCATATCATATTCGTGCCTGTTTCGTATGCACCAATGTATTCGGGGATTCGGTCGATCTATTCAATGCATCTCACAAAGATGACATGTCAAAGAACTGGACGGAGCACGGAATTGGAATGGCTACCTGGGGTACGGAAGCAATTCCAGTTTGCCATTGTAGATTTAAGGATTTGGAAATGTGGTTTCGGGAGAGATTTGCGAGAGATCCAGGTGCCGATACACAATTCACGTCGTTTCTTTCCGGCTTGGGCGAATGAAAGTTTGAGTTCTTTCTACACTAAAAGCAAGTTCCCATTTTTTTACGTCGGGATGAATGGGAAGAAAATACTATAGATGTACGAAATTTTAATTTTATCTACCCTGGGGCCATATTTTCAAGGGAAATATTGGAACGCGTTGGTTCTCCACCCCACCTCGAGTGGCATGCTCAAGCTGGGGCTAAGAAAAGTCTAGAACGGATACCTCGAAGCGAGAACGCTGCATTTGGGCGGGCACTGCCTCCACAGGGAAGACGCAGATCTAATACTACATATTATGGAAGAAATGGCGTCGGTCTTGTACAAATCCATAGTTGTATTTCTGATTTCAAGAGAATGATTTTTATGCGATCGCAAAAATGGCAATTTACAATTCGAATGGTATTCTTATAGCGATAATTGCGACCTGTCTGTAGGTGGTCATGGATGCTGACCACAGCTATACGTGAAACTAAAAATTCATATGAAAATATAAAACGATACTACCTACTCATAAGATAGATGCTGATGGATGTTGTATATGAGATCATGGAAAATATTCTTGGTATGTTGTAATGATTTTGAAGTCCTTTAACATTAAACGAGCCTTTAACGTTAGACGAGAGATGAGAAGACTTAGGCAGGTTTTCCCTTTGTATCTATATTCTCAGAGATGAGAACTCTAAGAAATATCTATAGAGCATAATACAATTTACTCTCGTCTCTTTAGACTACGATTGAAACGTTTAGAGTTTCTCTACGGATTGAATATCAAATATATATACTCGCTCGTTTACTAGTTGACATCGCTAATATGTCAAACCCTATAGGGACATTCTATGATATTGAAGTTAGACTATACTTCATAGCTTTCTACTACTCAAAAAGAATATCTTAGGAGAGTTGATATAATTTGGTTAGTTCAGCGTCTAGCGAAGAAGAGTAGATTATGAAGTAAAATATTAAAACCCATGTCCGATGATCGTCTGATCAATCCTGATTCTAGCTGACAACATTTAGATTTCATTTGTTTTCATACACATCTTTCGTAGTAGAAGTCAACGATATACATAGTAGTATAGTCTTCACTAGTAGGAAATGCTTGGAAAGTTCCCGAAGATGGCCGCCTCAGGATTACTTTCTCGAAACGCTCACTTCTTTCATTGAGTTCCTAAGTATTAAAATCTCTGTCAACAAACCTTGTTTTTCGTTTGAGGGTATTCAATATTCTGTGGACATATTAATGATGATATCATGCAGCGACACGGCCTTAAAAATGTTGGAGGAAATCCACAAAGAGGATAGAGATGTTCCAAATGGTTCAAAGGAGGAAGAACGAGATTCGTTGATATTTTTGATGACAAAACTACAAAGTTTTATACAATCGACCCCGGTGCTTCAAACATGACGGGAAGTGGTAATATCGCAAGATCTCCGATTGATGATAACAGTCAAAATCAAGTCACCAGCTTGTCTGGTAGTAGTGCCCCATTATATGAGGTGTGGTCTGGTCCTTGGCGAAGAACTATGTACATGGTTATCTCAATCTTATCTTTCTCAATGTCGGAAAGAAAAGCTCTATGTTATTGACATCTTCTATAAGCTCAGTTTGGGCTCCGGAGACCAGGTCAAGATGTCTGGTGCGAGATTTGAATATTTCTTCCATTTCGTCAAAACAGGACATACCAAACCCTGGCTCGGGATTTGAAGATGGCTGTTCTTTAGATCTGAAATTCTACGAAATTGTAACAATACGCGCTGAGAAGATCGAAAGTGTTTCTCGGAATTTCTGGAACAATGGAATTCTACACACCGAAAGCAATAATATTTCAAGTAGTTGTACATCTGTATTGGCAATAAGAAAGTTACTGGAGAGCCAATATCACGTAAGTAAATAAACTCATCCGGGTATGCCTGGGGATAGGGGAAACTTCCTCTTCATTCGTGTCGTTTCTGGTTCGGTACTTACACAAATTCATAGTTACAAGCTACCAGTTTCTAGCATGTTCATCGATGTCTGACAGCAAATATTGGACGCCATTGGAAATGAATCCCGCCACATTTGCTCACACAAGTCATAGTATCCAAGATCTAAAAACTGCTTCTGGGGATATGCTATTCTGTGCATTTCTCCATGCGTATACCGCCATATCCGAGACCGCAAATCGCTGGAAGAAAATGCTGGAATGTTTCGGCCAATTTATTGGTGACAAGCTCGCATTCTTAGCTCCTGAATATCACGACAAGTTGCTTTCTGACGACGAAGGTCTTTCGCGGTCCAAAAAGTATGTTTAAGCTATCTCTACGTTGAAGGGGTTCCGTACGAGTATATCACGGAATATTTTGCGGATCAAACAACTGTTAGAGCAAGAAACGAGCGAAATTACGACCGAAGAAGAGTTGGAGGGACTTCGACGAGTACGTGCGATGTTATGTAACCTTAGCGAACTTCGAAAGATAGAAAATATAGCGTCGAAACTGGAGACCAAGCAGGAAGAAGGCACATATTTCAGAGATGGAGTAAGTTTCTCTTATGCAAATGAAATTTTTGATTAATTCTATACCTAGAGCCCCTCTAAATTCCGTTCCTATATCAGCTGATCAGCGCGAGTTCGCTTGCGGAAACACAAAATTTTACTCCTTTCAACCAGAACGTCAAGCTTTTAACAAGCATGAGCATTTTGTTCCCTGCTCTGTTATTTCGTATGGTAAGATATTCATTTTTAATATCAAATCTATTTCTTAGCTTGTAACTTATCAGTCTATATGGAGTATTGATACTTCCTTCGATTACCTGAATCTTCTTCTCGCAGTCAATATCCTCGCTGCTTCCATTTACTTTCTGGGTTATAATGTGGATCAACTTTTATTTATATTCCAAAATGCCTATAATAAATTTATCAAAAATACACTGCAGGCAATGAAGAAGGATGAAGATGCAAAATGGGCAACTAGAGAACATGAATTGATAAAATACTTGGAGCTTTCAGAAGGAGCTCAAAAGCCTCCACATTGAATTTATCTTCATACGCATTGAGAAGGCTCTGCTGGTTACCGTGGGCTAAGCTCTCTCGAAGAGGTACTTCAAGTGCTTGAACTGAGATTCTGTCTTCGTTGGATTTCTTTTGTTCAGGCCGGTGTCTTGAGGTTGAAGTGATGGTCAACTCAAGTTGTATGGCAATTCATAAGTCGGTTACCCTACTTTCGGGCCAACAGGGTTTTGGGCCACCCTTTTACACCAAAAATCACTTTTTAGGCCTATTAATATCTCTATTAATATATAATATAATTCAATGAAAATTTGTATATATATAATTTAGATCGATTTAAGCTTATTCTGAAATTTTTAGATTTTTAAGATTTTTCTATATTGAGAGCTAGAGCTTCAAAATATCGATTTTCAAATTTGTATAGGAATCACATACAAATTTAGAATTTTTATAAAACCTTTAATAACTTTTTAACAACAATTATTAAAAGAAAACTATATATATTTCTGAGATATTTGAGCTTGAATCTATATAGAAATTCAAAAAAAAATTCAAAAAAATTAACAGATATAAAGATATAATATACAGTGAGTTTAGAGTAGTATAAATAATCCCTGTCATTTTGAGGATACCCCTTTAAATATTTATTTATGAGAATTTTTTTATTTTTTCTGAATCTATTATATAAAATATATTATAAAGTGATAGTGAAATTTTACAATATATTTTTAGCAATTTTTATTCGAAAGTTATTAAAGATTTTATAAAAGTTTCAAATTTGTATGTGATTCCTATACAAATTTAAAAATCGATATTTTGAAGCTCTAGATCTCAATACAGAAAAATCCTAAAAATCTGAAAATTTAAGAATAAGCTTAAATCGATCTAAATTATATACATACAAATTTTCATGAAATTCTATCCATAAATGAGAGAGTTAAAATTTCCATTTTTGGTGTAAAAAGTGGCCCAAAAGGGGGGTGGCCAGAAAGTGGGGTATCCGACTTACCTATCAACTCATCTTTCTAGATGTTAATTAGTCAATTCAATGCATGGAATTTACCTCGTTTTACCCCATCAGGTTTGCATGTCAAATGACGTGTCTGACGAGACTTTGCTTAAGGAATTTTGGGGGTGGAATTGGAAGCAGTGATCAGGTACATCAAATTCAACTTCAAATCTGTTACTGTAACACCTCTTCAGTTCTACGTTACCTTTTCTTGCATAACGACGTTTTGACTTCTTCGAATTCCTTAGAGTGTATTCTTTCCCTTGTCTTATCTGAATTTCACTTGTCATCTAAATTCTATCTGATGATTTATTTAGCATCATCAGTATTCTCTCTCTAGTATCACTAATTAGTTTCCAGTTTTAAAAATCTCCGTACATCTCTTTTGTGCATAGCTATATGGGAAATAAGAGATGGAAATGATTTTTGTTTGTGTTGAGCGAATACAATCGCGATTGAAGTTTCCAAAAGAAAAGCTTGATGTTAGGAACTTTCTAAATTTTTGCCTTCTACTTATACGTGGGTTAGTTGCGGGTTACTCAAGCCAACACAATCGGTCTCCTATTCGACCTCGCCAAATTTTCAAAGCCGACTGTGGATACCAAAATCGTCCATTTAATATCCATTCCTGCTCGCGAAACTTTTTTTTTTAATTTTGTAGGCCGGATAATTCATCGAGAGACCTATATTGACCATTTGGTAATGAAAGTGATGGGTCGCATGGCTTTTCATATTCATTCATAGTGTCATTAGTTGCCACTTTTATTTTATTTTCACAAATAAAGAATTACTCTTATTCTAGAACTTCTCTACGGGAAATTTACAGAAAAGGTATGCGAAGTAGTACTGGTTGTTTTTTGCATCAACTTCACCTCGAATTAATTTGCTATTGACGAAGATTTATAACAGAAAATTTATAGACAGCAGCATTACACGTGTACTTCATTAGCATTCTTTTGGAAATCATTCGTTCATTTCTTTTCTATACGATCGTTTTGTTTCCACAAATCTTCAACTAAAAAATCATTCATTTGACATTTGCTTAATCTTTAATCATGGTTGTTCTACCCGATCCCGATAGGTAAGACTTTCGTCCATTTCCCATTGCATCCTCCCCCCTTATCCTCATAACTTCATCACTAATCTCTCAATCAGCGATAAATGGCCCTTCTTCGGACACGTTTACTTACGACAGGATTCCCTTCCTTCCTCACATCATTCGCGCCATGATAGGTCCCGCGATGAAACTCTGCGTCTCTGGAACCTTCATCTTCCTCTCGATCCACAAAAAGACCAGTTTAAATTTGTTCTCTTCCTGCAACGTCTCATGACAATGGTCGAAGAACATTATCGTAAGCGCCACAGTTCTCAAGATTGGAAAGTCTCAAAGCCAATCGAAGATTGGTATCACCAAAGTATCCGCGATCTTTCTGGGTTAGGAGTCGACGAGAATCTCATGAGCAGGGAGTGGAGAAAAGTAGTTCAGAAAGGAAATCAAGAAGCAGCGAGAAAAGAAAGGAAAGAGGCGGAAAAAGTACATTTGGAAAAGATGGAAAGAGAAAAGGACTATCGGTATCATCGATATCGTGGTGGGAGAAGAAGAAGATCATACTACGAACCTTCCGATTCCTCGTACGACGACGAATCATCAGAAGGTATAGTTTTCCATCACCACAAGCACAAACCCTCCAAATCGAAATCTCCCACCAAGAAAAAAGAAAAAGAAAAAGACCATCCAAAAGGAACACCTAAATGGGTAATTTGTCCGCGTCGCTCAAAGCACTGTTCGCGCGAACATGAAATGGTTAAATGTAATGGACGCTGCGGTCTTACGGCTTGTGTGGAAGATGCCCATCGTTGTCATAAAATATATATCGACTACGAATGTACGGATCCGGAATGTGAAAAGTGCAAGAAAATCAAGGAACAGCAGGAGGCGTGGGAAAAGAAGGTGGCGAATCCTACCCATGAGGAGAAGTGGGTGGATTGTCCTTGTGACAATCCGTGGTGTAGAAGTAAGGTTATGGAAATTAAGGAGATTCCGAAGCCGCCGAAGCCGAGATTGTATGGTACGAAGCCTTGAGGTGTAAAGAGAGTTTCTAAATTTCTGTTAATATGTGGATCCTGAGTCTCTATGAATGTTTCGGGGTGTAGCGAAAGAAACTTATACATCGGATTTTATGGAATTTTTGTATAGCGTATATTGATTATATATTCTATACCTAAGAATCTAATTTGTATACAGAATGATATTATTTTATTACGGATTTAATTGTATAAAGAGTTAAAAAAAATTTAACAAAAAAGAATAAGCTTTACTTTAAGTTATTTAATTTAGTGATATTAAAGCTATTCAAAAGATAATCCAATAGAAGATACTCTTTATTTATTCTCATTTACTCTTATCAATATTTATTTTAGAGACTATCAAGACTATACATAACCCTAATATTAAGCGCTCCGAAATACTGACGAGCTGGCTCGCCCCGAAATTATTTTGGGTAGATAGAGGGCCAATGTCTGGATTAGGTTGGATGAATCCACATTCATAGTACGAGTCGATATGAATGATTGAATGTCCATTGTTCTAATTCATATGAATGATTGGATAATCATTGTATCAATTGACTTGAGTGAAGAAGCGAAAAGTGTCAACTGTGTCTATACGTCGTTTAAACACAGACATGACGTTATGTTTTCCCACCACTCATTACCCATCTATGCACTAACCCCTCAAAATAAACCCACTACCCAACAAAACACCCTCCACTTCCACCCCCGACTTAAAATCCCTCACATCTAAACAACTCATCTGCCTTCCTCAGGCCCTCCTGAATATCCTCTCTCGTCAACCGAAATTCCGTTCCCGCTAACGCTCTATCCACTCTCGCAATACTTTCCGTCGCTTCTTGCTCATACAATCCTCCCAATCTCCACTTATCACAACAGCGTTGACAAAACATCTGAACGGGTGGACGTCGCATAACGATGGTTCCTGGCGCGGGCTTGCATGCGAAACTCATCGGGATGATTCTGTTGCGGTGGTATTGGGTGGGATGGGTGGGACAGCTGAGCCAGGGAGTAGGATTTAGGGCGGTGGGAAGGTGTTGGCAGAGGTAGATGACCGGGTTGCACATTCTTGGTGTTTGATTGGAGTTTGCTGATGATTGTTGGTCTGGTTGGTTGGGTTTTCTGGGTTTCTCGATGAATGTGAAAGCTGTTCTTGAAGTATTGTTCTTTTGTATTTCGGTGCAGGAGGCATTTTTATAGATCCTTCACTATCCGTACCAAATGTTGAGATCAAACATACGGCATCGTGCTTGAATAGTGATTGAATAGCTGTAAGGAGACGTAATCAGGTATGCCGTATTCACATTGTAGAGCCTATTCCTTGAATCTCTAGCCTTAGAGTTAGCTACTAAAGCATTTGTTGATGTGATGAGAATTAAAACACTGTGAAGAATTAAATCAAAGATTGAAAGAAAACAGCGCTTATGTTAACGGTCGTAGACTTGAATGAAAAATTGATATTGGCTTGCAAATATTGGCAGCAGAATTCACTAGAAAGAAGCCACTTAGGTGTAATTTCATAAACAGAGGAACTCTGATTTCCTCATAATTCCAAATGCTCTCATCTGATCTATTTGCAAATCACACAACCACCACAAACACTTCACAAAGACTCACAACGTCCAAACTCATATATTTCCTGCATCACAGCAACCAAGCCCCAATCAGCTTTCAACTATAATAAACAACATCAAAAAGTAGTATCCATCCCCAATAGCTTTTTCTGGTATGTCTCTCAAATTCCACGATGAATTACCCGATTGAATGTCCCAGAAATAGCTAGTGAATAGTAGAATTGATTTGGGTGGAAATTTCTGGCCTCTTTTGCCAGCCGGGGAGAATGTGAATTATGATACAGGGAGCTGCGACGGCGATTATGAGGATAAGCGAGGCGAGTAAGAGAAAAGTAGGTTCGAAATGTGTGGGGGATAGGCAGATGAGGGTATACTGAGTATAAATTTCCCTTTCTTTTGAGCTTGAATTCTCAAGGCCAGACGCTTGTCAATTTTGGCATGGTCTTCGAAGATATCTCGGAGATGTTGTTTCAATTTTTTGGTCTCGGACAGTGGTGTACAAGGAGCGCTTTCTGAAGGCATGAGAGTGTATTCTAATAGATCGGCAGCCGTGTCTACGTCGCAAGTAAATCGTTCTTCTACATTCATATAACCCCTGAGCACGACAGCCGAGTTACCGAGCTTGCCTATTTCATCGTCGCTAGTCAAGTTTTCGCCTTCAACCTCTACTTGGTGATAGATCAAACTAATCTATCTATAACTGTACCGCGATTAATTGCTTCATCCATGATCGATGAATGGACCAGGAAGACATTGCCGTATTGCATACTGACCAAGCTTGCTAGCAGATTGATGATACAGTCAACCCGAAGGCAGCGTATCCGTAACTATCCGTTTGTGAGCTCTTCAATTGGTAGTATCTGGCCTCGAGACGGATCAGATTCTTTTGAGGCGAGGCCAAACAGAAGATGGATTGTTGATAGATGGATTAGAAATTAGTCTTTATGTGAGTCAAAAGACAATACAGATCGAGATTATTCTTCAACCGTGGTCTGGAAGCGTTGATCAGGGTGAAGAAATTTCAATGGAGTATCAAAGCATACTATGTACTTATTTGCGAGAAGTGATCTGGAAATGGGAATACGTAGTGTTGAACTGTATGGGTGTATGAACAGATTAAGATACCCACTAGCATCCTATTGGGTATCAAGGAGGAAAGCCAGAAACAAAACCGGACAGACTCCCTCTGCTCGAAAGCAAAAGAGCAAAACAGGTAGACAAAGCGAAACAGGAAGTAGCGTATAGATTTATCATCGAAGCAAAAACTTCAAGGTGACCTCGGGATCATTAACAATATACATACATATACACTTCTGGCAATCACACAGTAGTCAATAGCAACACGCAAATTATATGATGCCCAGTCTGACAATTCATTAAACTTATGCTTTTCACAAATGTCGAAAAAGAGAGAGTAGAGATCTGGATGAGGTAGGTAAGCATGGAAGTATTTCGATAGCTTGAGGTTTAGGGCTTGACTTGGGGTTTGGTTGTCATTCATTGTAGCCCGGTTTCAGATAACAAGCAAGAAAGCAAGAAAGCAAGCATTAAAAAATCACGGCATTACAGAACCATCAATCAGCCTTACAGAGAAAGCATTGAAACATCACAACAAGCATAGCATACACGATATAGCATCTAGAATACCATTCATCACTCTCATGAACCCTCACTGATCCATGCATCCACCATCCACCCCACCGTCCACCATCCACTCACTCCCTAAAAATAGAAAGTGCAGAAATGGAAAAAAAAAAAACAGAAATCTCCGCTAAATTCCCTCTCCTCCGCCCCTCAACCAACCAATCACATGGAAAGAAAGATAAAACACATAATTTTCTTTTCTCTACTTTACCTTACCTTACGAGTACATAGATAGATACCAATCTGCCTCGTCTCGTCTTATCTCAAACAATGCCCTCTTGCTTGCTTCAGCTCAGCTAGAATATAATTGTTTGAGCCCTGGAGAAGTGAGGAGTGGATTATGAGAGTATGAGATTGATGGAATTTGATGAGATATGTTTTACTGTTGAAGATAAAATATAGTACTATTATCACGGAGGTAATAGCTATATCTAATGGTCACTTTGATCAGGGAATAGGTATGTAGAGTGATAATAAACTAGATTGACTTGAGGTATGATCCTAATGATTATATTTGCTTTATATACCCTGATCGGGCGAGGTATTTGCCTAATTAGGTATATAGGGCACACAAATGAAATGAATGAAATAGTGTTAATAATCATGGGAGTGAGTACTCCGAAGGAGTACCGGGATTAGTGCTTGTAAGGTTACACTATACGGTGAATTCCGTGACAACTATACTATATACTGTAGTGAGTTTAAAAAAAGTAAAATATAAAAATAATAGTATACCAATATAAACGTAGAAGAAATGCCTTCTTTATTTCCTGCTCTTGCCAACTCACCTATTTATCGCTAGACCCCGCCGGAATTTATTCAGTCAATTTGAATTATAAAGGGGTTCCCCCTCTAAAGTTTAAAGAAGGAATACTCGAGTATAGTATATACATATGTAGTAAAAGTTCCTCTTCCACCTCCCTTCCACCTCCCTTCCACCTTCCACTCCGACCCACATCTATATCCACATCCACGCCAAGGAAAATCTTCTCCCTGTAAGATTACAACTTATCAGAACTATAAAGTATCACTCCAGAGTATCGTAGAGTTGAAGTATTCATAGCTCGTATAAACACTATTACCTATATACAACCACTACAATAATAACATAGTATACCTAGTAAATACTCATAAACATATCGTAGACCTAAATAGAACCAATCCGAAATAGAATAAAATCAAAAACCCGAAATGAATATCGCAAATCGAAAGATATGATTATTTTTACGATAAGTATAGAAGTAACCTACCTTATAGTAGATAAGTATGTATTGAAAAAGAGAGAGGGAGTCTAGAAGTCTAGGATTCTAGGATTCGAGGGTTCGAGGGTTCTACAATTTCAGAATTGAATAATAGGAACGAGGAAAACTTACTTCGTTCGAAAGATAGATTCGCTCGATTGGGGTATCCTCGAGTTTGTTCTGTCTCGAGTCTGTATGTAGAGTGAATATTATCTATCTCGTTTGCTTAGTAGGTAACCTTAGTAGTCTCGAGTATTCATTCATGTTTTACTTTGTACGGAGTAGATAGATACAGTATAGTATCGGGATATCGATTTCGCGAGAGAGGGGGATGAATTAATGATAAGGGTATTATAATAGTACATACCAGTAGAGTAAGTTGTAACGGGAAAAAGAAAGAAAAGAAAGTTTTTACTTCTCGTCGTTCTACGTAAGGATTGGATTGGATTGGATTGTTACTATATATTCATGCAGGTGTCCCTATCACCATGAGAAAAAAAGAGAAGAAAGATTTTTTTCTCGGAATATACCGATATGTTATTATTCATGTTTATTCTTTACTATCTAGATATAGATATACCTAGGTAGTTACTCGTACTATGAAAGTTAAAGTTATTAGTAGATAAGAAGTAAGAGTTCATACTCGGACTTTATGTTTGAGGGGAATATACCATGTCACGTGTAATATTTCGGTCCCGAAGAGAGTTTGGATTTTGAATCTAGAATGATGAGGTTTGGATCTAGAATGATGGATGGATGGATGGATTATCGTTGAGGTTTTTGATTTCATTTGAATAGGTAGGTGAGATATAGTTACTAGGTATACTTACTAGGATGAGTACTCTGTACCTACGAGTACGATAGGGATCTAAAGTATGAATCTGAAGTATGAATCTACGAGTGTTTATTTATGATATAGTGAGTAGAGTATAAAGGGTTTAACCTTAACTTGAATAGGAAATATATCCTGGGGCGCAGTAAGGAAAGACAGACGGTTGTTGCCACGCGTTGGTTGGCGTAATGATGGGTGGGAGGGTGGATGGGTTTATGTGAGTGAGTGAGTGAGTGAGTGAGTGTTGTGTGATGTGATGTGCCTGTGCCTGTGCCTGGGATCTGAGGAGGTAGTTTGATGGGAGATGGAGATGGTGATGGAGATGTTGATAGAGATGAAGATGGGAATGGGAATAAAAATGGGAATGAGAATGTAGAGAGATGGCTTTGAATATTTATTTGGCTCTCCAGCTTTGAGTAGCCCGAGTTCTTGGATTGCAGGTGGGGATGAATGAAGGATATGGGGCTGTGTATGAAAGTTATGAGAATCTGAGAGTTGGTTATGATATAACATGATACGAGAATGAACGGATTTGACGGATTGGATGTGATATATTGTGTGTGATGTGTGATGTGTATGATGTGATGTGTGTGATATGGATAGTACTTGGTAAGTTTTTGTATAGTATGGAGGAGGGGTTACTGATTGGTATATATCGTATATATAGAGAGATTGTATATATAAGTATAGATATATATTGTAAATAAAAGGAATGAAATACAAAGATTTCATAGTACTCTATAATATACTTTGTATATCTTTAATCATATGTATAATATATTCAGAGTAAGTATAGTAATAAAATAAATATTAAAGTCTCGATATATATAGATAGATATATATATTCGAAGAATTAAATAATATAAAGTAGAGGTTTATATCTATCTAAGGAACTAGATTTATTTATATTTATATTCAATTATTAATCTTACTCACTATTCTCTTACTAGTATAATATAATGATATAATAATACTATATAATATATTATCGTTAACGAGTACGAATACTTTACGATGATACTATTTCCTTGAATTATTGATGTAATATATATAGTAACTTATCAAACTCCTACAAAGAATAGTTAATCCATTCAATCTGATCTATTAATACTCACTGCCCTCTCTCCTCTCTACCCTCACTGTCGCTGTCTCTCTATTCTACATATCATCATACAATATCTACTCTGTACATATCTACCTAGTATATCCAGAACGACTCTCCATATCAAAATCACAAAAACTACCCAATCGAGCTACGCACCCTCCCATAGCCGATCCTCCGATCCCCGAGGTTTATTTACATCCATGGACGTTGATGAACCAATCACATGATTGTATTTTGATGAAGAACGCGCGTTCAATTCGATTTCTGCCTCTCGTTTTGATCCAAGCCACTGAGTTGCTGGTGGTGGTATTGGTATGGATTGGTATTGGACTGGACTGACATTGACATTGACATTGATACTTGGATCTGGGTAGGGAAGGCAACAATTTAGAAAGGAAAGGGAAGTGAAGAAAGGAATTAAATCATTTTTTATTTCTGACTTCTGTCTTTTGTCTTTTCTTACATTTGACACTTTATTGCACTTTACACTTTACATTTGACACTTTATTACACTTTACACTTGACACTTTACACTTGACACTTTACTAGGTATCCTTCACTTATTCTTCACTTCACTTCCCTTCCCTTCACTTCCCTTCACTAAAAACACTCTTCTTCTTCCGAAAATACACCATCAAGTTTGAACGCCGCTACATTCTACACCACACCACACCACACTACACTACACTACACTACGCCCCGACACCAATCCTATCCTGGCGCTTCTACCCGTTGTCTAGTGTTTGAAAGCAACAAGTCGCATTCTTTTTCATCAATTCCTCGTAACAACTCTGGAAAACTTTGATTCATTTATCAATTCTATTTATTTATTCATCTATTTGTTCATCTATTTCATTCATCTATTTCATTCATCAATAACATCAATCATCAATTCAAGGGAGAAAAGATATCATCTCGAGGAAAAGAAAAAGCGTTTCAATATCATCGTCGTCAAATCGAATCCGAATCTATCTAACAGATCAATCAATCACTCACCCACCCACTCACTCACTCACTCACTCACTCACTCACTCACTCACCACTCACCACTTCATCAAATCCATCAACAACTTCCTCCTCCTCCTCCTCCTCCTCCTCCTCTCTTCCATCATAATCATGAAGTCCAAATCAATAACCTCAACTCCTCAAGTCAGTTGTTTAGATCCTCTCGAATTAATCGATTACACCGAATATGAAACCGTATCATATCATTCACCATCTCTCTCACCATCTTCTTCAAAATCACAATTCGTCCCAACTTCCGTAAGATCATCCGCAGTATCTACCCCAACCACCTTACCTTCATCAAATCAACCAACTCTTTCCGGTCCAAGTCATCAATACGATCTCTACCGACAACAAACCGGTATTCCACAAGGGGCTATCGCAAATACGTTGGCAGTCAATGAAAACAATGGTCACATCAACCGATACAACTTTCAAGATCCGTCATACTTCTCGGCCATGAGTCCAAGTGAAGAATTTGTGGATTTTGGAACGGCGCCATCTCGTACACCATTTCACCCATCAGACGTGGACATGGAACAAGATCCAGCCTTCTTCTACCCCGAACAAAACTTTGTTGACCCAAGCAATATTGGATCTCAAACCTTGCCCGTCGGAAATGTACTGCCAACACAATCTAGTCACGTCGGTCGTCTTTGGCCTGGTATGCATCAACAACAAGCGGCTCTTGCAAAAGCTCAAGCTCAACAAAAGCAACAACAAGCTATCATCGCACAACAACGTCAAAATGCCATGGCGGCAAATGGTCAACAACAAAGACAACCACAACAACAACGCTCAAGAGCACACACGGGTACCGACCCTCTTGTCGAGGAAAAGATCTCTCAATTACTCAACTCGATGAGACAAAGCAGTGTCGTTACTGATGGTGATGATGGAAATTCTCAAAATATGACGCACGTTCATCGTATGCGCAAGGAAGAAGAAGATATGGATGAAGATGAAAGATTGTTGGCTAGTGAAGAAGGAAAGAAACTGAGTAGCAAGGAGAGAAGACAACTTCGAAACAAGGTGTCAGCTCGTGCTTTCAGATCAAGAAGAAAGGGTAAGCATATTTTGATGATGAAAATAGTTCCAATACTAATATTCTATAGAATACATCAGTCAACTCGAAGGAGAAATTGCTGTCAAGGTTAATGAGAATATGGATTTGAAGTCGCAAAACAGAGCTTTGATGGAGGAAAATACTCGTCTATCAGATCTTACAAGAATGCTTCTTTCTTCACCTGCATTCTCTGGTTTCCTCGATACTTTATCTTCCAACCCAGCCACTCAACAAGCACCACCACCACAACAAGCTCCTATTCAACATGAACAACCAAGACAAGTTAGAAAGGATGTTAATCCATATGGCGCTCAACAACAAATGCAACAACAACAACAACATATTGGTATGGTCATGATTCCAGAACAAGCTATGGATTTTGCTATGCTTGATATCAATGCCGATGGATTTGGTTATCAACCACAAGTTTATTCCGTTCTTTCTATCCCAGAGACTGTGATCGATTCATCAATCCTCTCCGGAAAATCCTCAAGCCTCGTCGATTCATTACAATCCGAAGATGAGAAAGTAGAACTTCCAATGGTTGAACGTCAACCAGTTCATGAACTTGCACCATCAGCTGTTGTTGAGGAAATTGTTGATGAAGAATTTGATGCTGATCCAGCATTTGCTCTTTTCGCTGAAGATACCTCATCATCTTCAGCACCTTCATCAAATGAATTC
Source organism: Botrytis deweyae (assembly GCF_014898535.1). Classification (NCBI taxonomy): domain Eukaryota; kingdom Fungi; phylum Ascomycota; class Leotiomycetes; order Helotiales; family Sclerotiniaceae; genus Botrytis; species Botrytis deweyae. The sequence continues at coordinate 277,641 of NW_024066240.1, forward strand.
AATCTCGATATCGATTTCTCTACTCTTGGCCTCAACAAACCTTCTCAATTTGAACTCGTCGTTCGTGATATTGAAAGCGAAAAATTAGTTTCAACTAATGCTTTCAATAGAGCAACTAGGTTATGTAATAACTTGGATTCGATGATGGATAGATTAGAAGCAATGTTGTTGTAAAGGGGGATTGAGTTTAGACGTTGAATAAAGGAGGAAAATCTTGTATTTGTTGCTGCGGTTTAGCGTTTCTTTTTGGAAGTGACAATTTATTATATCTTCTTTTGTTTGTTGTTTCTTAGTTTATATATATTTTATCTTTTTCGTTTATTACCTGGTGGAATTTTTTGTTAGGGGACCTGGATCGGTGAGCTGGTGAGGCTTATTTGTGAAGGATGAAATGGATAGAATGATATAAGGAGAGGGGAAGGATAGGGAGTGGGGTTGGGCTAGTCTAGGCTAGGTTGGGCTTATAAAAGAGATGAATTCATCTTTATTCTCGAGATGAAGATGAGATTGGGAATTTGGATGTTTGGCCTGGATTGAATGGGATGGAATGGAATGGGATTGAGGGAGGAATTAGCAATAGTAAGTATATTGATATAGGGATTTAGTTAAGATAGAATGGGAATTTTAAGTATTATGACTTTTATCTTTGTGTTTGTATTTATATGTTTGAATGTTTGTTTATGTATTTGAGTATTTATATATATGCTTGAGTATTTATTATATACTCACTTACTTACTTATTTACTTGCTCTATATTAATACTTGTAATATTTTTACTATAGTACTAGTTAACTGCTATCAGCCGAAATCCATTTTCACATCAAAAATCGATATTTTCTATATTTTCAAATTCAAAAATCTTTATGAATAATAACTTAAATTTGTTGAAACTTTGTTTTTATAAAGTTTATATAATAATAATTGATATTTTCAATATTTCTATTGAATAGACTTAGAAAGGTATAAATAGGGTTAAAATAGTATAATATTATATTATCTACTCTCTTTATATAAGGAGGGTATAGCTATACTATATATATATTCTACCCTATATATATACTTCGTATAGCGATAAGGGGTTAGCACATGATTTATTTACGTATTTCAACAATTTCAAAAGTCTTAGAAATTTCTCATACTAAAATTTATCAAATTGAATTAAAATATTAAAAAAGTTACTTGATTTTTCGCTTATTTTACTAGTAAATTGTTAGAGTAGATAATAGCAATGAATCAACTAGGTGTAATGTAATATAAAGACTTTTCATTAATTCTTTTAAACTATAAAAATTCTATAATTTATAATTATATATGGATTAGCATTAGCCCAAAATAGCCCTATAGAGATTATTTACATGCCCTCACTAACCCTTACACAGATTGATCATAACAAAGCCCCCCATATTACACATTATATCCCAAAACATATATATTTACCTCCCAAACTCGGTTAGTATAATACAAGAGAATAAAGTATTGAATAATTACATCCAAATTATATTTCAAAAGAAAATAAGAATATTATAAAGTTATAAATAATCAATAAACAATATTTTAATATATTTATTACTTTTACTAATAGATTATTAAAAGTTTTATAAATTCCTTTTAATTTCCTAAATTCTTTTCTCTTTTAATAAATCATTTTTTATTATTCTTTTATTTATTCTTACCTTATCATAACTATTCCTTAATCTATCGGCCCCCAGATAATTGCAGCTCGATTTATAACAAATCCTATTAGATTGATTATCCCTATATGCCTTTATTACTTTAAGTATATTGTATTCTCTGTTCTCAAAGATTTCTATTATTATAATAAGAGTCCTTATATTAAATATAGCTATTATCATACTTAAAAAAAAATCTATTAATTAATATTTTTTTAATATATTTCTAATATCAATTTATTATATTAAATCTAAGCTTTTTAGTAAACTACTTCTACTGATAATTAAAAGAAAAAGAATACCGAGATTATAATAATACATCGAAATAAATATTATATTAGGAATATAGAAGTCTTTTTATAAAAGAAAGATAAACAGAATAATACTAAAAAGTCAAAGTTATTCGAAATATTATCTCTACTTACTATAAAAAAGTTAAATCGAATAAATAATCTTATAAAACATTTTATAAACTTTTATTAAATTATTATTAATTATTCTTTATTTCCTTATAATAATACTTAACTGACTTTTTGGATTTTAGAGTAATTTGTTTATATTAAATATTATTATTTTGGGTTTTATTATAAAACTAATAATTGTAATAAATTCGAATAATAAAAGCGATTTTATAATTCTAATTGTTTATTTTTATACTATCAATATCCCCACCCCACCCCCTATTTCCCCAAGAAGTAAGATTCCAGATATTATAAACATATTAGTTAATTCGGAAAACTAAAGATTCTTTTATATCGATATTTAATTGTTATTTTGTTTTTATTTCTATACTCATTTCTCTATATCCAAAAAGAATTGCCTTAGATATTCTAATAAATCCCTTTCTGATTTTAATAATAATAAAGAGAATAACCCTTTTCTTTATTAGATTACTAGTATTTTTTAATATTCTAATATTCCTTATATTTCTAAAGATAATATTAATATTATTATTCTTTAAGTGAAAAAGTATGCTATTGAAGATTTAACAGCTTCTACTTATCGATTTACTATTAGGAACTTGGTTACTCAAGCTATTCTTTCTCTTTATAAAGCTTTCCATATAATTTCGAAATAAAAAGTAATATTAATTGCTATTAATTCTCCTTTTAATTCTCAATATCAGAATATTGATATTTCGCTAAAAACTAAGGTTTTTAATATAAATTATTCTATTTATATTAAAGAATCTGATATTGTTATAAATTCTCCTAAAAATATTCGATCCTATAAATAACCACGGGTTACCAATAATTAATCAATAGAGATTTAAAAGTTTAATAAAATCCTTATAAAAATAAAAAAAAATAAAAATATAGATAAAAATAAAGTGGATATACCTTTAATAAATAAAAATAAATAAAGTAATAATAATATAAATAATACTATCTTTAGAGTTCTTCTTTTTATATCAAATCTTTTTGATATATAGAATAAAAAAATTAATTCTTACTATAAAACCTTTTTAATATACTAATATAGTAATATCTTTATGATGATATTTTTATATTAATTAAAGGTATATTTTTATTAGGGATAAGGCTTTATAAAAAAAATAATAACAATTTTATTAGTTAAGTATTAATAAAGATTTAAATAATATCAATTCTGATATTCATAAATTAAAGTCTAAAATATTTCAAAAATATTAAGATGAGTTAGTATGTTTGGCAATAGTATGTAGTATGCTAGTAAGTAAAAGATTATGTTTTTATTTTTATTAGAGTAAAAAGGAATAAATAAAGGAATATTATAAATAGTTTTATATTATTAATAATTCGCTTGTAGATATATAGTAGAATCTTATTATTTTATAGCTTTTTTTCTTTTTTCTTTTGAATTATATATTAATAGTTTTTTTTTTTTATTATATTCTTTTAATATTTCTTTTATATTATTAAAATTGTAAAGGGTTTTCTATGTATCTTCTACTAATTGATAGCTTTTTTATTAAATTAAATATTAAATATCTTTATTTCTTTTTTTATATATTATAATCTTTTTTATTTTATATTTCAAGTGATTATTTATTTTCTCTAATAATAATAGGTTAGTAATACCCTGTTATTTATATTATAATTCTAATAGGGAAATATAAAAAATATTATAAATCTTATAGGTAGATAATAGTTTGAGTTTATATATTTGATTATTAATTTTTATATTTATTATTTAAAAAGGATTTATAAATCTATCCGAAAACTTCTTTTTAAATCAAAATTGCTTAATATTTTGGGTATTTAGTATTACTTTGTTTTTAATATTATATTATTAGGTTATTGTACTATTTGTGTTCTTTGATTTTCGATTTATAGCTACTTATTATAATTCTTTCAATTTTTCTTTTTCTTTATTAAAAGAAACAATTTGCTTGTGTGCTGCTAGTATTTTTTCTATAGTATTAGTATTCTCGTTAATATAATGGAATATTGGTAGGAATCTGTATATTACTTGAAATAGGCTTGTGTTTATTATATTATATTATATAGTATTATAAATAAATTCTGTAAGTGGTAGTAGTAAAGTCTAATTGTTTTATTAGTAATTAGAATAATAATTGATATAATAAATCAGATTCTGGTTTTATTGTTTTATTTGTTTATTAATTTGAGGGTGAAATGTAGTAGATAACTTGTATTGTATTTACAAATAAAAAAGAAAACTATTTTAGAATTTGTTTACAAATTATGGTCCCCTATTTGATATGATATTCTTTAATATCTTGAAGTCTTTAAATATACTTTGTATTAGTATTTAAGTAAATTTTGGTGAAATAATTGTTTTATTAATAGATATATATTAAACAAGCTTTGTAAATCTATTAATAATTATTAAAACTGTATTATATATATATTTGTTTAGTTTGGATAAAGGTAGATCTATAATAAAGTTTATAATTATTTTTTTTCAAGATTTATAGAAAATAAAAAGGATTTGTAACTTATTATAGAGCTTATATCTTTTAATAGTGGTATACTGGTATATTATATATATTTTAATATATATTTTTATATCCTTCCTTATTAAAAACTAGAAATATTTAGATCTCAAGATTTCTAAAGTTTTAGAAATATTTTAATATCTATTTGTAGGGTTATTATAATAAGTTTTTAAGATTTTTACTTTTAAAGTAAAGTCTGATGGTATGTAGATATTTCTATTATATTTAAGAAACCTATTAATATCTATTTGTTAAAATAAGATAATTTCAATAGAGTATAGTTTTTGATTTAGGTATTTTTTATTTTTTATAAAATTGTTATCTATTTGGAGATATAATAAAGTATTTCTTATTATCTCTAATATTAATTTAAATATTATTTTGTTTTTTATCAAAATATAAACTATTTAATATAATATCAATTATTTACAATCAATTTCAATTAATAAATATTTGAGTTTATAAAATGGTAGATTATATTTTTCTTTTTATAAAAGACTTATAATGTTATATAAAAACTCTGTTTTCTTAATAAAGGAATTTTAAAATAGATTTATAATTATTAATCTATTTCTTAATTTATTCTAAAAGATTGAAAGTATATTATTTATATTATCTATATCGATAATGTAATTAGAATGGTATGATAGTCTATTTATGGGATTCAATTTTCCAATTCTATATATTATCTCGAAATTATATATAGCCAAAACCTTTATTTATCTTGTTTACTAATTATTTAGACTTTTCTTTGTTATAAAGTATTAGAAACTATTATAATCCGATTTAACTATAACAGTATATCGACTCCTTATTATATAATAATATTATTATACAAAAATAATATATATTATTAATAATTCTTGATTATAAATAAAATATTGTTATTTTACTAAAATCAGTTTTCTCGAATAAAATATAATAGGGTGCTATTATTGAATTAATACCTTTTTGATTCTTTTTAAAAAGAGCTATAATAATATGTAATCTAAAGTAAAGATTGAAGTATCGATTTCAATTATTATATAAAATAAGAGATCGAAATACTAAAGAATAGATATCGATATAAAAGCTTTTTTTAATATTTCGAATACTTTTTGTATTTTATTAATCTATTTGAATTCGATTATTATCTCTTCTTTTTTCGTTTCTTTTATTAATATAGTTATATTATAAGTTATTACCAAATAGGCTTTAATAAACTATTAATAAAAGTTCACAAAATCAAAAAATACCTATATATCCCTAAGGCTACTGGATATTGGCTATTCCATTATAGTTTGAATGTAATCTGGTTTTATAATAATATCTGCAGACGAAATAACATATTCTAGGAATTCCATTTTATTAATATAAAAAACATATTTTTTTAGTTTTATATAAAGTTTATATTCAATAAATTATGCAAGGATTTTTCAGATATTCATTATATATATAGCTTTATTTCTTGAATAAATTAAAATATTATTAAAATATATTATACAAATACTATTCGTTAAGTCGAATAAGGCTTGATTAATATATATCTAAAAGATTGTAGGGGTATTAATAAAACCAAAAGGTATTATCCTATACTTATATTAACCATATTATATACAAAATACAATCTTTTATTTATTCTCTATTTTTATACAGATTCGATAATAAGTATTTTATAAATCTAGTTTAATAAATATAATATCTTATCAAAGTCAATTTAGGAATTTATTAATAAAAGATAGGAAAGTTTAATTCTTTTTGATAATCTGATTAAACTTTTGATAATTAATATATAGTTAATAATCTTCTTCTTTTTTTGAAACGAATATGATAAATGCTTCTATCAAGCTGATAAACTTTTTTATCTATTCTTTTCTTTAATATTTATTTAAATATTCTTATAGTATTATTAATTCTTTTTTTGATAGAAAATAAATCGGATTTTAAGGGGGGGTCGAATTGGGTTTGAGATTAATATAATATTTTATTAAATAGTGTTTAAACAAAAGACTACTTTTATTTTTCAAAAAAGTCTTTTTGTATTTCTAGAATTCTTTTAGTATTTTATATAAAATTAATATAAATACTAAATAACCCCCTTTTATTTTTGATTACAAGATTATTTTGTTTGGAAAGATTGTAAAGATTACTTTATTTTTCTTTATTTTCTGATAAAATTCTTTTATAAGAATGATTTCGAGATTATTCAAGATAAGATAATATCGAAATAATATCAATTTTCAATCAATATCGGGGTTGATTATTTATAACTATAGAAAATCTAGAATAACATTTATTTATAATAGATTTAATATTATTAATATAAAGCTATAGATATAGGTTTTCTTTTCCCCTTTTTTATTTTTTATTTTGATAGAAAATTTATAGTTTCTGTATAATATAATTATGGTATTATTTGTTGATATAAAAAGAATGCTTTTTTTAATAAAAATCTAGTTTTATTTAATATACTTATTTTGTTATATAATATTAACTTATATTTCCAAGTTAATAAAGTATTAAAGTACTATTAGCTTATTATTATTATTAAAGATTATTATAATTGTAAAGATTATTCACTTTTTTTTATATAAATCTAGTATTAATAAAATATTTATTATAATTATTAGATTTAAGTGTTTTCTGTATAGATAATTTTAAAAAGATTATTTTGATACTTGTTTTCTTTATACCTTTCTCTATAATATCTATATACAAAATCATTTCAATAGTTTAAAGCGATATATTCCTTCTATTAGTATTTATAGTATATAGCAATCCATATATATTCCGTATATAATATATTAACAGAATATCTTAATATTTTAAAGAATTCCTTTTAAAAAAATTGATTGGATTTTTGAATTTTTATTTTAATAATTAAAGTCAAATTATTTTCTAAATAAAAATATTTAGAATTATTTTGATATCAAAAGAATAATTAATTATACTTACAGAATCAATATAAATCCCCTACATTTTTTTCTTAAAACAATTTTTTTACACTTTCCAATCTACAAACTTGTTTTATAAACTCACTATATAACTCAAATTACTATAAGAATTCCAATATTTTTCTAACTATATTAGATAATAAACCTGCTAAAAGCCTTTCAACCCAAACACTCTCCACTTCCTACTCGATATTCTCCTCAAAACCTTTCAGATAAATTACAAATGTATTCATAGTATTTCCTTTTCTCTACCTCACCTATATAAGCTTTTAAATTACTTATCACTATCTAATCCCTTTATTTATAATAATATTATATATATATTCTTTAAAGTTTTTTTAATTTATTTTTTTATAACTTAACTCACCTATAAATCAACACTAAATTATTAGAGATTACCTTTCGAAATATTGAATAATATATTCTATTTTCTTTATATCGATAAGGAAATGATATCCATTATTACTTCAAAACATAATTTCTATTTAAAAAAAAAAGTTTTTAGTTTTTCCGATATTCTTTTTTTCATATTATTTTAATCTCTACAACTTTAATAATTTTCTTTAATTAAAATTGATATTCTAATAGATTATATTCAATATAACTATAGATTAGTTATACTCGATCGGAGTAGTTATATATAAAATACAATCCATAACCACTTTGTAAGCTTCTCTTATAGTTACTATTTCTTCTTTTATTTTTTAAAGTTATTAGTTTAATAATATATCCTCGTTATCATTAAAGGGATACAATTAAGCCAAATGGGTATTGTTATTGATACTTTACAGGAATTAATCAACAATTTTATTGGATTAGTTTTAAATCGTATTACAGATATCCTATTTTCCCCTAGAAATAGGTATTCTTCTTGTTGAAACTATAATAATATCGATATCTACTCGATTAGAAAATAGTTGATAAATTGTTCTATATAATTAAAAAAAAAAAATTATTAAAATAAATAATAGTAATAAATCAATTAAATATAATATAATATAAAGACTTTTTATTAATTCTTCTAAATTATGAAAATTCTATAATTTATAATTGTACGCGGGTTAACATTGGCCCAAAGTAGCCCCATAGGGGCTACTCACATGCCCTCACCAGCCCTTACACAGATTGACCGTGATATAAATCTAATCATTTTGAAAATACTTCAACTTTTAATCTATATAATATAATTCTAAAAAAATTATAAAAATAATTAATCTTATTTTTATTAAATTTCTTATAAAAATAAATCAATTGATATAAGAAAATATTTATATTGTATAATTTATTATAAAGAAATTTATATTATATAAATAATAAGTTTTGATGCGAAAACGTATTTCGGCTGATAGTAGTTAATACTTGCTATAGTATTAGTATTAAAATATTATATTTATTACTATATTTATTACTATATTTATTACTATATTTATTACTATATTTATTACTATATTGTGAGCGAAACTTGGTACTGGTCACGTGACCTCTTTCTGTAGCTAGTATTTATAGGTCTTCTTCATGTAGTTTAGACAAAGCAGTCAGTTCCCACCCACCTTCTCGTACGTTTTGTAATACGCTATATAGAGCCTACTCCTCCTCTCCTCTACCAAAAGCACTACATCTCAATAACTTATCTGTGGTATTTACAAAGGACTACTTTATGACCCTATCACCTTCTACGCTTTTACAATATTTATTACTATATTTATTACTATATTTATTACTATATTTATTACTATATTTATGACTATATTTATTACTATATTTATTACTATATTTATTACTATATTTATTACTATATTTATTACTATATTTATATATTTATTAATTTATATCTTATATCTTATATATTATATCTTATATTTCACATCTCATATCTTATATCTTATATTTTATATCTTATATCTTATATTTTATATCTTATATCTTATATTTTATATCTTATATCTTATATCTCATATCTTATATCTCATATATCATTATCTTATATTATAATAAATTATTATTCTATTCTATTCTCCTCTAATAATCATTTCATTATTTTATTATTTCATTATTTTATTATTTAATATCCTTTCTATATACATACATATATATATATATATACATACATATACATACACATATACATATATACATATCATCATATCATTCATTATATTATTATGTTATCATATCATCATACCATCATGCCATCCTATCTTTATTCTTAACTCCCATTCCCTTTCGTTTGATTTTGTTTGATTTTGTTTGATTTCGTTTGATTTTATTTTATTTCTTTTCATTCTCATCCATTCATTCTTATCCATTCATATCATTATCATCCCATCATAATTTCATCCCCTCCATTCATTCATTTCCCTCATCTTCATCTCATTTTCCCACTTTCAATCCTCCCTCATCCCATTCTCCTCCATTCACCCCCATCTCCCCATCTCCCCATCTCCCCATCTCCCCATCTCCCCATCTCCCCATCTCCCCATCTCCCCATCTCCCCATCTCCCCATCTCCCCATCTCCCCATCTCCCCATCCCTAAAACCCCTCTGCAGCTTCACTCAACACCTCCCACAATCCCGCCGCCGCACCCCCCAAACCCCCACCTATCCCCGCCGCCGCGAGATGATCCCGCCATTTACTCGTACCCGAAGGTGTATTTGTACTCGCCGTTCCGGAATTTTGTCTCCGCGGCTCTGAAGAGCGGGGATCTGAATCGCGAGAACGGCGGGAGCGAGAATGATGGGAATGAGAATGCGGAGAGCGGGAATGGGAATGGGAATGTGAATGAGAATGAGAATGGGAATGGGAATGATGGCGTCGAGAATTGTGCGGGGGGTAAGAAGGATGAGATGGATTGGGTGTATATGTATTTGTATAAGGAGAAGTGCTTTGTGAAGGAGGATAGGGAGGTGAGGAGCCGGATGGAGATGTAGAGTAAGGAGCGTAGGGATTTGGTGAGAGATATTGGTTTTGATTTATTTGTGGGGGAGGTCCTTGTCCTTGATGGTAGGGAGGTTGAGGAAATTGATTTTGTATTGGATAGGGGGGTTGCTGTTGTGGAGGTGGTGGATATCCTTGTTGGGGATGATTTTGTTGTCCAGGAAAAGAACCCAGAGGTGCGTATCCATTTGGTGTTTGGTTTATTCCGGGTATATCCATACCTCTTCCTGGAAGTGGATTATTTGATGCAGAATATGGCGGGGAAGAGAAATGTTGAGGCTGAGGTTGGGGTTGTGATTGAGGAGCAAAAGTATAATTTGCTTCACGATCTCTTTCTCTGCGATTATATCTTTCCGATCTTCCTTTTCTTTCTCTTCTTTCTCCCCTCTCTTCCCATTCATCACCTCTTCTACCTTTTCCTCTTGCTTCCCCATTTCTTTTCTCACCACGCCTTCTATGCTCATTCATATCTGAATCAGAATCCGAGCTCATCTCCGAACTAGAATTAGAACTGCAAGAAGAACTCTCCTCATCCTCTGAGTTTCGTCTTCTACTTCTTTCACTTCTTTCCCTCCTCTCCCTTCTTTCTCTCTGCTCAGGATGATTTCTCCACCAACGCTCTTCTCTCAAAACATGCGAGCGCTCAGCATATTGTTGAATTTCCTCTTTCGTTAAAATTCCTAAGATAGCTACGAATTCTGGTCGACTATTTGTATATAATTATTAGTATCACAATACATTATATCATATTTATCATATAGTTTTCCTTCCCTTCTCTTGATATGTATTATATACTCATCCTGAGAATAAAAAGGAACGATGGATAACTTACGCTTCGAATCTTCTCCCATCTTTCATCAATACTTCTGGTGATATCAAAGATCGTTTAACCTTTGTCCACTTTGCATCTTGAGGAATTTCGTGACCGGATGAATCAGGTGCAATTTTTGATTTTAAAATAGAAGTAGGAATGGGAATTGGAATGGTGGAATCGTGGGGATTATTTCCACTACTAGGTGTAGGTTTGTGGTTTTTTGATGATTCATCAGGAAGATCGAATCGAACACCACTTGTACGCGGTGATGATTTCTGGACTGGGTCCGAGCTATGTTTTGGTCGAAGTGTCATTGTTTTCAATTGAGGTGATGGTATGTTTTTGTTGGGAGGTTCATTAGGATATGAGTACGAATTTGAATTTGAATTCCAACTTCTCGGAGAAGACGGTGGAAGAAGTTGAGGATTACTTGTTGTGAAGCAAGGAAGCAAAAGAAGATCCGAGGTTTGAATTATTGAAGTATTATTCTGATTCGAATTAACTGGATATCGTGATATCGTCTGATGCATGAATGACGTATCATCCTCAGAGTTTAATCTTGAGCCGTTAATATCCTTTCCGCATTGCGATTCTGATATATCGAGATCTGTGGTTGAGACTTTGGGAGTTAGAGGAGGTGATAATTGTCGATGAGGAGTTGAAGATATATTTGGTCCGGGGTATGGATATGAGTCGACGAGAGATTCGGGTTTGGGTCTTTGGAATTTCATCGCTGGAGGGAATTTTATATTGTCTTCTCGTTGGATCATTTCTTTTGCTCCAGAGTCATTGCGTCCTAAATTGAGATTGGTATTATCGAATGAAGCTGGTGCTACTTGTGTATGAGGCGAATCGGAATGTGTAGAGTCCCATCGTTCTTTATGAGGAGTTCTTGGACTGGTTTGAGGTGTAGATGCAGATGGATTTTCGATTAGTAGCCCATCTTGTTCCATTTGTCGTATATATGCAATTAAAACATCCTGGAAATTTGTTAGCAAGAAGCAATTGTCCTACCACATTGAAATATCCAAATACCTTATGCCGTTCCAAAACTACTCTATTAACCCCCTCTTCAACTAGATTCCTCCTAAACCATTTCCAAATCTGCAAAGTATCCTCCTCATCCTCATTCTCAGAACCCATCATTTGTAAAGTCCCAACCCTTCGACTCCTATCCGCTGCAATATCATCCACCTTATCCAACAACATATCCAATTCTCCCTTTCCGTCTGCTTCCTCTGCTTCCTTTGCGTCTCCGTCTTCATCTTCGTGTAGTAGCGAATCGAGAAAATGCGATGTATTCTTCTTATGTGAAATCAACCTCACTCGAATCCCACCCAATTGATCCATCTCATGACTTCCCAATCTTCCTCCTCCATTCCTCCCATACCTCCCCAACAATCCATCAAGTTGTCTAAGGGTCCCTTCGCAATCCCCAATAATCCCCTCCACACTTTCCCGATTCCCCTCGTCCCACTCCCCATTCCTCTCTTCCTCCTCTTCCTTCAACTCCCTCAAAACCTCATACAAACCCTTCACTTCCCGTCGAATCTCCTCATATTCCGCCCCCGCCTCTCTACATTTCCGATGCACATCGCGACAAAGTATCGATACTTTTCTGATATCTGATGATGTTCCAACACTCATTTCGTACCTCATTCAGCGCTCAATATTCGACTTCCAATATGCTATCCCAAATTTCGAATCTCGCACTTCGATGTCGCAAGCGATTCCACGGTTCGAGAAGGAGAGAAAGAAAGAGGGAGAGATCAATTATACACCCATCCCTTTGAACCCAAAAAGTGGCAAAGCAAAATAATCAATCAATCAAATTAAAATGATGAAAGATATGCGAGTGTGCGTGTGTGTGTGTGCGATATGATGTGTTGTACTCTCTTCTTGCTTTCATTTACTTTGCTCTGCTGCAGCGAAGTGGATATCTTTTCTTTCTTTCCTGCTGAGTTCTCTGTCTGATAACCTATGATGATAGCTCCGACGTAACGAACCACTCCACTTTATTATACCCCGCAATGTTTTTCTTGTCGAATTCCCAGATTTCTAATCGTTGATTGTGCCGAGTTTCGTGTTTCGAGTTGCGGAATTCGTATTGATGTACGATATCCGTGTTTTGTTAATGATTACTCGAGGAAGTAGGTAGGTATATAAAATACCGCTTCAAAAATACAAATTCACAATCACCATAGGTTAATCAATATAATTCATTCAGATCCGATACTCAATACTCAGTACCCAAACAAAACCAAGACCAATAAATAAATAAAATGGAGAATAAGTTTCAGAATAATAATAATGATAATAAACCTCCCTTAGAAGCTGCATAGAAGAATAATCGAAGCCATCAATCGAGGCGGAGCTGAACAAATGGGTACCGGTAGGATAGGTAACGATTTAAGAAATCTCTCTCGAACTACTTGCTTGTACCGCTTGCCTCAATGAACCATATCATACCATATCATACCATACCATACCATACCATACCAGATCCAGAAACCGATAATCATATTCCAATCCGTTCATCCATCCAAGATTCCAAGTGACGTCGCGACTCGCGGGAATGAACATCCATCCACCTCTCCACCTATCCTATCCAGGCTATCCTATCCGTCTCTCCGTCCATCCAATCCATGAACCATCCCTCCCTTCCTCCCTTCATCATCCTCCACCCAATCAAACACCACACGCCGCAAACCCAACCCAACCAAGCATTCACAAAAACGGCCGAGAAGTTAAAATATGCATTAGAAGTTAGAACTAGAAGTTAGAACACAAGCAACACCTCAGAACACAATAAAAACTGGAGAATTCTTATCCCTAGTCACTCCCAGTCCTCAAACACAACAAACAGCAAAGCAACCCCGGGCAAGTCTAACGAACCGCACTCCGTGGCGCAGTTCCCATCAGTTCCATCAATCTACCCATCCTCCATCTACCCATCTCTCCATCAACCTCTCCATCAACCTCTCCATCAACCTCCACCAACCCACCCATCCACAGCGATAGATCGCCGCAATGTCGCACCCACTGCGTAACCCAGGCGTGAGGCTCAGATGAAGGCTTATACAAATTCAATTTTCGTATCCACTCCAGCCGTGCGAACACCCTCTACAGAACCTATCATGCCGAGTTACCGCATCGTGTTGTAGAATGTGTACAAGGTGTGGAAAATGATAGGATCGCTAAGCATGGCTTGACACATTTTTCTTGACGGTGCATTCAGGTTGCATGAAGGCTTCGGGAAAGGATGCTAGAATATATGGTATGGTATGGTGAGATGTGGAGTGCAAGGCTGAGCAGGGCAAGACAGGGGAGGGGAACTCCGAAATCATGTCATGTGAATACTGTACTGGTCGTGTCGTGTAGATAAAATTTGTACGAGGTCAACTTGGTACGAGATATATGGTATATGGCATGAGCAAAAGAGGTTTTTTGATTTTTATATCCTTCCAACCAATCAATCAACAATATCATTAAAATAATAAACCCTTCATCTTCAATGCTATTCTGATACTCCTTACAAAACAATTCTTTCTCTTGTATATTTTCCCACTTGTCTACTCAAGAGTCTTCCAATATCTCTCTTACTTCTCTTTTGAATTTCTCCTCCGGCACCTACACGAAGACGAGATATTTGTTTCTCGGCCTTGAGACCAATCGGTAATGTCGAGAGGTCTTTCTCTCCAGAGGGAAGTGTTAATATTGACTTTGCCATTCGTCCTGTGTCTTCATTGCCAAGGGTTTTAAGTACGGAATCCCCGTAACGGACCATCTCGGATGTTAATCCCTTGAGGTAAACGGCCGTTTCGATCCCTTCGAGTGCGGCACTAACTTCCATTTTCAATGTTCCAATGAATGCTTCGGATTCGGTTTGATCACCATTGATCAATCTTGCATTTCCGGTCAACCAACCGCCAGCTGCAAGAGCATCAATACAATTGTTGAGTAAGCTGGAGATGAGAATGATGGAGTTATCAGGTGCCTCAACTTCGTCATCATCCAATTCCAAGATATCAAGGTATCGACCTGTCCATCCACCTTTGGCCAATTCGACTCTCAAAATATAGATTAGTGATACCGTTTCTTGACTTGTAAAAGTTGTCTGTAAAGCTTCCGTAATGTTGTTGTCTGGACATGTATAGAGTTTCGAGAGAGCCACATTTAAGGCTTCACCTCTGACACCTGAACCTTCTCCTAATTGAAATTCGGCGAGTTGGAGATCGTCTTCAGCCTCGGCTTCAAGTCTTTGTACTTCCTCTTCAGCATTATCATTTTCTAGGGGTGTGTCTTCCCCATTTGTCAGTAATGCTTGCTTTGGACTCGAAGAGTCTCCAAGTTCAAACAAATCCATAGTTTCCATCAACTTTCGAATAGCGTGAAGAAGTTCCGCTGCACCAAGTAGATTAGATGAAACAAGATGAAGTAATAGTTCCATTTCCCGGTCCAACTTAACAATAGCATTGACAAGTTGGCCGGCTGGTATTGGGCCAGAAAGCGAGGCTCGAATCTCTTGTCTCAATGCTGATTCGATATTAAGAATCGTCATGTTTCCTGTTTGAAGCAACCACCTGAAAAGTCTAGGAGGATAGAAAATAATAGAAAGCTCACACACCCCTTCCAGATTCTGAGACCAGCTAAAAATCTTACTTAGTGCATATAATATCCATCTACGATCGACTTCAGAAGGCTCTATCTTTGCAATCTTGTCTGCAGGATTTTCGGACGTTTCAGTGCTCCAATCTTGGTCGAACTTGCTGCCTAAAGCCTTCTCGAAAGCTGCAGTATCTCCACTCTTGACACATCTCTCAGGTTCTCTCGTCACATTTACCCATGCATCTTCTTTCATGCCCATTGATCCAGGAAGATAATGATCCACGAAAAGCCACTTTCCATGCGATGGCTCTTTTCCGGGCTTGGAGCGTACAACTTGTGGATCCGAGCAGCCAAGAGAATCGATCAATAGTCCAAATGCTCGAGATTTTGATCCTTGACCAGGTTGAAAATCCACTTGAACGGCAACGAGCTCATTATCTGAGATAGCTAAAGCTGCCCCAAGTTTAGGGTAGTAAGAGATGAATTGAGCAGGAATATCCAATCGTGGTCTTTGCTTATCATCAGAGTCTCGTTTGCGTTTGAGTGATTCTTTGTTTGCCTCATCATCCAACTTGATGGTTGCTAACACAGATTCATATTTTGGGTTGAGAATGCTAATAGCTTGTTGATTTGACATGATAATAGAAGTGCTTGAAAGGCGAAGGAAGGAACCGGTACCAGGAGTGTTGATTTCGGATTGTATCTTTGGGAAAGTATCGTGCAAGTCCAAAGTTGTCAACACTTCCGCTTCCAGTATTTGCAAAACACCGGCGGAAACATTGATACCGAATGAAGCTTTTCCGACCGTTACTTTCTTCTTTGGAGCTTTGTGAATTGGTAGAGGGGCGTCGAGAAGAGATTCGACAGAATGTGTTGTGCCATTCAAATATGTCGTCGTCTTCCTTGGCAACGCTACAATGTGTAATGTACGCACACTATCCTCAGCTTCCTGCACATTTGACTTTGTAATCACAATTATTATGTCTGGATTAAAGCCATCTTCGGTCACTTCTTGTGGGAAAAAAGCAAAAACATCCTGGCGACCTTTCAAGATTCCTTGACCAGCGGAATAGGCATTTGTAATGTGCGCATATTCAACCTCGATATTGGTCATTGTCATTGATGAAGCTCGACCGAGGGCGGTGGCAGGAGAGGACCATAATAGCTGAAGACTTTCACCATCTAAGCATTGAATCTCACCATCTTTCTTCACAATCAATATGTCCGATTTCTTGATCGCATCCAATCCTGAGGCGGCTAAAGCACCCAAATGAACCACTGGCGCTTTCGATTGACTGAGCTTGTGTGTGACTGTTGTAGATTGTGATGTGCTGGTCCCTTCCGTAATATCATGGAACAATGTGATTTGATCCTCGGAGCCGGATGTCGAAACATATGTTCTTCGCTCGGTTTTGGTTTTCGTCGTTTTCGACCTGGAAGAGTATGGCGGGCACGAAAATGAAGTGCCAGGAGGCAGAGCGTAAGAAGTAAGTAATTTTGAAGATGATACCTGAGAAGACATTAACATTTGAAGATACCCAAGAAATATCCATAATATCTTACATCGTATAAATTCACACCTTCTCCGTGAATTCCAACCGCCAATTCTGACCTCTTTCTTTTTTTTGATCCAGGTGAACCACCAAAGACTTCCCCAACTACATATTGGGCCTGTTTCGATCGCGGTAAAGTAGCGACCACGTATGGCTGCTGTAAAGATATTCTTGACGACATATTGACAATTGGAATTTTTGCGCAATCAATTCCAATGTATTGAAGTAGTGATTATGGATTTGCGCAAAGTAAAAAGATCCAAAAAGCTTTGAAATTTCTCTGAGCGGTGAAACAATTCTGCCGTGGCACAAAACTTTATGTCTTGGAGGGTTGCCAAATTTATTATGCACGCCCTGCACACTTTAGCGTGTCTGTTTGGTGTCGATCATGTGATTCTGACCATCCTGCCAGGTGGGAATGACCAATCAGCACTCAAAAACGCGAGCAGAAGAGTGTCAAGTGGGTCTATGTGGTACTTTGTACGAGGGCGTGTTTTTGATGAATGCCGGGCAAAATAACCGAACTCACTAATATTTACTATGTGATTTTTATAATGAATATAACTTTATAAATATTAATAACTCTACTTTACCAAATTTATATATAAATCTTGATATAAAAAATTATTTAAATTTGAAAAGATTTTTCAAATATTATTTTTATTTTAATTGTTATTGAATTTTAAAATAGATGAGTTTGTGCTTATTTTGGTGAGGAAATGTCCCTGCGCACGGACCCGGCATTCATCAAAAACACGCCCTCGTATGCTCTTATTACATGCGTCGTAGATGGGTACACTCAAGCATCCAGAAAAATCCTACATTGAACTTCCTTCTCATCAGGTACCTATCTTTTGATGTCGAATAATAATGCGGAAATGAATCAAAATCCCAAACCTCTCGATCGAATATTATAATTCATAAGCTTAGGAACACTTTCATACAATTTTCAACGTCAAACATCGACAGCATGATTTTATATTGAATATTGAAAAGGGTGAATAGTTTTCGAAGCACTTCATCTACCTACTAGGTATCACCTATGGGGCCCAAAGTAGACCAGTAGGTAGTTAAAGTGCTAATTTCATCAAAACGCGTACGCGGTTCTCAACTTCGCCTTGATGTCACTACCTTATTACCTAAGTACTTAGCAACTTTTGGATGCGCATTGCTTTTCACTCCCAATTACTTTTTCACTGTCTGCAAAAGGGCACTTTTTTATATTCTATCTGTTCTCAAGTCAAGCTTCTTACAAAAATTACAAATGATTTTCTCCCCTTGACGAATTAATTGATTGAGAATCGCTATCGTTGAAAGCGAATGTGCGAGGTTCGCGTTTGATCATCTCGACTTGCCCGCATACGAATGGCGGTCTTGATCGCAAAAACCATGAATCCTCTCATAGAAGAGGGGCACGAAAAGACTGTGCATCCCTTCTTCCAAAAGCCATTAAGAACGTCATCCACTGCGGGAAACAATATAACACTGCAAAATGGAGCTCTAGAATCATCCTATATGGCCAATGGAGAACAAGCAGATTTGTTGGAGGTTGACCCGAATAATGGTAGGAGGAAACGCCGAAAGACTGCCTCGCCAGAATTTACAACAGAGTTAGAGGCAGAAAAGACATCCACAATCACAAAGACAACTGCGCCGACAAAAACAGTGAAACCTTTACGAGCCTCGAAGCGTAAGCAGACTACCCTGACACCTGCAAAATCGAAAATTGTTGTCATGCGCTATGGCAGTGGACAAAGTCCAGCTTCTGAAGTTGGCAGCAAGATTGAGAATATTCTCAACGGCATCGAAACATCAATACGGAAGACGGAGTCAAATAATACGGACGTGAAAAATACAAAAGAGATAGTATCGAGAAAGGGGAATGGGGTAGATGCTATTCCATGGTGGAAGACAGCAAAAAAGAAATCGCCGACACAAGAAGAACCCCAGGAATCCTCAAAGTCACAGCAATCGGGTCAAGGAAAAAAATCCCCTATAGGAAAGAGAACTACTTCGGGTAGACCAGCTTCACCATCGACAATTGTATCCAATTTTGGCCGACCACATTCAAGGGACGGAAAGCAAGCCCCGCCAACGTTTAAAGGCTTCGAGAAAGCTCCTAAAACTTCCAAATTCCCCGACGCCATTGAGCCAGCTTGGCCATGGTCTGGAATAGTGCATGTACGCGGAGAAAGAGACGAGGAATATTCAAATGGCACCTCTACCAGCACAGTCCCTGGAGAATCCAGCGACGTCAAGAAAGGGTCAAAATATCGAGCAGTTGAAATCGTTGAAGATGAAAATATTATCAACACTTTTACGGCGAAATTACGAATTGATGAGACAATTAATAGCATCCATGACCTTCATATTCATGATTTCGCTCCAGTTTCTCCTTGCCTCCGAGTACCATCCAAACACATCGAAACAGGCCCAAGTCTCCAGTGTCGAGTACGAAAAGAACTTATCTCAAAGCCTAGCAGACCAGTTGTACATGAGGATTTGAGCGATGACGAACTCCAAGAGCTGGATAAAAGACGTTCAAATGCCCACCCTGCTCTTACAAATGTTTACAACTCAATTGCCACTTCGCTATCGGCATTTGACAAGGCTGAATGCGAAAACATATCTTGGACACAGAAGTATGCACCAAAAAGTGCAGAGGAGATCTTACAGACTGGACGAGAGGCGTTCATATTGAAAGATTGGTTGCAAAAATTGACGGTGATGTCAGTAGAATCAGGTTCTGCTGAAAATAAGGCTACGAAGAAATCTGCATCGTCAAAAGCCGAACCAGTTGGAAAAAGGAAGCGAAAATCAAAAAAGCTGGATAATTTTATAGTGTCTGATGGCGAAGAAGATAACGAGATGGATGAAATAACGGAGCCGGAAGATGGGGATTTGTTAGGAGGCTCAGGTTTGGTCAAGAAAACAGTGATACGTTCTGGTGATTTGAATACGAAAGGCTCTAAAGATTCCAAGCGCCTGGCCAATGCAGTTGTTTTGAGTGGTCCACACGGATGTGGCAAGTCTGCCACGGTCTTTGCTGTTGCAAAAGAACTTGGTTTCGAAGTCTTCGAAATTAATCCAAATTCCAAGAGGAGCGGTAAAGAGGTGATGGATAAAGTTGGAGATATGACCCGAAATCATCTAGTTCAGAGATCCAAAGTTGACAAGATCTCGAGTGCGAATGAGGACGAAGAAAATTCATTTGATTCTGTGGCTGAAGAAGTGAAGAGCGGCCGTCAGGGTACCATGAACTCATTCTTCACTTCAAAAGCACCCATCAAGCCAGAACCTAAAAGAAAGGGCATCATGAACTCATTCTTTACATCCAAAGCACCAACGAAGCCGAAAGGTCAGAATGACAATGAAGAATATCCATCTAATAATATGGCTGAAGATCCAGAAAATGGCCGCCCGAGCATGGTGAAGCCATTCTTCACATCCAAAGAACCGACAAAGATGAAATCTGAGAGTTCGGATGCTGAGCAAACTGCACCCAAAACGGACGTCACCAAGGATATAATCGCTCCGAAAGGGCCACCAAAGAAACAGCAACAATCCTTGATACTACTCGAAGAAGTCGATGTTTTATTTGAGGAGGATAGAGGATTTTGGCAAACAGTTTTGCTTCTGATTGCCCAGAGCAAGCGACCAATTATTATGACTTGTAATGATGAGTCTGCGGTACCAATTCTTGCTCTATCTCTACATGCAATTATACGCTTTACTACAGTGCCTACCGATCTCGCCGTTGATTACATGCTACTCGTAGCAGCCAACGAAGGTCATGCTATCCGTCGTGACGCGGTCAAGGCTTTATATGAAAGTCGAGCGTCAGACCTACGTGGTTCATTGACAGAGTTGGAGTTCTGGTGTCAATTTGCAGTTGGAGATCGTAAAGCTGGAATGGAGTGGTTTTATCCTCGTTTACCGTTGGGTTGCGATCTAGATGAGCATGGTAAGAAGTATCGCGTTGTTAGCGAAGATACTTATCACACTGGCATGGGCTGGATTTCTCAAGACACTCTCGAGAGCCAACGACCATACATCGATATCGAGGAAGAGACCTTGTATGAAGCTTGGAATGGTTGGGGTATTGATGTAGGCGACTGGCAACAAAATATAGACATCACTACTTGGGCGGACAAGATCACGGATTGCGCCAATGAGCGTGCCACCAGACGAGCTGCTCTGGCAATGTACGACGACTTTGCCGAAGCTATGAGTGCTACAGATTGTTTCTCGCATAACAGCTTCGGCGCAGACCATAAAGTGAGTTTTTCTCTATCAACATTACATCTACTCGTCGCTAATGAAATAAGGTTACCATTGATGCAAGTTACCCAAAAATGTCTAGTAAAGCGAGAGAAGATTACACTATGGCAAATCAATTACTGGACGTGTCGCCGCAAATTACTCTGGACGAGACAAGTATCAACATATCATTCTGGATGAAATCTCGAGCCAGAGAAGTTCTTCAAATTCGCCAACATGTTGAACATGGATGGGAAATCCATCGAGAGCTGGATGGACCGACCGAGAAACAAGTTCAAGGCCTTATTCGGTCCCAGTCACGTCTTCAAGGGAATGCTATTACTCGCCGCGATTTGAGCTTGGCTTTTGATCCTATTTCAGAGTCCGAAAAGACATATGTTTGGAGTACTGGAAATCTTGAAGCGTGTTGCTTTGATCGAACTATGAATCTCATTATACTCGACGTTGCTCCATACGTTAGGTCCATAGTATCCTACGATGCACGTCTTCAGAAAGATCGAGTACGTCTGAGCAATCTACTCAGTCAAAATGGAGGTAATATCGCACCGAAACCCAAGAGAATGAGAACAACTCGAGCAGCTATGTCGGCCCTTGAGGGCGGTACAAGAAGTACGACCAGGAAGGAAAAGTATTTCAGTCAGGATATCAACCCATATTTTGTTCTCAGGACTGGATCGCAGAGTTGGTTGGATGCAGCTATCTCTATTACAGCAGCCACGGACGATGGAAGTAGGAGATCGAGTATACAGATGTCGGAGAGTAATATAGTTGCTGACAGTGGAAAAGATGAACTTTTAGATTAGAACGGGCATGGGAATTCTCACAAATGGTGGATCATCTTCGCATAGCAACATATGGCATGGCATGGCAAGGATACATGTAAACATTTGCATAAATGAGGCTTGTTGGAGACATTGCCCGGCGGAACAAAAAGGGAATTCGCCATATATGGTAGTATGCTGGGCTAGAGGTATAAACACACGTAAAATTCAAAATGATATATGAACATAAACAAATGAAAAATATCCTTGCAAAAGTTTTTGTAGCGATTAAGGCTTTTGAGATCATCGATGGGAGAGCAAACTTTTGGATCACTGTATAATAGGTACTGTTATATTGCTACGGGTAGTAACATTGAGGTTTTAGTAAAAGGGCTTGTAAGAATGAGGAATCTAGTTGGAGTCTTCGAGCGCAGCGAGCTAAGGGGGTTTGGGGGCTTGCCCCCATAATGATACCATTCATAAGTCGAAATCTTGATATTCGACTTTGTTGGCTCTCTCGAATAGCATTTCCATAAAGATGGACTGCCTAGATAGCGAACGTTGTAGAGTGCTATTACTATTGCTTGAATGTCGCTTGGACAGGGGTTGTCATCTAGTACTTGGTGTTTATATCCATATCTTCAAAGGTTTCCATCGTTTTAT
Organism: Botrytis deweyae; assembly: GCF_014898535.1. NCBI lineage: Eukaryota > Fungi > Ascomycota > Leotiomycetes > Helotiales > Sclerotiniaceae > Botrytis > Botrytis deweyae. The sequence continues at coordinate 300,800 of NW_024066240.1, forward strand.
AGATGCTTGACTACAAGCAACTCGACAATTAATTTATATTAGATGGTGATTGTGATTGATTTATGACCCGTAATCTACAGTTTCAATACATACTAGATTTCTCACATTTCCTTCCTTTTCCATTCTGAGCATGTTTCCTCCATTTCCTCCAATTTTCTACGAATCTGTTCTGATATTATCACGTGATGGTTACGTCAAGACTAGCGCGATTGTTCCACTCGGCACACACAAGCCCTAAATTGAAAAATCAATCCACCTCTATTGAATTGATCTTGAGAGAAACATCCATTTTCTTCACGACAACATCAAACCGACAAAATGGCACCAGCAAACACCGGCGCAAAGAAGCAAAAGAAGAAGTGGTCCAAGGGAAAGGGTGCGCATTAAATTTTTACCATGCCCTGGAATTTTCGAATGGAAACTGATGAAAAATCAATATAGTCAAGGACAAGGCTCAACACGCCGTCATCCTCGATAAGTCCACTTCCGACAGACTCGCCAAAGATGTTCAATCCTACCGTCTCGTCACCGTCGCTGTTTTGGTCGATAGATTAAAGATCAACGGATCTTTGGCCAGAAGATGTTTGAAGGAATTGGAGGAGAAGGGACAAATCAAGATTGTTGTCAAGCATCACGCCGGTGATATCTACAGTATGTCTATTACGTTCCGATATTATCCTTTTTCGATGCAGCGCAAGAACATTCGAGTCGAGTCATTTCCACCCGATGGAATGATGATCTTCAGGATAAGCGTGTCAAAAGGACGATCCAGAAAATACAAATGCTAACATTATTTCTTTCAACAGCCCGTGCTATCCAAGCCGACGAGTAAAGAAATCAATAATCGGAAAACTTCAAAACGATCAAGGCAATACACGATGGTCATGACCTCGTCTTCGAAATAATCGACCAAAATTACGATTATGGATTGTACGTGGACGTTTTGGCATGAGATATCCGGATGGGTTTTTATATTATGACTTTTCCTCGGGCTTGTTAGGAAAGGCAGGCAGGTGTAGCATATCGAATTCAGCCTTTTGCTTATTGATGCCAAATCTGATGGGTCTTCATATATGTTTTGCAGATGTGATATCGTGGTAGAGATGTGACTATGAAAAAGCAGACTAATCTGAAGGAATAGAACACGACACAGCAGATCCAGTCCAGATACGAGTGCGAGTACGAGAGCGGTGGAAAGAGTTCCCGGACCAAGTTTAACCACATCTCAGCCTTTGAGATCACCACAATTACCAATTCTTGGTCCAATTCCCTAGAAAACCTTAATTGCAGACCAATTCTCCCCCGCTCAATACTCCCTCTTCCCGTTCCCGTCTACCCCAAGGCTAAATGTAATTCAATTCCAAATCCATATCCATATCCATAAAAATACCAATGACGACGACTCCATTTACTATGCAAGTCCGAGGCTAAATCTCCAAGCTGTGAGTTATTATTACACAAAGACCCGTAACTTCCCCATATCAATTTATCTCCAACGAACCTGCCACTTGTCAATCTCGTCCCTCCATTCAAGCCCTTGATCCTTTTTCCTTTCTTCAAATTATAACACAATTTAATACTTCATCACAATACATACACGTATTAGCACCCATCCACGATGGCCGACACAGACGCACTCCGTGAACGTCGCAAACGAAACTCCATTGATATTCTCGAAGATGAGGCTCCTCTCACCAAGACCACGACTCGGGGTTCTTCTCCGTCGGCAGAAAAGAAGGCAAAGAAATCACTTAACAAATTAGCAGCAGACGACGATGCAGCGCCTTTCTCGTTGGTAGACTTACTGAGATCGATTGTTTTTGTACTGGTTGCAAGCTGTGGGTTGAGTTATGTGGTTACGAGGAATAGCTATTTTTGGGGAATGAAGAGACCGAATTGGACGCATGGGGAGGTTTTGAAGGGATACTGGGTTAGTGGATTTCTTTGGTTCCTTTTTTTGTTTTGAATTGCTAGCTAGGAAGCTTGAGAATTACGGATACTCTTCTATAATGGGGAATATAATAACTAAGATCTTTCACTCTCTTTCAGAACGGACCTCCCCAAATAACCGACGCAGATCTCCCGCGCTTCGACGGCTCGAACCCAGATCTTCCAATCTACCTCGCGCTCAATGGCACGATCTATGATGTTACGGCGGGACGCAGACATTATGGTCCGGGAGGCAGTTATCATTTCTTTGCGGGTGTGGATGCTACGAGGGCGTTTGTGACGAATTGTTTTGAGGAGGATAGGACGCCGGATCTGAGGGGTGTGGAGGATATGTTTTTGCCGGTGGATGACGAGGAGACGGATGCGGAAATTTTGAAGAGGGTTGGGAAGGGGGGCATGAAGAAGTTGAAGGAGAGGGAGAGGAGAGAGGCGGCTAAGGGGGTGAGGGATGCGTTGGGGCATTGGATTGGTGAGTTGAGCTTAGGGGAAGGGGGTGCGATCTGAGAGGATACTTTGGCTAAATTGTGTTTCAATTATAGGTTTCTTTGAAAATAGTGGAAAGTATCCAAAGATAGGAAAGGTTAAGAGGGAGAAGGGATGGGAAACTAAGGGGGAGAAACCAAAGTTGTGTGAGAAGGCCCAGAAGGGAAGGAAGAAGAGGACAATTCCTGAGGGGGGAATCTAAGTCTGAGTGAGACCTGTGTGGGTTTGCCCCGGGGTTCTGATAAGAGAGGCAGAGGAGAATGTGGTTAGGTTGAGGTTTTATTTATTTAAATTGGGCTTGTGAGAAGCATTCTGGAGATTTTCGCAACAGTTAGGAGTTGGTATGTTACGCAGCAAATGCCAATATGACTTCAATATCGCGTTCGGTAAACGCAATATTATGTCTAATGTCGAAAAAAAAATCGATCCGAACGAGCCCTAAGTGGGGGTGGAGTGTTAGATAGTAAGCTCACATCAAAGGGTTTTCGACAGATTGAAGCTAAGGAGGCTTTTATATCCTAAAGGGTTTTTAGCAAGCGAGTAACCTTGCCTCGATGCTTTTCCATCACTCTTTGCTATAGCATCATTTCAATATATAGAATATGGATATTATCTTTTGTGTTGCCATAGTCACTTGTAAGCTTACAATTACTTTTGGATAAGTATTCAGAATTTTGAGATGGTCGTAAGTGCAACGTCTCGATTGTATCTATCTAGATTCGAGTACGTGTGAGAGAGTCAATAGAATTTGACGTGCATTCCATTATAGACTTCTTCATTAAGTTATAGAAGATAAAGCAAACTCTATATCCTAGAATCATGAAACTTATATGTGTATACAGAGAGTTGCATCGCTCGTTCCGGATAAGTAACATCATACTATTCACTGCTCTTGAGATAGCTAACGGCCCAAGCAATCGCCCTCGGCAGGGCCATCCCTCTTTTTACCAGAAACATTACCTGCTCCCGGAGGGGCAAAGATAGTGTCTCTCGGGTAGCAAAATCATGACCGCATTGATTAGATCAGTAACCCTTCTACATGATAGTCAGTTTATTCTCATTCTCCAGATGATATGTTCCGGGTCTTGCATTCGCGAACCAAGCATAATTGTCAGCATTTGCAATCACCAACGGTGAAGTTTCTATAGTCGAGCGCAGCTATCTTGTATGCCAAGGGCCGTACTGATAATCACCCACTACGTTTCCCTTTTGCTTGAAAGGCATGATTGCCGCTTGGCTGGCTTTGTTGACATGGCTTAAAATACTCATCAGCCTTCGCTTCACGTTGTCAGGGAAAGAAGTATGTTTTATGTTAGTTCGTGGAGAAATATATGGCCACCGATACTAAGCATTTTGTACGATACAAATAGATCCATTGTGCTGCAATTTATATCGTTGAGCTTTGGGTATGTATAAGCATTCAGGGCAGTGGTATTGCAGAAGTGGATTCGTGTTTGTGGCTCATCGATCGGATTGTTGGTGTATGCAAGAGGTCTCTTGTTTGAATTCAATCGGCTACATTGTTTCATCATGGTCGCAAGATAGTCTTCGGGATGAATGTCAATAGTAGATAATATATCAGCGTTTGTTGAGGGGTCATTGGTGGCTGGTGCAACCATATTTTGGGATACTGCTTTGACGGCGTCTGGATGTTCAGGCAGAAAGTACGCCGAAGAATTACGCAAACGTTTCATTTGGACTCCGAGAGGAATTCGTGACTCGTTTTCCCCAAGCGTTGACGATATCGAGATTTCCAAACGGGATCATCCAAATAGAGTCGAAGAGCATATAAATGTGTGTAATGCTGCTCAGTTCGCTGGTGTGCAATACTTTGGGCAATATTGGCGAACGGCTCCGCTGCCTGGAGCAACAGCTTATATTGATGCGAATTGGGAGTTTACTACCGGGCCTGGGGGAGACTTCATTTTTAAATTTTTACAAGATCTTACGGATGCTCTTATTGCCATTGAACCAGAATTTGCACTAGGGGAGATTGAGCTGGGAGAGGAACTTTATGCTTTTTGTGAAGCAGCAATAACTCATATGTGATTGATGGATATATTGGTCGTCTGTTTGATACAAGGATTTGATAGTTCTGAGTCGTTATTGTATGCTTAGCATAAAACTATCGACGAACATGTATCATAACTTTTGAAAGTGATCTAAATTCTGTTTGCTAGCCTTGAGAATTCGTGGTAATGAAGCTGCAATTAAACCTTTCGTCATATAGATGAGTGTTAAGACCAATGACAGGAATAGAGTGAATCTCTTAGATATCATCACCAGTCAAAATTAAAATGAATAAGAAACAAAGATATTATTGGGTTTTGGTGAAGATGTCCACGGGTACCTTCCCGATCGCCTAATTGATTAAACGACGGTGATCCTTCATGGTTCTCCAGCCACACTAGCAGTCAATAAGACGGGAGCCTACCTAATCGAACCTTGGAAGAGACCAATCGCCGTCTCATGTCTGTGTCATTGTTTGATTGCGCCACTTGACGTATTTATAGCACTTGGCTTATATATGTTTGTCTAACACCGCGCATTTAAAGCATACTTTATCCACTGACTCAGCTGTTCTTTTGATTGTTTGTTTCGGTTTCCATTCAATCAACTTCGTTACATTTCTCATCGAGAAAAAAATGAACAATCATCCTCCATCGATTCAACGGCCAGCGATGGCTTGGCGCGATAAACTTCGTACAGAGCCCAAACTCGTAGTCACAGCATCAGTCTCGCCGCCTTCATTTTCACTCACAAAATCCCGTGAACTTCCCGTCATCATCGATCTTACACTTATTCTCATAGATTCCACAAACCCCATTACAGTCAATATCACCGATAGCTTCTTAGCGCCCGACAAAGCAAATTCTGTCAACAGTTCCTACAGTCTTACTCGTAAAGATACAGGCAAACAAGCATTCGAAATCTACACGAACATCGGTTTAGCTACCACCAAAATCACTATCAATCCCGATACCGACTTGTTGACTATATATCCCGAGAAACCTTTCACCACCCAGATATGTATTGGGCTCGATATATTCTTCACTGGAGAGACTGGTGCTGGTACGCGCGCGGATCCATGTCTTTGTGCGACACCATTATCTTGCTTGAAGGTGGGAGAAACTTATGAAGTGGGATTATCTTCCGAAACTAGTGGTAGGCCAGAGTTTATGTGGTGGGCTCCGGGGGATTGCGAGAGTACTGTGAAAGAGCGGGTATCGTGGTGGAATAGGTTGTTGGGAAACAATTCATTTGTGGATGAAATAATGTTTATTTTAGATCCGATGGTGAAAGTGGAATGGGCGAAACGAGCTGAGATTAAGATTGAAGAGTAGTGATGGAAAAGAAAATTGACGGAGAGCTAGATGATTTGTATTTGAAGGTTTATACTTCTTCCTGTTATTCTGTATTCTGGTATCGCTGAACTTGCTAACCGCAGCCAATGGGAACTCTGTCAATGTAACTCAGTTTGAAGTTAAAGTATACATCTGCAATTTTCCCCTTTGGAAAGTACAACAGGAAAACTTTCCATAGGATATAGCACGGAAATTAAACCCAGATTGAGTGCAAATATCTTCGGCAACTCTGACTGAGTGCATGTCTATTTGGAGAGTGTGAAAAGCTGAGAGCCAGGACTCCAGGAACGAAGGAACTGTATGACTAGAAGAAGGTGACCACATACCCACTAATTGATTTGCATCTCTTATGTTGATCTGTGTCGTACCAGTAAGGAATATCACAAATATCCAAAGCTCCGTTGAACTTCCTATCCCGCTGTTCGGTGCAAGGGCTTATATACTGAGTTTCTTCTCTAATCATATCCCTCTATCAATGGACACACGGGCTAAGCATAGCACGAGGGAGGACAAGAGCGGGGCTAGGAAATCAGAGGTGAAAGAGGAGGAGTTAGAAGCGGAAAAAGAGAGATATATAATGATTAGCTATTAATGAAGAAAAATATCCGTTACAACTTCGCTTTCACTCCGAGTTGCTCTGCATGTATAACACCATCAATAATATCCATTGCCTCTACCAATCTCCTTTCCTGCATTTTTGGTGCTACGACTTGAACACAAAGTGTCGATTCGAGATATACTCTCCTATCGATTGTTTTCTTATCCCCTATTCATTTTCATTAGTATAATACTCACTATATTCCTTCAGATGAAAACTTACATAACTCTCTATTGGCTTTATCCCAACTTCCTCCCACTTTCTCTACTAACTCTCCTTCCAAATCCGCTTCGTGTAAATCTCGCACGGGTAATGTTCCACATGGATAATCCAATAACACAAAGCTACTCGTATAACCTGTAGCATTCCAGCTATCAATCTGTGGTGTAGGATGCGGAGCCACGGGACAAATAATAGCATCGACTGTACCCATCTTGATATCATTCCAGATCTTCAACATTTCCCTTTCTAATTCTGATTTCTTGGCATGGATATCCACAAGTTTCGGGAGAGTAATTGGGGATTTCCGTCTCAAACGCGTGGATAACCAGGGAATAAGCGGTTCGGATGTTTGCTCAAGAAGATCAAACATATAGTTTGCACCATCGATGCCGAAAAATTGATTGGCGAGCGATTGACATTTCTTAAATGCAGGCGCATCGATCTCAACTATTGAGTGACCGGCAGCTTGGAGTTTGTGTACTGTTTCGTTGAGGATTTTGGTGATGGGAGGAAGTGGTGTTGTTACTCCATCTGTTCTAATGACACCAAATACTAATTTCTCTTTCTTTTGAACAGTACCCTGCTCCTTCCACATTCCATACACTACATCTGGATCTCGTTCCCATGGTTTCGAATCTGATACTATTTGTAGAAACAATTCACAGTCTCGCAAACTCCTCGCAATTGGTCCCGCACTAGCAGGTAGTCCAATTTTCGATGCTCCAGGTTGTTGGCCACCTTCTTGTCCCAGATAAGGTATTCTTTGAGCACTCGGCTTGATCCCATATAATCCATTGCACATAGCAGGTATCCTAATACTGCCACCCACATCTGTACCTACCCCCAATACACTCCCTCTCATTGCAATTAGCGCCCCTTCACCTCCTGAACTGCCTCCAGCAGTAAGTCTCCTATCTCTCGGATTTAACACTCGTCCAAATACATGATTATCTGAATCCAACGCCATCAAAGTTTGCGGTACATTCGTCTTACAATATAGTACCGCACCAGCTTCTAACAATATATCCACGAGTAAAGAGTTTTCTCCAGCGGGGTTTTCAGCCAAAGAAGCAATTCCAATACAAGCATCATATCCTTTTACTTTGAACGTATCTTTCAAACTCACGGGTACACCATGTAAAGGACCAATTACCTTCCCCGTTCTCGCAAACTCGGCATCAAGCCATTTTGCACGAGCGATAGCATCGGAGAAAAATATCTCGGTCAGACAGTTACATACTTGCTGAGCAATAGCCGCACGTTTACAAAACGCGATGGTTACTTCGAGAGCGGTGAGTTCGTGGGAACGGAGCGCGGTGGAAAGAGATGTAGCGTCGTAGGACTCGGTATTGCTTAATTCGGAGGGGGTGAGGATGCCGCTGGTGCGGGGGATGGAGAGGACGTTGAAGACGGAAGGGGCTGGGGGAGAGGAGAGGAGCCAGGGGGTGGGAATGAGGGATTGTCTGGCTTTTTGTTTGCGGTGGGAGATTTGTTGCCAGGAGGAGGGGGGAGGGGAGGTCATTGTGGATGGTTTGGAGATGTTAAAGAACCTCTTGAGCTCCTTAGTTTGGATGGATACATCGAGATATGTATGGGGTATTTTAGTATGCGGGGGAGGGGAACATCAAGTGCTCGTGCCGAGGTTGTGCATAAATCTTGCATAAACCTAGCATTTTATGCAAATATCCCTCACTCGATTTTATGTGTGATGTTGACATTCGAATCTCATTCGTACCAAACATACATCTTACATTTTCCAACGAGCCTGCTAACACCACGAACCTGTCACCTCCTGTCCCCCTTAAATATCTCGCTTGCTCAATATGGATTTACTATCATCGATTCCTTGGAGTCAATTAGCCACCGTACAATACTGAACATTTATTTGATCTCTGCTATCTTCCCTTCGAGTCAAACCTGATACGTCCATCCTCTATGACCCCGCAATTTCCCATCCTCGATTTGATGTCTCTAAATTGGTATCAAAGACGTAACACACATGTTCAAGCATCCCGCCGAGTTGTATCAATATTGAGAGATGCTGTTGAAGAAATATTCTCACAAGTTACACCGGCATTCGTTGCCCTGAAATAGTATTGTGTTGATAATAGAAGAGAGGCACTTATCAAGCAACATCGTCGCCACAAAAACGCAGGGACAGCACAAGTTAAGAAAGAGATATTTGCGATAATTTACCAAAATCTGTCGAATGCCGAATTTATTGGATCTATAATAAGTCGGCAATCTCCTGTCGAGAACTCCACTCGTAAGGTTCGCAAATGATGAATCACGCCTGGTCGACGTTTCTTCCAAACGGCCACTAGGAACTTGCTTTTTGCGCATGAAGATATATATTAAAACGCATCGCGATGTGGAAATACCCCCGCGTTTTCGTGAGCAAAATTACAAAGTCCAGGGATAGTTCCAAGGATGCCATGGGATGTGGATACCCATGGAAGCTGGGATCTTGGTGGAAAAAGAAAATCAGAGAAAATCGAAAGAAAGGCAGAATAAATTGAAATCTGGGTCTAGACTTGTGGTTGTTCGTTAGCTGTGGCTCGTGAGGTCAGCGGAAGTCTCGGAGAGTAGATGAAGGATGATGGATGTTAGGGAAGTGAATATTATCATGGCTTTGGAGATATAGGTGGAGTTGTAATCACATGTGTAATACATGTGCTGTACGAAACAAAATTTGCATGTTTATTTGTATTTTGAAAGGTAAGGAAGGAGTTTAGAAGCGAATCACGTCTGAATCACGTCTTAATATTCAAACAAAGGAGTACCATTTGATCACCAGTCACCATTTACTTGGATAATTGAGATTCTGCGCGACGGCATCTCTAGTGAGATACCGAGGTATATTACGAAGGATTCAACGAATAAAACCCGATATCACGATAGAAATTTGGAGTGGTGATAATTTACCCCAAAGCGATACAGAGAGTTTACGCAGGTACGATAGTGTATTGAAAGGGAGAAAGAACTGGCACAAGATTTTTGGACACAGCATCACTTCTGTTGAGTCTTTGGGACTCTTGTGAGTTTGAGCTGGAAATCCCGGATTGGAAATATTAGACTGCACTACGGCTCCGGAATCACGAGGGAAAACGACTGTTCAGGAGGGTCTTGGTTGGTTGGGTCGAGATCATTCGTATTGCATTTACATACGGAAGAACAAAGAATCTCGACGAGCGTCGAAAATACCAATATAACATCGAGGGAACGCCCAACACTCCGAGGATTTCACGACCAGAGAGAACGAGCGATAGAAATATACATTGTCATATCCACTGAGCATCCTCTTTAGAGAAAGATGTGCATCTACATCATAACACACCACGCTTGTCCACACACCTCTCTATTACTACAGGAACGATGTCCGGGATCACTGAGTAGAAGAATGAGTACTGGGGGTGGGAGATACGAAAGCCCGCCGTGTAGGTTCGACAGGGAACGATTTGAGAGATGGAAGAGAGAAGCAGAGGGCCAGGAAAACGAAGAAACCCCAGCGACTCGGGAAAGGAGGGACGAAGGAAAGTGGAAAAGGAATGGAGGAGGGAGAAAATTGGAAAGTGAGTTCAGAGAGAGGTGGGCGGAGGGACTTTGTGTTAAGTGTAAGGCAGAGAAGGAGGGTAGTCGGGTGGTAAGTTCTATTCTTTACTTTTGGTGATGGGCATGATTATCAAGATCTCAAAGTTGAGAAAATTCTTTCCTTCTTCACAACCCAAGTTGCCATCAGAAGCTGTCCAAAAAGCTGAAAAGATTATGATCCAAAAATAAACCCATACTGACACAACAAAGCTAGCAAGAAAATCTGCATTCGCGGAAATAGTAAAGAATCTGTTGAGTATCGATCGAGAATTGCAGGCGCAGAGACTAAGTGTGCACTCGGCAAGTGGAAGGGGCAAGTCAGCAATTCCTCCCGTTCCACCCGTTCCTATGATTGGAAAAAGGAGGGGAATGCGGTGATTCTTATTTGATACGATGCATGGATACCAAGGCTATGAAGGAAGGAAACGGCTATCATTGCTTCGTTCTGTCTCACAACTCGGATGTCAACACTGGATTGGATGTCGTTATTATCCAGATAGATGGAAAAAGAGCCGAGTGTACGATGTGAGAAAGTGGAAGGAAGTTAATGATTCAAAAATAATGACTTGCATGGGCAGGGGTTAATCATTTAGACTGGATGGTGAAAAATACCTTGATGTTGGAGTTATTTGGCTTGGGACACGAAAATTGATCGAAAGAATGGATGATTCCCATAATAAGCAATATTTTGGCATTCAACATGTTCTCTATTTTATCTGTGTTGAATGTTTGAACATCAATTTCGTTGTCATACCAAAACCTTGACGTCTACTACAAAAGGACGAATTAGAGATTTCCATTCATAGGATCAGCATGTACTGTGCTTTCATTGAATTTTGGATAGAAAGATATAAAATGCATGATCATCCCTTCATTTCCCCCCTTTCATATCTCATTCAAATCTCAAAACTTCAAAGTTCACATTCGCATATCTTCACACTGATTTATACACTTGTACAATGTGCAAGTAACCACCAGATCCAGAATACCATCTAGCCCCAAAAGCTAGACAGCTCATAGAATGTGCAGATATAAACACGTCTGTTATAGTTTATGTCCTCATACGCACTCAAAATACACACCCATCTCCGTTTGTCCTCGCGCCAAAGAGAGGCAGAAAATATGTTCATGGGAAACTGCAAGGTTTGGAGTCGGCACCGAAACCGGACTTGCACAGGTGATTGAAGAAAAAGGAAGTTGTGAAGGGTGTGCGAGGGGTGCGAGAAAGAAGAGAGAGAGGGTGAGAGAACAGATGGTCGGTATGGGGATTAGACGAGGGAGGAGTTATGAGGGGAAAGGGAAAGGTGTTGAGAATGTAGAGATGGAGGTGCAAGGACATGTAGATGACCCGAAAACGCTGGGTACAAGATCTGAGGCCAAATACGACGGTAGAGAGCATCATCGCTCATCAAGCCCTGATGTCCCGGCAGGGTGGTGTGATTTGGGTTTAGAAATGTAATTATTGCTTTCTTTGGTTTTGACATTCCTTGTCGGTGGATTTATAGTAGGTATGATTTTAATAAATTGACTGTCATCGTATACCTATTGAACGAAGGTATGCAATTCAAGAATATCCTCCGACTTAAAGCATGTCATTGCTCCATTGTAGTCTACAATAAAGGTTGCTGAATGTGAGTGTAAGTGTGAATGTAAGTTCAAAACAGAATCGTGATTTAAATTTAAATTTTCTACCAACCAATAAAGCTAGATAGCAAGAAAATGGTAAAACGTCGCATAATATATCATGGTTCTAAATATCTACCCCATCCTTCCATTATTCATCTTAATTGTGATATGTGCATGCCCCAAAAATTGATAAAGATATCCTATCCATAATGCATGGGTATCATGTTGAATCCTCTGTATAGTTGCTTCCCAAATCCGAAACTTACGGTGAATAGCAACGCCTGTAAATCCTCCCTTCATATCCATAAACTCCAATAATACGCATGCTGAGAAACCTCCGAGAGGAAGAAATATTAAAGGAAACTGTCCATCTAGTCTAGTCTAATATCCGAATGACCAAGGAGTTCATCTACCCAGGATGGATACCTTCCACTACCAGTACCAGTCAAATCTAGTACCACTTCCATCCGCACTCCAGAAACAAAAGAAATACTCATCGTAAAGACTATTTTCCAGCGAGTAACACACAGCGCGTTCACACTCACATCCACATTTGCACTCACTCCTTCATCTTCGACTCCGTGATCTCTTGCCCCTCTCCACTCATCACCGGCTCGAAAATCCCACCACTCATTCTTACATCCTCCCAATTCTTATCCTCGCTCTCTCCCCTACAAACAAAATCGTACTCTTCGCCCACAACCTCTCTCTCCCGTCTTGCTCCCAGAATCTTCGAAAACTGTATTTGACTCAATCTCCGTCTAGCTCCCTGCCACTTCATCCTAACCCCATTTCCTAAGCCCCTGAAAAAGACATGAATGGTAAGATAGTTCAGTTTTCCTTTTTTACTCTGCACTGCTAGTTTCGCATTCCTAGTTCGGGCTTTTACTTTTTTCAGCGTCGTTTTAGCTTGTTTCGCTTGGGCTTTCCTTTCTCTTTTCTCGGCTCTTTCGCGCTTTCGGAGCGCGGATGCGAGTTTGCGGGATGCGAGTACCTTCTTGCGTTGAAGTTGAGCGGGAGTGAGCTTTTTGGTCAGATGGGGAACAAATCGTTCTGGGTAGGTGGGATAGCGATTGGAAGAAGGAGCGACGTCGTAGACAATACCGCCGTAGATACCTTCTCGGACTAGATGTTTGGTTAAGGCGACGCTTTCTTCGCTGAGATTGCTGCGGGGACAGGGTAGCGGTGATGGCTTAACTGATGGAGCGGTATTTGGGAATGAAAATGCATCGAGGGATGGGCTAGGGATTCGGAAGGGGTCAGCATCGAAGGATGGTCTGGCTTTGTGAAGCGGGCTGGTAATAGGTGATGCAATGCTGGAGAGATCTGTCGAATACGTGTTGTGGCGGCTGTGGCTGTAGGTACCTTGAGTGGGTGTACTGCGCACGGTACTCACTGTGTTCTTTGTATTGGTTGTATCGGAGCGAATAAGACTAGTCGTTGGCGTACTTGGTGGAGTTGGGACGCTGAAAATCCTGGAAAGTGGAGGATGTACATGAACGCTATTGTGAGGAGAGGATTTAGAGGTGTAAAGGGAGTATAATGATGAAGTGATACCAGTCTTTTTCCGATTATGGATAGGAAGAGGTTGGATGTTTGTGGAATCAGACTTTTGGGTGGGAGTAGCCGGAACTGCGGCTGCAAGTTTAGGTGGTGAAGCGATTGGTGATGGAGATGAGAAGATTTCAGGGAGGTCAAAGATATAAGGTGGAACCTTTACTGGAGCCTCGGGGGTAGTTGAGGATTTGGTGGTTCTTGACTGTGGCATGACAGAAGTGATATTGACCTCTGGAGATATTGTAATGGCTGTTGGCGATACGAGAGAAGTAACATCAACCGCGACTGAAAAAAGATCACTTTCAACAGAACCACGATCTTGCGTTGGGGGGGTATCAATACTAGACGTGTTGTTTACGAATTGTTGACTGATATGACGATATGGACGATTCATTGGTGGTGGCGAGCGAACTAGATGAGATCTTGGTGATGGCGATCTTGTATCGTCTGGAGTGAAAAATGGCCTTCTTGGACTTCCATCTTTGTTCTCGGTACAAGCTGGCAAGTAGACTGGACCAGCCTTTCTGCGGCGGGAATTCCTACGGGATAAGGTTGGAGAATTTTCAAGTTTTCGAGACATATTCGCAGATTGATGTCTTGCAATTCTCTTAATTGGTATCGTATCGGCTCTAAATTTGCCAATATGTTGATCTGCTCCTGGAATCACAAGCCGCTCTGGCTCTGACGCCATTCGTAAATGTCCTTTAGCAGCATCTTCGGCACTTTCGTTTCCAAGCCTCACCTTGACTTCTCGGTACAAACCATTGTCTTGAACTTGTGGCTTCATCCTCAAAGGTCGGACTCCCATTGTTCCATCCGAATCTGTATATTTCATGATTTCTGTCTCGGGACGTTCCGTGATTCGACTTGCGACCATGCCTTTTTCTCCCCTCGCTACAGTAGCTGCTGTATACATGCCATCAATTGCTAGACCATCATTAAGTTTAGAATCCCGTTCTATTCCAGTCTTTGGTTTCTTGATATATCGATCGGTTCGAGCATCGTATGTGAGATTAGGAAATTGGGAGGTCGGTTGAACTCCATCAAGTACTTTGATTGCGGGGTTCGCTGAAGTGGGGTGAATAGAGATGGCGTAGAGTCCATCATTGTCATTTGATTCAATACCATTGATATTAGCGATTGCTGACTTCAAGGATTTACCATGAATTGAATCAAGTGATTCACTCGAACGGGTGTTGGTGGATACCGACAATGATGCGTACTCAAGATCCTGAATCATCTTCGACATCGGCGATAAAGGAGGCATTGAATAATGTGCAACCCCAAGTGACGAAATATTGTTGTTTGGAACCGCAGCAGGCATTAGTGAAGAGACCATCCTGGGCTGTTCATCTTTCCAATGGCTAAAACCGTGTACAGGAGACATTTTCATTGGCAAGCAAGGTTGACCGTTTCTCGTTCTTTCTTCGATAGATTCGGTGGACTCGCTGGACTCGTCAATCGGGGTCAATGGTTGAATGTCATATTTAGCAGGCTTTCTGTAAGATTTGGGCCGAACCACCACTTGACAAGTAGGAGGTGCAACTTCGGTGGATTTCTCAAATTTTTCTGGATCCATGAATTCCACGGTGAAGGCATAGAATGTTTGACATCCCAGATAAAAACTTTCCTCGTGCTCGAAAGATACAGAATAGAGACGATCGAAGGCAGGAAACTGTTCTTCCGGGCATACATCATGATGTTTGAGTATGTTGCAGAAGAAGGCCTCAACATTGGTGTAGAGGGGATTGGAGATTGGCCGTACCCTCTTCTTGGGTCGAGTTTTTGGTATCAACTCCGATTTCCCCATTGAAATTGACTATTGGGAGATCTTTTCACTAAAAGTGAGAATAAAACTAGTAGATCTCACAAGTCAAATGGCTGGCTTGGTGGTCGCTTGTCAGTCTCTTGTTGTTCTGAGATCCAAGAAGATTAGACTTTTGGCGTTTCAATGAAGTGATAGAAAACTTACAAAGTAGCCAGAGTAGTTCAAGTTGTGCGGCCCATGGCGTGGATTTTGGCATAGAAATGGAAAGAAGCTATTTGAGACACGAAAGAAAGGCCTTCTTCCTCTCTTTCCTTGATATTCCTGCCGTCGAAAAAAAAAAAACGGATGATGCAAATCGGCACCTGACCATCTTGATTGTGAATCACATCATATAAGAAATTCACCATATTCAATGCACCCACTTTTCACGATAAGACGAAGGACGAAACCACAGCTAGAGTATAGTGAGTAAAACTTAAACGGCAACGACGTTTGTAAAAAGGTCAATGCTGAGTCGCCCACAGGAACAATGGTGTATTGAGTCGAAGAAGATCACCGATTAGCAAGGGGAAGCGAGGTGATGGATATATGTATATATATATGTTCATTCAATTCTTTTTTTTTAAACCCCAGCGCCAATTATCTCCTTTTTGTGCATATTAGATTCCGAAACAAAGTTGAATATAGATGCGCACTCGAGAGATGATTGCTGGCACCAGTATACCTGCAACGTTCCCGATGAAATCCAGACTTGAAAATGCCGACACTCAACTTTTGTTTACTCCTTCCTTCAGATCAATGCCTCATGCTTATTGAAACATGCGTCGACCTTGCTTAAGAGCACAGATTTTCTCTCATCATCGCACCAACTCCCTTCGATTGCGCTGGTTGCAATGTATTTCCACTCCTTTAAACTTAAGTTGAATGCTTCTTGAACAGCAACATAATTATCCAAGATATAACCACCGAAGTAAGCTGGGTCGTCACTGTTGATGCTGAATTTAATTCCTGCATCCAAAAACTTTCGAATTGGCAATTGTCCAACATTCTCAACACACCTCAAGCGAACATTGCTTAGTGGGCAGACTGTCAACATTGTTCCCTGCTCTGCAACCCGCTTCAATAAACTTTCATCTTCAGCCAATCTAATTCCATGATCAATTCTCTCAACTTTGCAGATGTCTAGTGCTCTGGAAATGTAAGAGGTGTCACCTTCCTCACCAGCGTGCGAGGTGCGATGAATTCCTTTGCTTTCCGCGGATTCATAAATTTCTCTGAAGATTTCTGGTGGAAATCCAACCTCACTGCTATCAAGACCGATAGCAGCTACGGTTCCATTTGAAAAGTGACCAAGGGAAGCTGCTTCCTGGTATGTAGTGCTTGCATTCTCAGCAGACAAGTGTCGCAAGAAGCATAGAATGAGTTTTGAGGTGATGCCGAAATCCTTCTCAGCGCGCTTCAATCCAGCAGTAAGACCCTCAACAACAGTTTTGTATGCAATTCCACGTTCAGTGTGTGCTTGTGGATCGAAGAAAATTTCGGCATGGTGAACTCCGTCGCGATTGGCTTTTGTTAGATATTCATAGGCCAAACTTTCGTAATCCGCAGCATTTATCAAAACTGACATGCCAATGTAATAGTAATGGAGGAAATCGTTGAGGGAAGTAAAGCGTTCATAGCGAGACTCGAGTTCTTCGGGAGATTTGAAAGAGGCATCAGTCGCAGAGTCTGGAAGGGCGATATTGTTTGTTTTGGCCAGCTCGAATAAGAGCGCTGGAGAAAGAGACCCCTCGATATGAATGTGATGCTCACATTTTGGGAGCTCCTTCAGGAATTGCTTCATGTTTTCACCGCACATCTTGAATTATTGTATATTGAAAGGGTTTGGATGAGGAAGAGATGGTAATTTAAGTCGAATTATCGAGATCGCAAAGTGTATTCTGTGCTCTGATCGATTCTATTGGGGCAACAATCTGGTTATCGAGAGATACTTCTATCAAAGATCAATTGCTCTAAGAAAGAATAAAGATCCAGCAATGACTTGTATGAATGATCAATTATCGTAAATATTGAGTGAATATCAACCTTGATAGAGAGGGCTACGCTTTACAAAAGGACAACCCACCAAATAGCACAGATGGCAAAAATGAAATACTTCGGGCCTACGGCCATTAATCTCTGATAGATAGATATCAAACTACAGCACAATATTACTTTACCAATCGCCACCTTTGTGCCCTTTTTTCGTCTTCTAGGGCAATGGTGTCAGGGAATTGACAATGCAAAGGTGTGGTCTAATCACGAAGATTGAAGATGTATGGTAATAGTTATTGAATTTTTTTGAGAAAAGGTGGTAATGACCGAAAAATGGCAGAAACTTTTCATCCTATTTTTGCTGGCGGTCAAGGTAAAAAGATCAAAAGACCCGACATTCTTGATGTTCTAGCCAATCCTTTCAAGGAAGATAGAGGTTGAGTGAATTTCATAGGCTATTGTGCTCTGTGGTGGAGTCTTAAGATGCAATAGCTTTGCAAGGACTACGCAAGAGAGCCAATCGCTATACGGCGGAATCCGAGAAATCCCAGTACCTTACACTTAAATTCCCATCTATGATCTAACGAAGCACAATTTATCACTCTCCCATCTTTTACTTCCGAGTTGCTTCATCTGTACAAGCCACATAATCAATGGCCCAACTTCTGGGGAGTCGATGGTCGCCGGTAGAGTAGGTTTACATACCACATTCTACAAATGGAAACACACAAGGGGGGTCATTGTCCGACTACTGAGGCTGAGGCATTGTCCTGAGCAATTGCCCGACCATTGGTTGCATTATCCGAATCTTTGAACTGGCTACTGACATGGGAGTCGACCCAGGAATGGAGATAACTTATCCATTGAGGCTCCACAATCCTCCTCTCCCCCTTGTGCTACTGTCACCTCGTCGGGTCTTCAGTGTTGAATTTGTACGAACGGCATTTCCCATCTTCTCCTTGGTATTTACCCTAGTCATCAACTGTCAATCTGTCACTCAACGTTACCCCGAAGTTGTTTGTGGGCTCATTTTATATACGAAGGTTTTGTGATGTAGATACCGACGTCGCCATTGAACATGGTGGAGCGTTACAGAGTGTTTCATTATACTCCCGGAGCAGCGGGTACTTACTTGATCTTGTCTGACATCGGGGAAAGACTTCTGGTAGCCTTGGAGATATTTCTTTACATGATCTCTTGGTCCTGAGCAGACGCCCTAACCTCCTTGCACCCCTTGCACGTAAAGTTCCGATCCTTGGGTATATCGCTAGTATTTCAACGTGGTTAATATGAAGACTGGAGGGTAATATCGACTTTTCGGGTCAATCGCCGAACTATTCTTGGAGTAATGTTTGCGAATATCCTGTGATCGTTACAGGGGAATCAATTTGCTGTCTATTCGAGGTTCCAGTTACACCTATTTTACGTTTTCTTACCGCTTGCCGTCGCAAACTCACAGCAAGCATTTATGGTGGGCATCATAGAGGTGTGCAACTATTGCGGAACTCGGAGAATTTCCCGGATTCAAGCTTGTATCCCACAATAGAGTACACATATAAAACATTCTGAACACGCAACGTTGAATGCACGCACATACCCTTTCAGCCTCTATTCTAATTGTCGATTTAAGGATTCTTTTTCGAGATAGTCTTCTTCCAACATGACTGTGAAATGGTGGATCAGTGAGGATGCATCTATCCCTCCATTGAGGAGAATTCGGAGAACAATCCATGTTATCTACTACCCTAACAAATATGCTAAAGCGCCCCAGTGCAAGTTCAACACAGAGAGAAGCAAAGATCTGCAACTAACATTGGACCAGATTTCCGTTCCTGGCGGTTGGTTCCATGATAGAGCATGTGATTGCCAAATTAGGAGGCATACGATATATCATGGATTCCTATCATACGTTTCAGATTTCGGCATACCCACTAACATTCAAAATGGGTCTTCTCCAAGCCAGACTAACACATCCTAGTTGGGCCAGAGCTTCTCATCTCTCGGGCATATTTCAAAATCATGATGCTTAGGCGAATGGCGGTTTATCCCTTGTTTTTACAGTAGTATTGCAATTTCTACCTTGATACCGATCAGTATCAATCTTACACCATGGGAAGACGATCAGTTCTTGATACCCAGTAACCGGATAATGGAAAAAAAATCGGATTCACATCCATGCTGAATATCATAATATTCTCATTTACTTTTTTTTCGGCAAACTCTACCGGCATTCCAGAGGAGTGGTAAAGTGATGTTCGGCGATAAGATACTAGCTGTCGGTGTTTTTGATCTCTGATTGAATTCTTTCATACAATGAAATCTAGACAGAACCTGCAGCTTCAGGAAGGATTCCAAAGGAAGTCCAAGGGACACATCGTCAATGAATCGTGAGATCAATTTCGTGATGTCAATTTAAAACAAAGTCAGAGTGATCAACGAAGCCGCCTTCTCAATCATAGAACAATACGAGTCTCGACTTCACAGTGTGAACGCTATACTCGAATGACCACCAACCCTAAGTTTTAACAAATAAAGCGCCGGGAATGCCCCTAGATTCGGATGGTCCCCCGATGTTAGACAGCACCACAGAGCACCCTTTGTCGTCATCTTCAACAAATCAACCTGGCAATTTCGACAATAACCCGATCTCAACCAAACGAACTCGGAGTGGGCGAAATGAGATAGTGCAGCGATCTACTTTGCAATTTTGAATGTCTTTGATTCTCTGATTCCTCAAAGGTTCAATCCCTTCAAAACGATATTCGAGCCCTGTATGATTCCAGAATTCCGAGCCTGGAGCTTCGAATGTCAATTCTGTCGGTATCGACAAAAATAGCCAATGTCTAAAACATGGTAATTTTGCACAAAACTTTGCAGTATCTGAAGAATGCCGTGTAAATTCTCATCGCAATTATTTACGCTCAAGCATAATCATCCTTCATCTCAAATCGGTTACTGACTTGCTGAAATTGGTCATTTAGACTCGGACACTAGATGAGCACGGTAGTTCCGTTTCCGAAGTGTGCATAACTAATTTAGTAATGTTTGACCGCGATGCCATGGCAGCACAAACTCTATTCTTAAGACATGGAATCCATACTGCCGGAGTAACGTTAAATGCTATCCAACATCACAGAAAAATGGATTTTATTTAATGGATATGGTTACCATTGGACCAGCCATACCCCTAAAGGCTCTAACATTAAGCTAATTCTGTATAATATATACCTCTTTAGACTAACACCTTCCTCTACTACCGAAACCAACCAATAAGCACCTGCAAACTTAAAGCAAACCTAAACCTTCTAAAAAACTACTTAATAAACCACCTAATCCATCAAACTATATACAGATTTTGACCAATCAATCCTACCCTCCTGATATCTCACTTTTAACTCCCAGTAACCCCTGCCATCAACAACCAACCTAAGCCCGATTTGTTTATATACAATAAGCAGACTACGAGGTGATTAGCACATTTGATATAATCGAGATCTTTCGAATAATCTAATTCGTTGAATTACTGAATATAATCCCTAAAACTTATATATAACTAATTAGGAACTGCAAACATCCTAATTGGACTAATGCTTAACAAATCCCGATCTGAAATTTGGAATATTAAATTTGGAAAGCGAATTTGCAAATTTGATTTATTGAAACTGACTGAAAAGTAAATCTTAACTACATCGAAAAGCAGAACGAAATCTGAAAAGGTATAAACATACCGAATTAATTTGTTGAATTTTTGAAAATCGAAAAGTATTAAGGCCAAAAACGGGAATTCCTTCCTACATAGTTCACCAGAAAAATGGATTTTATTTAATAGATATAGTTACCATTGGACTAGCCATACCCCTAAAGACTCTGATATTAAGCTAATTCTGTATGATATATGCCTCTTTAGGCTAGCACCTTCCTCTGTCACCTAGGATACTTCCCCATAATCCAAATACATGGGAACAGTGACAGTCTTGTCTACAACGAATCTCCTTGTCAATTACCATCTAATTGAAGCTCAAGAGTCAACCCAAAACGAGTATCCACACGTTCCTTACGCAGTCATGAGTCAAGTTAATCTGGTTCTCAGATCGAGACTCACAGCCGGGACTTGGGAGACATCATATATCTCATACCGATACATTGGGAGGCTTGTCCTAACAAAAGTTTATCGGGTAAATACACGACCCGTGACGCCCATCTAAACCTTCTTGATTGACAGTCACGGCCAAGGAGGCAGTGCATTTTTCTGTTAGGTGGATATCTTGAATCTCGCTAGAATCTTGAAGCAGTCCAGGTAGGCCCTGCAAATGAAGCCATCCAAACAAGCATAGTAGCACACCTCAATCTACACTTTTACCTCTGGGCGAGGCTTTTGCATCTTCATTCCAATGTCTCCCTATTATACCCATCGCAGGTCATATAATATTGTTTCGGCATCCGGTAGCAGACTACGCCGAGGCTATTGCAATTGTCAAGTAAAAGAATTCAGGCTTCATGGTAGGAAACCCCGCTAATTCCTGTAAAGCCCAATTTGACTAGCAGTGAGATGGACTCCTGCAGCGGTCAGATGAGCAAGTAATTAAGATCCGGTATAATCAGTGCTGCAAATTGAAATGCCTCAATGCTTTTGAGCCTGTAGGCCTATCAGAAGCGGTCAGACATGGTCTTCAATAATCTAGAGCTAGCAGTACAATAAATGACATCGATACAATCAAGATAGATATCAATATCTATGTCAGACTAGATAAGATGATCATGCTTTCCACGTACCGTCGGTATTTCGAAGGGATTCCATTGAAACTAAAGATGCAGATACTGACAAACCTCAATCATCAGAATAAGATAATGATCCCACTTCTAGTTTTTTGGAAAGAAAAAGAGTAGATAGTTGATCAATGGATCTGTGGCGCGTATGTGTCGCCATCAACACAGATCAAAAACGAACAGATATACCGCCCACTTAAACCGGCATATTTGTCGACTATCCCCTCATTTCAACATTTATTGTCCCCACAATAATCCGCAGGTACCTCGGATGCCATGGCTCAGCATCTAGAGTCTTGGCATGCTTCCTAAACCCTTACGGAGCAGTGCTAACGGGACCACTCCTCTAATATGCTTTCTTTCCGGAAAGATACATCCCCCCTCCTTTTTTTTTAAACGATGGACTACCTGGAGTCAGTGGTAAAAAAGAGGCTCTGAGCAGGATCTAGAAGATGAAACACCAATTAGTGTTTATTTAATTCGCCATTGGGTGTACACGGCTCGCTTCTAGGTCGACAGGAGATCTCCCTGCTTCGAGATCTTTGACGTCTCGACAGCACTGTTGAAGAACCGGAACTTGAAAACCCCACTGCCATTACCTTGGTTCTTCCTTGTCAAAGATAAAGCTATGTTTGTACGCGCGGGGGCGAGTGAAAATTAAATGGCATTGAAAGCTGTACCTATCTGCATCTTGCAACATTTCTCTCACAACCAGCCTTGCATACATTATCATGCACCTCGAGCATGTTTGGCAACGCTGATCTTAGGAACACAGCATGCTGTCGAGACAAACCCCAGTGAATCTCTTCAAGGTACCCGTTTAAATACATTGTAGCAAGGATATACAAGGATAGCAGGTACCACCACCTTATCCCATCACTATATTCCCAGTACCAAATGTTGAACCTCTTTTACCAGGTTTGTGCCGCGTCGCCTATTAAATCTCCTACGGACACAAATCGTGCATCAGTTATTCTTATGCCATCAACGGCCTAGACCTAGACCATTCTCGGGATCCTAGACTCAAGCATTGTTCATGAACAAATCCGCATTTGGCGTCTGGAAAATAAAGATCATCAAAAACGAAATTCAGGAAGATCGCCCACGTGTATCTCACATTTACACATTTCCCAAATTCATATCAAATCGCGTGGGCTAGGAAATTATCAAAATATTCCCAAGTGTCTAATCAAGGGTCTCTTCATTTCGAACGTCGCACAATACATACATGTACCAGTACATCTTGCTTGCCTAGAACCTAGATTCTCATATATTATTTCGTCACACTCCATCTGCTCGTCTTCTTGATACAAGACTTACGTCGCCCCCAAAGTATCAACATAATAACTCCGAGTCATTGGAATTCACCCTGTCCTATCAACGGCCCGAACCTGTCGGTATCCTCTGCCGGAAGTGGATTGGAGTCCGCATACATGCAAGTAGGAACGCTTACCCACGCCACAACCCGAGAATCCTGCAGGGAGGTCATCCTTCACAAATATCAGTGGTCGGTGAATTAGGTGCGCAAGTTGAACGGTATGTTTTATTAATTTATTTGAAAGATCTCCTCTATATGTCGTTTAAAGTTTTAGGACGGCTCATCAGTACCGAGCTGCCTGGAACCTATCTTCTTGAGCCTTGAGTTTCCGCTGGAGAATCGAATCAAGCGCGCCATCAGCAGTGCATATCATGTCCCGAAGTATGACAGGAACCTCCTGCCGACCCGACTACCAAATAAGGATGAGATTTCAAGTTTGCATCCCAATCGGGAAAGATCTTAAGATGAATTTGCCTCGTGGCCATACCCACCTTAGGATTTAACACCCTTGACATTCGCTTCATGCAGAGTGTTCCGGTAACTACTACTCACTGGCACATATCTTGAACCCCTGCCGATAACCTGTCACAAGAAACTAGACTGATGAGGCCTTGGAGCATCGCAATTATGCCGCTACCTTTTAACATGATAATAGTCCTTGTTATATACATGGATGGCCGGGTAGCAGGGAAACTTAGGGCCTAGCAAACTTTGGCGAACCTCTGATTTGAATGCTTGCCTTTCAATCTTGGCAATCAATTACTCCAGATTTCCCAATCAGCCTTAAAGCGGAAGCCCAATGCTTGCATCTCCGTCATATACCCTCCCATTCAACCACTCATCCAAGTTTACTCTAGCACGAAAAGCTCATATCACTTGTTCATCGGCACAATCTTTTCCCTCTTCATGCCCATTTACCGCCCCAAAATGGTCATTCTCCTTTAAAGCATTTAGTATTTCCCGATATGCGACCATTTGCTTTGATATAACTGGCTGATATCCGTTCTGTCACAGATTAATCACCTCCACCTCACGGATCAGCTGCCGACTTTTGATACATCTAGCATTGAAGATTCAGTGGGGGAAATTCTAGCTTGAGCACACTGCAGGCGTGCGTCGGATTTTGGCAGCTTTCAACGTTGCACAATACTCTTTCCCCTGCGGCGCATCGCGAATCTTTCAGATCTTCAACACACGGAGCACTTGAAAGATTACCTGATTCTGACTAAAAGTTTTATGACTAGATCTTATAGACGCTGTGTGGATCTTATCACTGAGCTTTCCAATTAGAACATTTTCATACACTCTTTTCTATCACAAGTACTCTATAGACCGGTACATACCGACCAAGCGATGAAGCTAAACCACCAATAACGACATCTTTAAGCATACACAACTTCATTATCAGTATTTTCGTTTCATAGATACATCAACTTCACCTACAGTCATTATATCAATTGAAGAGATAGATCCCGCGTGCTCCAACGATGACGGACCAATTGCATAATACATATCCCAGATCACCGATACCTTCTACATCATCTTATGATTCATCTTCGGTATCTTCTGCGACCTCTCCCAGGCCCCAAGGATTGTACGAAGGAGGGTTAATGGGAGCTTCGCCACGGCCAATGACCGGAAACATCCCTCACCCACAACACATGGCAATGACTTCAGGGCTTCCGCCACCCGGGCAAAGTCCCTTCCACCACAGTTATGGCTCTGCTACTACCTCTCCAGGCGGAATGGGCATGGATTCCATAGCATCAAATGGGTCGTCAAGCGGCACTCCAGGCCCTTCTGTTGGACAAATGACATCGGCAAATATGCAAGCGCAAAAGCGAGCGTATCGACAACGCAGAAAGGATCCAAGTTGTGATGCCTGTCGAGAACGAAAAGTTAAATGCGATGCAACGGAAACCAGTAGCTGTTCGGAGTGTTCTAGTAGGAATGTTAAATGTCAATTTACGAAAGAGACAAATAGACGTATGTCTTCCATCAAACAAGTTCAAGATTTGGAGAAACAAATTGCCCAAGTCAAGCGCGAGAATAACCAATTGAGAGCCATGCTCAGTATGAAAGAGGATCAAATGGATGTTGATGAAGGTTCGACTTCCATTTACTTACCAGAGATTGGATCGCAACCTAAAAAGAGACCAAGAGCCCCTCTGCTACACGATTTGTCAAAAATACAATCAAGCATCGGGAACTATAGCCATGGAATCTTCAAAACTCCAGCTCCATACCGACAAATAGGATCACCAGTAAACAGAACTTCTCCGCCTCCCGAACTACCTCCTAAGCATCTCGCAGATCACCTCCTGAGAGCCTATTATTCTTCCATACATCTAGTAACACCCATACTCCATTGGCCAAACTTTGAGCGCGAGTATGAAGAAGTTTACAAAAAGGGCTCTTTGG
The DNA here is from genome assembly GCF_014898535.1 of Botrytis deweyae. Classification (NCBI taxonomy): domain Eukaryota; kingdom Fungi; phylum Ascomycota; class Leotiomycetes; order Helotiales; family Sclerotiniaceae; genus Botrytis; species Botrytis deweyae. Next base: position 326,500 of record NW_024066240.1, read on the forward strand.
AAACTATATCACGGAACTGGACTGCATTATTCTTTGCGGTGATGGCAGTGGGAGTTCTTTTCAGCACAGAGCCTAGTATTCAAAGACCTTACAAAGGTAAAGAATACATAGAACTATCCATAAACCTTACAGATCTTTGGAACGACGATTACTGCATAGATCATGCGCGTTCAGCGCTCCTTACCAGTATATTTCTTTACGAAATGAATCTTAAATCGTCAGCGTGGACATGGCTTGGATCAAGTATTCGAATTGGACAAGATTTGGGCCTTCATTGCGAGACGGGACCGTGGCAATTAGTTGAAGATGAAATGCGCAGAAGAGTATGGTGGGGAATCTATATTTGGGACCGGCACATGTCGCTTGAACTTGGAAGACCCCTTCTTATCGACGACGCAGATTGCGATGTTAATCTCCCTAACCCCATTGATGAATTTTATTTGGGCTATCGGTCTCCACCTGCGCCTCAAAATAGCGCACAAACAAGCATGCCGTCAACCTATCTTCTTCCAATTATCTATACCATGCGCGCCATAGGGTCTCTCCTCAAGACCCTCAAATTACCCATTATTCCCCCTTCCACAATCTCTATATTCGACACATATTTTACAAACTGTCTATCCGCTTTTCCGCTCCCTTTCCATCTCTCTTCCTCCGACCCTCTCGAATCCACAACTCTCGTCCCAATCTACCACCTTCTAAACGCACGTCTCTCACTTCACCGCCACAATCTCACTACTTCTTCGCCACCCGATCTACGCGCATCCGCTATCGAATCCTGTATTCTCGACTCTATGAACAGTGCTTCTATACTCTCTCGCGCTCTCCCTCAAAGTTCCACAAGCCCACTATCCTCGCAAAATCGAAGCTGGGGCCAAAGCACTAGCGCGATGATTTGTATGCATATATGGCGATGCACTTTGTTTTTACTCTTTGGAGGACGATTCGACGCCGCTGCGACATGTATTAGAGCGCTTGCTTATGTTGGATTTGAGAGAGAGGTTAATGTGGCTTGTGGAAGATATATTGGATTCTTTTTGGGTGTATTGATTGATAAGAAGAGGGGTTTGGACAATAAAAGTAGGGAACAGGTGTATTTAGGTCAAAATTCCAGTCAGAGGATAGGAATATTTGATATGGATGAGGAGGTATTGGCATACTTGAGTGGAGATCTGCAAGGTGGAGATGAGAGTTGGATTTGGCAAGGCAGAGAGGCGATGGGGATGAGGAGTCCCAATGTTGCTGGAGGAGCGGGTGTGACTAGTCCTACATTATCAAGAGAGGGAGACAGAGACAGGGAGATGGGAGGTATGAGTGGATTAAGTGGGGGACTTTTGGTGCTTGGGGAGGCAGAAGCGAGAGACTGGGGTGGGTGGGAAAGAGTGCAATATTTAGTGGATATTTTGGCTAGAGAATCTAATGCGCCTGGGCCTGTGCCAGGTTCTGGATCTCTCCCTGGACAAGGACAAGGAAATGCATATTTGCCCGAGCCTCGAGGCGTATTTGGATTAGGCTTGGGTGTAGCGCCCGGAGTAGCAGGAGGAATGGGCGGCTCAACAGGAGGATCAATCGGAGGGGGTGGAATGGGACCAATTACAGCAAAACCACAAACAAGTCCTCCGGCTCGAAGAGACGACAGAAGCCGCGGCAACGAACGGATGAGTATTACAAACATCATCTAATCCCGAGGTTCATCGATCGACATATAAATCTCAACGACAGATCCTTCATCATCCATCGATTCAATGTCACACGAACAAAATCTACAAAATAAATATTTCCATTGTATATAATTTCACATTCGTCTCCTTTCTTACCAAAGGAAGCGAAACTGAAAAGGAGGGGGGTATAGCGAGCGAAGCATTCGTGCGTGGTGGGTAATATCCTTGAATCTCACTCCGAACAGCAAGAAAACGGCGTTGGTATAGAGTGTGTTTGATGATTGCACCGACAAAGGAAACGGAAGATAGATAGATACCTTTTACCCTTGTGGACTTGGCGTGGCCCAAAAGTTTTCTTTTGTTTATTTTGCATATATATCCGCAGGCATTACCGTCTGCTGTCGTTTAGTTCATGTTTATGTAGTGTGTAGAAGATAGTTATAATATGTTACAGTAGTTAATTTGCTGAGATTGATGGGTGCCCTTGATTACTAGGTCTGTGAGTTGATTCGTATGGTATGTGAGTGGCAAAGAGAAATCCTAACTCTCGCGAGATGTTTATCGAAGCAAACTCCAGAAGAGGAGTAATGCTAGGTCATTCTTGACACGCTGGCCAGGACTTAGATTGTGATATCCCAGAAACAGAGAATCGTGAACTTCACTTTGATAAGTCCAATGATTGACCCCTTTCTTTAAATCCTCAAACGAGAAATGCTCTCGAATCTTCACACCTGGCAGCTACTTTTCCGCAGATGAAGCACAGTCCTCCTGAGAATTCGTTCAAATCACGCGAACTTCATTCATGGCTAAACTTCGATCACCTTCTACCATATGAAAAGAGATATGGGAAAAGTACATCAAAGATCTTAGAGTCAGCGATGCTGACACCCGAGAAGATGTTGCGCCAGGTTTGGGCTCGAGTGCATGGGAAAGAAAACATCGCCATGCTACCAATACTTCATCCTGAAATTCTGTGAGTTCGCGGAAGACTCTGAATGATCTGAGCTATTGGATCTCCCTTTCAAAATATACTCGCCCTGTGATCACCCGAAGCATCTTAGACATTCACCTCAAATTCGAGGAAAGGGAGGTTCAAAGATTCACTAGAATCAACCTCCCTTTCCTTCTCATCGATTCACCATCCTCTACCATATCCCTAGCATCCATTTCAGACGTTTTGTTGCACATCTAACGAATATAATTCATTTTTTCAACAGCCTAAACTAAATCGAGTAATACTGAGTTTCTTTTACTGCTTTGTTGATGTCGATGTTGGATAATTTTCCGAAGTGTGTGCGGAAAGGTCACCGTATTTGCATTTTCTTGCGTCACATGTTAACGTTCCATTTCGCGTCGCGTCTCTCAGCTTCTTCAACTCTCTCAGCGAAAAGAATTTGGATTCAAATTACTGCTGCAATTATCTGCACATCCACATCGTCCGCCGCACATCATATATCGTATACAATACATAAGCAAGCTCACAATCACCTTGATCGCCCTTTCAATTGCCCATCCACCCACAAACATGCCCCCAAAACCATTTAATCCCCCTCGTCCCTCCGGGCAATCCAAACCTCGCGGACGTCCCAAAGGCACAACTTCCACATCTACCACCCCCAAAACTAAATCCACAGTCAAACCGCCAGTTTCCAAGCAACCGCGCGCGTCCAAAACTCCCACTCCTCAACTCGAAGACTCAGATTTAGACTCAGATTCAGAGTCGGAAAAGGATAAAAATGATGAAATGGAAGTCGACGAGGATAGCGATGATCCATTCGCATCACAACCACCTATATCAAAAGGGAAAGGCAAAGCATCAACATCTACATCTACATCCACAGCTAAATCCTCAACCTCCAAGACAAAAGACAACGGCGATCCCCAATCCTCTGATTCCGAGCTCGAAATGATTTCTCCACCTCGTCCTACCCCTCGCAACGCCGCCTCAACATCTACCCACCAAAACCCAGCAGAGGAATCAGATTCGGACTCTGAGAACCGCACAACAATTCCTAATGATCTGCTCTCTAAAATTATGCACGAACTTTTTGCAGAGCCTAACACGCGGATTTCGAAAGAAGCGAATAAAGCGGTGGGAAAATATATGGATACGTTTGTTCGGGAGGCAATTGCGAGGGTGAGGTACGCGGAGAGGGGTAGTGGAAGAGGTGGTGGGTTTTGGGAGGTGGAAGATTTGGAGAAGATGGCGCCGCAGTTGTTGTTGGATTTCTGAAGGGGAGATACGAATTTATAATTGGAAGCATAGAAGCGAACTTGCTGATTTGGGTCTTCGCTGGCACGAATGTTTATCTACGAGAAGTTCTCTTTCTATTAAAGCAGCGTGGCGAGATTTGGCGTTATCAGGAGATTTGAGGGGAGTGTCAACGGGCGGGTTTTCTGATACAAAGATCCTATCTGTAATCTTTTATATATCCTCACCATGGGATTTCATGGATGAAGTCAAGGAGCCATCTATCTCCAATCTGAATATTGTTCAAGAGGGCCAGTTATTAACTATCTAATCTTGTCTAGTGCATTTGACTCTAGTATGAACGAGCACTTCACATGTACATACATGATGACGAAAGTTATATGGATATGACAGACATCATCTATTCTATCTCATCATGATACATCGCTTTATCATCCAGCGAATTAAACAAAAAAAAAAGTAGAGAGTAATCTCCATACGCCATCATCGCGTCCCGTCCACAGGATCGCGGTATAATGCATATATGCATAGTGATACATTAACGAATCATCTTTTCTTTTATTTTCCGCATTATTTCCACCAAATTTACTTTTCTCTCATCTTTTAGATATCTCTTTTCCATCATCCATCATCGAACTTATCAATCAACCCCTCACAGCAAAACCATTACACCAGCTCCAAGTGCGCCCACATATCCCATCGCATTGTGGACTCCAAATCTATTTCCTGCATTTGCAGTAGCGGCCGTAAGACTCGTGCTGGTGGTGGCTGTTCCGGATGCAGCTGCAGATGAATCGCCGCTGTTACTAGAAGATGTACCTGAGGCTGGAGAGAGTGTTGTTGCTGTGGATGAGGAATCTGAGCCCGAAGAGCCGGAGGAAGAGCCCGAGGAAGAGCCCGTTGATCCCGAAGAGCCCGAATTAGAAGTCGAGGAAGAGGAAGAAGAAGTGGACGAAGTACCGTTGGATGTAGGGGCGATATTTTTTGTGGCTTTTGCTGCTAGTGCTGCGAAGTTTGCGAGAGAGCGGGTTGAGTTCGCTGCGGTGCTGTGAGGTATTAGTATAAATTACATGGTTGATTAAGAGAAGAAACTTACTTCTCGTTGACCACCAAAACCATTCCATTTTGACAATGCTTTCCCTGACTACAATAAAACCACAAAGGTGTAGCGACCTTAACCGGCATGCTGAATACTGGTACCATACCCGTACTATTCAATCCAGCAGCTACATTCATAAAGCCACTATAAACACCTGTGTTATTTGAGCTTTGGCTAATTGGAACGCAGGGTGCGTCGAAAGTGGATTGGGTAACGGTGTGGTTTCCGGCTGCGAATTGAAACTGGATTGTATCGCCTACTTTGGCTGAAATGTTGTCGGGGAAGTATCTAAGTGCAGTGCTATTGTTGGCCTGGCCGACGCGGACTATATGGGTTTGAGAAGTGCTTGTATTGGCTGCGGCTGGAGGAAGGGTTAGATAGATTGGAGAGAGGGCATGCATAGGACTTACCATAGACAGTGCTGATGCTCCAGGCGGAAAGGAGGAGAGACTGAGTGAAATGCATTTTGATAGAATGAATAGTTGTGAAGTTAGAGAACTACTGTGTGAATAAGTCTTTCTAAAAATTATAGAATAGAGCAGAATAGACTGATGGCGACTAGCGCTTGATGTATGTATATCGTACTCGCCGACAAAACAATTAAAGAATACGTATATATTATAAGAGATAGTAGGAAGAATGACGAAGAGAGAAAGAAACAGTAGACAAAGTAAAATACAAGAGATGAATATCAAAAAATCAAAACCTACATCGAGGGAGAAAGAAGGCATAATTAAGCAAAAACGAAGATTGAATGATCTCCAACATGCTTGTCCGATTGTTCCAACCTTGGCGATACACATGAGGTAACTTCAATACAATTCCTTCTTCCAAGAATATTCAAGGACATCATGAAGGTTGGGGTTGTAACAGAAATGACTTTTGAAGTGTTTGGGGAAGGGAGTTTTAAAACTCCAGGGGTTAGGTCTCTTGACGGGAACCAAAACTACGGATGATGATTGAGATAAGATGACAGGAGTGAAGGCTTGGCATGTAACTATCTTTTGAAGTTGAGATGGTGTGTATCATCTTTGGATGCTTTGCTTAAAGGTTGATAAATGGAGATGTTTGGGGTAGTATGTGTAAGGCTGGGCCTTAATGGTGTGTACATTGCCTCCCTATTCGGTCTCTTCATATGATGGCAAAACTTCGCATATGACAGGGGGTTAGCCTAACTTTAGGTGTATGTATGTATATCTTTCTTCAACAACTGTCTTATACTCGAATCGCACCCAAACCACCATTCCTCTTTCTCGATAGCAACACAAGCATTATTACTGCCCATGTAAAAGAAATCCAGTCTTTTCATCCCATTGCCAACCCTTAACTCTCCTCGGCTTCAATCATGTCCGTCCATGGCATTGTAAGCAAGCGAGTACATGAAGCACGGAGGTGTATCAACTCCGACAACCTTAAAACGTCCCAAGTTTCAATAACATGGGTTGAATGCACGTCTGTACGTTGATATCGTCTGATTATAGGTTCTTTTAAGGTTTTGAACGGGCGGAGGATGCAATTGATTTTCTTATGATGTGATGAGAAATTGTTGGGATGAATAATTGTCGTGTTTGGACTTGGGATGGTGATTTTGTACGGGTTGAAGGATCGCAAGGAGGCAAGGTGGTGTCACGGGCGTCCAGGTCACAAGACTTAAGGTTATATTTCGGGAATTGTGTCGCTGAATAATCCGTCTAGCAATCGCTACTGTTCTTATCGTGTGAAAATCAATCCTCAACTAAAGGTTTTGACTGCTGCGCAGACAACTATCGTGCAATTTCTGTTGACATTCCGAAATTCATCATTTAACTTACCTGTCATCCAATTATATACTCCAACTTGTACGAGTGTACTGCTTGCTATGGCCGCTCTAAGAACTGGACTGTTCTGACAGGATAAAGATGTTGGTGGCGGATCATTTCCAACCAATGTTCAATCACCTACCGCCTTACAAGATGCGTCTCGCCTCATTTGGCTGATTTAAAAGTTATTGCAGCATCACTCGGTCGTGAGTTCCAATGAAAAACGACCTCTTGGCAAGGGTAGGGGGGATGAGACAAGGTAGTCCTACCGTTGCGAGGCTGAAAGTTCAGGGCTCTTCTTGCCGCACACCAGTATATTTATACCTGTGAAATGTAACAACATTTCGATTATCTACGACGCAATTTTCAAAATGCTCGATCTATTCTTCCCTCCACCTAAGATTTTTGTCGCGAAAGTACAAGTCTTGGCCGATTCTTTGGACTTGCAAACGTTGCCTTACCACATACATGAAATAATCATCGCATTTTGTTTCTACACCATCGTCGATACTTATGTCTCCCAAATTGTTTCATCTCGACTCTTTCCAAAAACATACCCTTCGCTTTCTCATCGAGGCAAGATCAACTGGAACATTCATTTTGTCTCATTTGTTCAATCTACTGTGATATGTACATTGGCCTTGTGGGTGCAATGGACAGATGATGAACGATGGAACATGGACTGGCGGGGAAGAATATGGGGATACACTGGGGCTGGAGGTCTTGTCCAAGCTTTTGCTATGGGTTATTTCTTATGGGATTTGATGGCTAGTGTAGTTCATCTAGATGTTCTTGGATGGAGCTCGTTAATACATGCCATATGTGCACTTTTAGTGGTTGGCATTGGTTTCGTGAGTTTTGATTTATTTCTTAGTTTCTATTTGCACACGTATCCATCATCACTATACTGTATTAAGCTAATACAACAATTTTTTTAGAGGCCATTTGCGAATTATTATGGTCTGAACTTCGTCCTTTACGAACTCTCCACCCCATTCCTCAATATTCACTGGTTCTTCGATAAGCTCAATATGACGGGTTCCAAAGCACAACTTTACAATGGCATAGTACTCCTCGTTATGTTCTTCTCATGCCGTCTTGTGTGGGGTGTCTACCAATCCGCAAGATTGTATCAGGATATATGGAGTTCTTTCCATACCCCCAGTGCAATAATTGCTCCGGAGCCCGGATTTCCTAGTGCATCAGAATGGGAACTCTTCAGATTCTCCGGAGAATCCAATGAGCTGTCGCTACCAACATGGTTGGCTTGGGGCTATCTGGGAACGAATACTATATTGACGCTTTTGAATTTCTATTGGTTTAATCAGATGATTTCCGCGGTATCGAAAAGATTCTCAAAGAAAGGAAAGCATACACGAGCAAATAAGAAAGAGTAGAAGATTTTGAAACATCACAAGGTGAATCTTCGCAAGCGACTTGCTACAGGTTAGATTTGATCACGCAATAGAAAGAAATCAAGATAACCTCTCTCTTATTTTTCCACGAAGCCAACAATCTCAGTCCACGGCAGATATATTTGAGAATATTCTCAAGGGAACATTGGGGTTAAATTGTCTCCTAGCTAGACGTCTGAAGAGAATTTCGAAAACCATATGCACCTTTTTTCGTATGTGCAACCTTCTGGGCCCCTTTACAGTCGCGCCCCCTCCCCCCAAACCACAGTGGCGCAAATTTCTCGTAGTATTTGAACCAAATCAAACACACTGGAATGTATCTGAGTGTATATGGTCAAATGCTCTCAAAAGCCCAGCCATGTGTGCCAATCCCGCAAAAATAACCATAAAATGGAGAATCTGATGACTTGAACCTAAGATGTCGTGTCGACGTGGAAACCATTTCTCTGGTATCTATGAATGTCTTTGTTAGCCCTCAGTGTTACAATTCATCTCTGTTCTTGAACTCGGACTTGCAAGATTATCAAGCAAATGGAGTAATTATGCAAGATTTAGCTTACCCTTGCAGCATAAGCAAAAGCACCAAACAAATTGAACCCAGCCATGATGCCCATCCAATCTAAACTCATTCTCCAATTTTGCGTTTCATACCCGTAAAGTATGAGACCATGAATAACGAAGGTGATAGAGGAAAGCCCTAGACAACTGTACATAATTGCTCTATATGGACGAAAGGCCGAATGACGGAACTTGGGATGGAGAGTTGTGACTGCACAGGCCGCTGCCGAGAGCGATACCTGATTTTATTATTAGCCAGTTCTTCTAATAAGAAGTGCACATTTACCATTGTCCAATATGTTTCCTGAATAGCTGGATCGCAGTAAAATCCATAATAAACAGTCGGGATCGTGGAACCCCACATCAAGATGACCACCCCTAGATAATCGAGTTGATTGCCAAGTGCATTAACCCTCTTACTGTGATTCGCTAGAAGATGGAAACTATTGAGGCTTCAGCTAAGAGAAGCATCTATTGGACATCTCACTGAACATACGTAGCTGAAAGTAGAAAACAAATAGCTACTCCAAAGAAAAACGTCGAGAACACGACAATATCTGCTATCGTTGCAGTGGCATAACGTGGAGCGATTTGTCTATAGAGAGAAAATGGAAGAGTGGCGAAGAGTATCGAGCCGAATAGATGAGAGTATATGTTGACTAAACGTGCGATTTCTGATTAGCCATGTATTGATATCTTTTCAAACGAAGCAACTTTACTTGTCTCGTTATGTATATGACATAAGCTCCGTAGAGACGCGAGGAGTGAATTCGAGGCAGGTCTGTGTTATATTAGTCGCGCGATTACGAATTCATAGTAGGATATAAGGCAGAAGTCACCTATATCCTGATAAGATGTATTCATTGTCTCTAGGGGATCAAACATCTCAGCTAATTCCCACTGTAAGAATTCTAGAAACCAAACTAACTGCTGCCAATTTTCTCCAGCACACTGTTAGTCATTGTAAAGCCCGCGGATAATTCAAAGGAACTTACGAAGTTCATGCCATTCGAGTAGGTTACTTCCTAGACTATAGCCGCCCAGATCTCCTCTACCTCGAAGTCTTGCTTTACTACTGATGGCTGGCTGTCCCGCGACAACTTTGATAGTGTTTTGATTTTTCCTATCAGAACGCTGTATTGGTCTTGAAAACATATTTGAGAATCGCAACAAACTAATTTCACAAACAGTAACACATGTATGTAACGAAACAAAAAAATAGGGCTCTATCTTTCAATACTTCACAAAGAGATAAAAAAGGGATAAGGAGGTCAGCTCCTCGACTCCGTATCACGTGAGCGGCGCGAGGAATCACAATGCAACCTTCCGTTTCTATTCAACCTTGCATACAACCCCAGCCGGCGCTTATGCCCCGAAGTGTGTGTGCCAAAAAAATACCTATCATACACTTGTATATTTATATCAACGATGTCCACGGGTTGCTTCTCTGTTGGTAACGACCGATTCTACCTACATGGGAAACCTGGTGTTGGAGGGTGTCCTGCAGAATCTTCTTTGGGTTGCATTCGCATTTTGTCCAATACGAAGTCATATTATTTCTATACATGAAACAATTGAGGCACGGCCGGTGTCGATAAAATTAGAGATATGAGTTGAGGAATAACATTAAGTGATGTTAAGTCCCAACGTGTGGGCCCACCAGATTTCGCGCGAAATACAAACTAGTCGCTTGCTGTTTTTCCACAGCTCGCTATTACCATCACGATGCTATTATCTACATCTTATTTCTTGTTCTATTTCTTTTTATTCGATATATCAACATGTGCGCCATTTCTCAAACCAAGCAACGAGACAACCACTGGCTGGGTGTCAGATCCCAATGGACGAGGAACATTTTCCCTCGTCGTTTCTTGTCTATTGACATTATCACTTTGTGTTTGGTCGGCAATGCATCTTAATATTCCAAGACCTTATCACCCTACGATTCAGGAGTTTATAAGAGGAATCAAATGGGGTGTTGTAGGTATTTTTGCTCCGGAGTTGGTGGTATTTGCGGCTTGGAGACAGTATAATTCTGCGACTGCTTTGAAAGCGTTGGTTCAGGATAGAATTGCTGAGGCTGTGACACCATCTCCGAGTGAACAGTCTCGTACACAATCCTCAGAGGTATGTATCCCTGAATATTCTCTTTCAGTCTGAGCTATATTTCTGGATCTTCAGATTCCACAAAAATTTCAACGAGAAACTCGTGCGGAAAGGAGGATTTGCCTTTCCATGGACAGTACAATTTATCAGGAGAGTGACTGACCAAGTTACTTAAAATTAATAGCTTGATGACAAATCGACCAGAGTTGAAGTACATGATATCATTTCACCATGGACCATTGTTCATGGCTTTTACGCCGGCATGGGTGGATTTGTTTTCGATTTCGAAAATTCCGAGGACAATACGCCGACATTCATCCCCAACTATCAACGTCTGACGCTTACCGCGCGTGGTGTCAATTTACTCGCGGAATGCGGTCACCTTCCAGACATAACCAAACGCGAGATATTGGATAAAAGCAAAGCAGATACCATGGCAAAACTCCTCGTTATCCTCCAAGCTGGATGGATGTTAGTACAAGTTATTGGACGACTTGTTACTGGGCTCCCAGTCACCCTTTTGGAGGTAAACACACTGGGCCACGTTCTCTGTGCATTCATCATTTATTTACTGTGGTGGCATAAACCACGTTCTATAATGGTACCCACGAAACTCGAGGGAGATTGGGTAAAGCCTTTGTGTGCGTATATGTATATGAGCAGTCAAATCAGTGGACATGATAGCAAACATCCCGGTATTCTCAAGAGATCGTGGAAGGATTCCGAACTTTCGAGATTTGCATATGTGCCTCCGGTGGCGTCTGATGGAATTCAGGAGGGGCTTGAAATCCAGAGAACGCCGTCCAGTCTCACCCCGGAGAAATCCCATAATTTCGACATCAATGCAGCAACTACCGAATTGTATGAGTCGGCCCAAAGATCTACATTCGGATTCTTTGTCCCATCAAGATCAGACCTAAACGCCAACGGTTCTTCCAAACGAGATCCCGATCAAACAGAAAATACTAAATACCTACTTAATGCTAGTCTTGAGCAACTTACCCGTTGGCAACTAGCAGCAAAAGCAATCCATACCCACCCTGCGCTCCGCTCCCGTTTTACTATCAACACCATTCCAGCTTCTCCTGGCCAGCCCGCCCACCATATTCACGAGCCTCTAATCGAACAACTCGTTTCTCTCTCCGCGGGTAACTGGCCCGGTGAAGATCTCCTCCGTAGCACTGGTGGTCTCGTCATGGGCATGACATTATGGCTAGCCAGCATTGCGTTTGGAGCCGTGCATGCAGCGGCCTGGTATGATTATTTTCCCTCTCTCTTCGAACAATGGATGTGGAGAGCCAGCGCTGTATATATCGCCCTTTCTGGACTATTATGGTTATTTATCAATGGACTTGCTCGGGCTATTAAGCCCATCGACCAGTTCTGGGATCGTTTTCTAGCTTTGAAAGAACATTGGAGTAGCTATTTGGTGATTGGGTTTTTGTGTACAGTTTGTGGTATAGCATATGTGGTTGCGAGAATTTACTTGGTGGTCGAGGCATTTATTAGTATTAGGAAGTTGCCGGTCGGCGCGTATGGGACGCCGGATTGGACAATGGTTGTGCCGCATTTGTAGTTTATTTTCTAGGAGCCTTGTCTCGACTCAACCTATTTCTTTTCCTTCCCCGACCTACTTCCCGACCCCGAAAAAATCCACTCCAAAAAATGTTCCAGATCCGAGATCTCAGCCCTACAGAACATTCGGTCTCTATTCCGGCCTCACTATGACGGAATTAAAAATTCTGTTTTATTGACCCAATGTCTGACCAAGGACCGTCTTGTTGGCAATACACGGCCCAAAAAATACAGGTAGAAGAATAATATAGTGTCATATATATAACCTACAAACCCGGCCGAAGTCAGCATTCGATATAATTATTTCTTGTATATTATTTTCTCCATATATTGCATACTATACCGAGTGAGAAACCTTCAACAAGTTTATCCATTTCTATCGATTCTTCATTAATCCATTATTTTTTCTCTCTGTCATCAAAATCAACATGCCATCAAAAGCCAATACCAAGAAAACACTCCAAGATCCATCTTCAAAAGCCCATTCAAATTCACATACCCAAACATCAACTCCTCAAAAGCAATCTAATACTTCCCACAGAAATCCTCCTACACCTCCCGCTTCTATTTACACCATAGACTCCAATTCCGACTCCGAGTATTCGAACCATACATCTCCATCTGAATATGCCTACTCTTCCTCCTCCTCATCTCCCACTTCTCTCCACGCACCCGAAACCCCATCTTTAGAATCATACCAAGAAACTCTTGATGCGCAAATAATGGAATACTTTCACTCCCACCCCGATAAACCATATCTGCAGTCCCAATCGAAATACAACCGCACAGCCTCCTCACCCCATCAATCCCTATCACCATCATCCTCTCTCTCCCCCTCCTCTCATTCCCCCTCCTACGCCCCACCCCCCCTCTCCTCCCTCTCCCACCTCGACCACCACCTCTACAACAAACTCCTCCGTTCGCGACGGTACGCACACCTCGCGCTCTGCGCGCACGAAAACGAACTCGCGCGACAAAAACTCACCCATCGAATCTCACTCCTGAATATGGAACTCCGCGAAAAAGGAGAGGAGATGAAGAGGCTTGTTGTGCAGGAATTGAGTGAGGAGCAGGGGGTGCGGGAAGAAGCGATGCCGAGTTGGATGGGGGAGGTGTTGTATTGGGGGGGTTGGGAAGAGGGGTGTGTAGGGTTTTGGGAGGGGTGGGAGGGGTATTGGGAGAGGTTTTTGGGGGAGGAGGGTGCAGAGAGAGGGGGAGAGGGGAGGGGAAAGGGAAGGGTGGTGTGGAGGAGGTGGGGGAGGGGGATTAGAGGGATTTTTGGGAGGGAGGGGAAGAGAAGAGGAGGTTGAGAGGGGATTATGAGATGAGGTAGTAAGTTGAAAAAGAAGAAGAAAAGAAACTTAATTTATTAATATATTTTTATGAAAAGTAATAATCAGAAAGAAAAAGTGAGATATAAAACAAGATAATCATGAATATAAGATTGGAATTAATAGCTGCAATAAAACTATCTTAATAATCAGAATATCTTTAAATTAATTTCTTACATATCTGAAAAAAGCTAATATATCTAAAACAACACATATTGATTCCCTTCAAACATATCTCATCAGCATCAAAGACTTACTCTTCACCATCAACCACTATACAAAAAAACACTCAAAATCTCTTCAAACTAACATATTCTACTCAATACTTTACTAAACTCAATATCACATTCAACAAATATCTTTATTCAAATCAATCAATAAATATAAAGCTTAATATTACGCTCGAAAAATATGATATTAGATTTAATCTAACATCTCCTCATGTATTAGGGCTAAGATCGAAATATATTAATCGAAAAGTATACTTATTTAGTTGAATAATAGCTTATAATATAATAATACATGATATTCCCCCTTTCATCCCCACCTACTCAGACAAATTAGAGAGGTTTTTGGAACTGCGAGCAAGAGGAGAATGAGAGGAAGATTATGAGATGATTTGAAAATACAGCCAAGTCCAGAACAAGCAACAGCAACTATTTTCTTAACATAATAATGTACAAAGAACAGACTGATTATCCTCTTGTTTTTATTTTGGGAGTGAGAAACGCAGACTGAAAAGGGCTAAACGAAGATGATATAACAATTCAACAACTGAAAACTCAAAAAACAGTAACATCTGCAGGCAAACTATCTTCTCTACTGCCAGAGCCCGAAAGTCTCAAGAGATTCATTAGAAGAGTCAAAGATTGCAATTATTCTTTCATGAATTATTAGAGGCGACTATTTTCTGCTTCACGGTTTGTACAAAAGCGCAACTCTACCATCCTGCTTATTTGACTAGAAGCGTAAAGACTAAACTATCGTAAAAACGTACTCCATTATCTCATCTCGTATCCATCATTTCTCATTTATCGTGATATTCATCATTCATAAACACTCCATATCCACTCATCCCACAACTTCAATCTCATCCTCATTCTTCTCTGAAACATCAACTACAGTAGTAGTCTTTGTATAGGTAGAAGCTTTGATAACATGAGGATTAGTCTCAGCAGAGCTAGACTTTTCCCGCTCCTCCCTAATAGTTTCCAATTGTTTTTGAAGATCACTGCCAAGTTTTGTTTCCATGATAGGCTTGCTCTGTGTATCAACAAGTCCAAGCTGTACGTGTTCAGAACTGCTAGCATCATACAAAGGAAATGGACAGTCTCCTTCACCATGATATTGATAAATCGATCGTCTTGTAACTTCAAAGTTTTTCTTGACTTGATTAACATTCTTCCATTCCAAAGTTAGACCCGTAAAAACCGTAAGAGCACTTGTGATAATAGCCAAAAGAAAAACCTTCATGATAGCTGCGTTATATGCTAACAAAACCTCTGGAAGATATTGCGCTGGAATGAGAGTTCGAAGTTCTGTAGCACCCGTGTGTAAGATAAGTGAGGTTGGTAAGGAGGGAAGATTGAGAGCCGAAAGATTTTTGACCAATTCATGAGAGAAGATGGCTTGACCAATGGTGACGAAAATCGTATCCCCAAGAGTTTGGAAGAAAGGTATAAGTGCAAGACCAATTGATATATCATCATCTGGAAGAGATGCTTGAACTGCTAAACTGATCTGCTGTATACCTAAACCGAGACCCGATCCAAAGACAACTGGCCAACTCATCCATTCTTTTGGTCCACTATTTACTTGTAATGTGGTGAGAAGTCCTGCGCCAACCGGTGCGATGATTGATGATACAACAATCATTGGAACATAGTAGCCAATGGATCTTTGGAATATTGCCGCGAATAGGGTGGCAAAGACCAGAGCTAAGACCAATGGGAGTGTATGAAGACCAGAACCGAATGCGTCAAGACCTTGAACAGCTTGGAACCAGATTGGAATGTAGTAGACAACAAGATAGAAAGAACATGAGTTTAAAAAAGAAAACCATGCTACCGAAGCAACAGATCTTTGCTTGATAATTCGAATTGGCACTGTTGCATCATCTCCGGACGTAAATTGGATCGTGACGAATGTTATGAGTAAAATGCCACCCAAAATGAAGAGGAGGATGCTTCTTGTATCACCCAAGCTGTATAGATTGCCTCCAAATTGCAATGCTAGAAGTATGCAAACGATACCTGCAAAGAAGACGAGTGTTCCGATGGGATCCATTCTTCGAAGCTTTTGGAGAAAAGTGTCCGTATTTTCCCTAGATTTTCCTTCGACAACGAAGAGTAGAATGAATACAGCAGCTCCGCCCACTGGCAGGTTGATGTAGAAGCACCATCTCCAAGTGGCTTTTTCGGTGAAGACGCCTCCAATTAAAGGTCCACATACTGTGGCGATAGCGAACATACACCATAATAAACCTTTATTTCCATGTTAGCTTGAAATACTTGAGTTTCCCAGTGGTCTGTATCTCTTACTCATGAAAATAGGGCGACGATGAAGTGGCACGGTTTCGTTCAGGATTATTATAGCTCCATTGACTAAAATATCAAACAGTCAGTGATTTTCTTACCAGAGAACTTTTCGGAGAGCATGAAAAGAAGAAGATAAATCACACAACTCAATGATGGTGTTGTATGTAGAAGCTTCATGCAGAATCGAAAACAGAGAAACTCAAGTCATGCATCACTCGCACTTACGGATACCCGAAGAACCTAGGCCAGCTTCACTGTGTCAGTTCCGAAGATTGATATAAAAAGGACAGAGGACGACTTACCAATTGCTCTACCGAATATAAAAACCTTAGAGCTTGAGGCGGAGCCACATACAGCAGACTAAATATGAATTAAAACGGTGGTAGATACGTGTGTAGAAAGATCGCTCACCCCAACCTCAAAAATAATAACTGCGATCATCAGAACCCATTTATAGTTGTAGAACTTATAGATTTTTCCGAAAACCAATTGAGTAGCACAGCTTGTTAAAAGATATGCAGAAGCATACCATCCGATATCTTCAAGTGTGTTAAACTCATTGGTGATAGCTGGGATAGCAGTACTAAGAATTGTTCGATCCTAAGTTTTGTTAGTATCACTGCATTGCTCGTAAACGGAAGGAGGCGTTGGAAGTTCGGAATTGCAGTATGCAGAAGTGATAGTATGCATTGCTTGAGAGGTCTTAGGATATTCTGAGTCAAGGAAATATTGAGGAAGAGAAGAGATATGAAATGGGTTAGAATTAGAAGGAACAATCAAGAGTTAAATTCGAGGAATATGAGATGGATTCGCGTCTGCAAAGGAAAGGACTTACAAGAGCTACAATCAGCGTAATCAGGTAGAGAGATAACATAGTGACAATCATTTTTCCTAATCCAGGATATTGTCCATTCGCATCGTTGACTCTAGTTCCCCAGCGATTGACGCGACCATTGCGATTGGAAGTGGTTGATAATGGAACACCGAAGGAGCTGAGTGCTGCGGATTCACCAGAATTATCCGATTCGAACGCAGGACGAACCATCTTGGCCTTTCTCTTGTTAGTAGTTACTTGAGGGCATTCTCTCAAGAATTGAATTTCAGATGCAATTTGAGAAATCGAAGCTGGCAATGGGTCTTGAGCTAGGAAGCTTACAAGATCAAGTCGTTGACCTTGGGGCAATGGACGAGGAAGCATAATTGAAGCACGTACGATGTTTATAGGACTTGAAGTCTGAATAGAAGTAGAATAACGACCAATTGGTACTTTGTTAATACTCGATCTTAATGTTGTGTGTGCGAAGAAGTCATGTCAAGATGGTTTGGCGAGAAAAGTATTGAAAGAACAAAAAGTGAGAACAGAAGGCTGATAGACTCGCTTGTCACCCAAATTTGAAGACAACGAGATTTCATGAAGCCTTATGAGTAGAGGAGAGTAGAATGATGAAGTCAATAGCAAGAGAGTTGCATTGTTATGAAAACAGGAATGGACAGGTATACACAGCTGATAGAGGGATCAAAGGATAAAATAGAGTTGACAGAAGATATTGAAATCCAGTAGTTTTTCTACCATTCAACAGAGGAAGAATGTTGTCTTGTTACTTTCACACCAACATCCTACCAAATGAAGCAATAACGAGGTTCACGAGGCTCACGAGGCTCACAAGGCTCACGAGTCTTTCTTCCTCCTTTCATCCAATAAGAAAGCTCGAAAGAGGTTGAACAATCAAGGAAAGAACATTGTCGGGACCGAAGAGACGCCGAACCTCCGACCCCGACACCCGACACCTCGAGAAATTGATTCCAAGAACCAAACCACCATCAATACACACATACATACTCAGTATACACCACCACTTGTAGCCTTGTACAATCATCTCACCAATAACCTTACTGAATACTATCAAATTCAGAATATTCTTACTTCATCATATATATATCACTTGATATTACCCGAAAGGGGGCTTTATGTGACTTTGAAGACTGCATCCACATTGAAGCATCCGACCACGCATTTACCCCAAAGCAAACAGGAAAAAAGTCAGCAAGAAAAGCCTTTATTTATATTATATTTATAGTTTGGACCCAAAATCCCGACGGTTCCGAATCTCCGGCCATTGGATACGAACGTGGTAGGTACATACGAATACAATACGAGTCAAGTTATTCAACTACATCGTCAGCTCACGACCCCTTCATCACATCAATCGTCCTCTCTCTCATAGGTTACGGCTGCGGTGGCTTTGATCTTCACACATTGTATATCTTCATATCATTATGGAATCAGCTCCTCAACCTCCGGGTCCAACTATACCAACACCTCCAGCCCAACCCATTCATCAAAAGATAACTCGTGGCCATTCTTGTATTCTCTGTCAACAGAGAAAAGTACGATGCGACCGGCAAAAACCTCAATGTTCAAATTGCGTCAAAGCACATGCTGAATGTATTCCAAGCACGCCTGCTGCTCCACGTCGAAGGAGACGGAAGCTTAGCGAATTAGACGTTGCAGCAAGATTGAGGAAATATGAACATTTATTGAGGGTTAATGGAATCCGAATCGACGACGATGGTGTTACTGGTGGTGTTGGAAGTGCAAATGCAAGTGGCACTGAAGACGGAAATGCTGATGAATCAATTTCGAGTCGCCAAGAAAAGACGCCCAATCCTAATCCACAAAACCTTTCAATAACCAATAAAGGTAAAGATCCAGTAGCTACCACTACAGCAATCGGGACCGAAAATTACGATAATCACAATGGTCCACATGAACATCAATGTAATCATAGTTCTCATGAATTACATGGGCATCGTTCTATGGGCTGTGCTCGTGGTTCGAAAGCTGGAAGAGGTCGATTGTACTCTAAACATGGTAACTCTCGTTACATAGAAAAGTGGGTGGCTCTCGTTGGACTTCTTTTACCCGACTAGGTCATTCAAATGCATTGCTAACTAGTTCTAGTACTGTCTGGGAGAATCTCAGCAATGAATTACAAGACCCAAAAGAAGCATTTCAAGTCCCATCGGAAGAAGACGATAGCAATGATAATGCTCTCTTTCCCGAGGAATCAACAATTCTTCTTGGCAACTTGATCAGCTCAAAAAGAAATCTCAGAAGTCTTCATCCACAACCTGTCACAATCTTTAGGTTATGGCAAATTTTTCTGACCAATGTAAATCCATTGATCAAATTGTTTCATGCTCCTACAGTTCAAGAGATGATTTTAGAAGCAACATCAGATATGGATCATATTCCGAAACCTACAGAAGCCTTAATGTTCGTTATATACCTCCTCTCCATTGGCTCACTGAAAGATGATGAATGTGAAAGTACATTCGATGAACCAAGATCAATACTTTTGACGAGATATTCTCATGCCACGCAACAAGCCCTCATAAATGTCAAATATATTAAATCTCTCAATTTGACTGCTTTACAGGCTTATTGTTTATTTCTTGTAAGTTGTTATAAATACCCCTCGACTCCTTTTACTCGAACCGAACGACCTAGACGACCCTACCACCCCTCTCCGACATACTCAAATGACCCTGTGCTTCTCACTGACTTCAAATGAATAGCTTGCAGCTCGTAAGCATTATGATGCTCATGCATTTTGGATTTTGACAGGTTCTGCCGTTCGAATTGGTCAAAGATTGGGTATTCATCGTGATGGATCGTCTCATAATTTATCTCCTTTCGACACGGAAATGAGAAGAAGAGTTTGGTGGCAGATTGTTTTTCTTGATGGTTTTGCTGCGAAGTTATGTGGAGCTGGATTTCCCGCCGTAAGTATATACTCTGTGTCCATCCACTCTCGGCCTGCAGGTCTTCTCACTACAAATTCATATCTCTTTGTTCAGCTCGGAGTCATTCTTCATGTACACTTAAGCTTTACTGACTTGACATGTAGTGGCTCGCGAAATTCGATACAAAGTTACCACTAAATGTTAGCGATAGTGATCTTACCCCCGACATGATAGAACCTCCACCCGAGCGCGCAGGTGCAACTGAAATGCTTTTCTGTTGTATTCGATACGAAGTTTCACAAGCTATACGAAAAGCTAATAGCTTTGGCAATGGGGGACGTGGTAATGGGCATGGGCATGGGGGAGGTGGCCGTGGTGGACATAGAGGCGGCGGCCATCACGGTGGTGGTCCCTCAGATATTCCTCCTGGTTTCAATGTCATTGCCGAAAAGGATAAAACTATTGATGAATTGGAGGCAAGACTCCAGGAGAAGTATTTACAATACTGTGATCCATCGATACCCTTACATTTGTTATCGATTTATGTTGCGAAATCTGTCATTTGTACAATGAGATTAATGGCTCATCATCCAAGACAATATCCTGATAAAGGTGCAAGTATGCCACAGAAGGAAAGAGATATGCTTTTCAATGAATCATTGAAGATGCTTGAATATGATGGTCTAGGTCATTCAGAAAAGCTTGTTCAAAGATATCTGTGGCATATTCATGTGCATTTTCAACTGGACGCATTTATTTATTTGCTCAGCGAGCTTCGACGTAGGGAAAGGGGAGAATTAGTTGATAAAGCATGGCAACAAGTCGAACTTGCATATGAGTTTCGCGCAGAAATGCTTAACGATACCAAAAGTAGTTTATACTTTGCCTTGGGTAATTTGGTACTCAAAGCTTGGGAGAAAAGAGAAGAAGGTAGTCGTTCACCAGATCAAGTTACCCCGCCAAGATTTATATCAATCTTAAGATCTCAAAGACAAAAGCACGACCAAGTTCAAAGATCTATAGAGCAACATGATGATATTTCGGATCCATTTAGAACGGTGAATCACTGGCAAATGCCAGCTACAGCCGAATCTTATGTTAGACAAAAGCCACCTGATTACATACCACCACCACAACCATCACAACCAGGACCTTCAATGCAGATGCCAATGCAAATGCCTCAAGAACAACCATGGCTCGCTTCAGATTCATTCCTTGATACTTCAATGCCCGATATCACTCCTATGGACTGGGAATATTGGCAAACATTATTGGATGGGGATCTTCCTGCTTATACTGGTCAACCTGGTAATAACTATGATCAAAATTGGTAGAGGTACTATGATGTGAGAGTAATCAGGGTTTCGGATCGTTCAGCGGCTGCATTTAACCTTTACCTTCTTCAGCCTTCTCGTACATATGTCTCTGAATCTCGACAAATCAGCCTGAAGGATATGCTACACAATGCTGACAGCATTAGTTTACTGCAATGCAACTTACCCAATCTATCGGTTCGGATTCTAACATCTGGAAAAATTGACCGTGATGAATGATGTATATCTGTGCACCCCCTCTTCAAGCGGCTCAAAACACTCACCGTGTGGATACCTCGTCATGAGGCTATTGACTTCTTCAAAGAAACCGGGCGTATACAGAAAAGCATCACGATTGTTATAAAACCCCTCGGTATATTTTGCATCTTAAATATGATGGATATAGAACTCGGAACTCTCTCAAAGCCTGCTTGGTCAAATTCTACACAACCCACTACTCACGATTATAATGGCTCCTATGACCCGACAGACTCGAACTGTTCCTCACACGACGATTTTTCCTGGTGTTTCAAAGGAGATAACACAGACTATGACCCGACGAGGTATATCTTCTGCCGCTACCATTCTCCTCGATTCAAGCGCTGCTTCAAAATTTAAAGATCAACTCTCTACCACCAGATCAGTTACAATTCCTGTTGCTGTTATAAATCCCAGGTCAACGACGCCACAAGTCAATGTAGCGGAGACGATGGATTTGAGCAGTGGTGCGATTGTGGGAATTGTGTTGGGTTCTATATTGGGGTTCCTGGTGTTGTTGGTGTTTGGATATAAGTGCTGTGTTGATAGACGATCTGCGGGCTGGAATGCGAGGTATGATGGAGATGGGGATGAAATTATGTATGGGGAGAGGAGAGATAATGGAGAAGGACGAGGAAGAAACTTGAAAAGTGGTGCGAGAGGTGGGGGTAGAGAGGAATGGGAGATGAGATGTGAGTATGATGATGGTGATGGTGGTGGGGTTAGGAGGATTGATAAAGCGGTTGTGAGAAATGAGAGGAGAGGGAGAGGAAGGAGATATAGGAGGATAAGGAGAGAGAGGGATTGGAAAACGGATGATAATGATTGTTATGATAGGAGAAACAGCAGTCGTGAATGGGAAAGAGGAGGGAATAGAAGAAGAAGAAGGAGGAGGAGGAATACATGGGTAGTAATTGAGAGAAGAGGAATTCTAGGTTGGAGCAAACCGGTTAAGAACTCAAGGGGAAGAAGTTTACGGAGAGGAATAGAAATGAGAGGGGAATGTGGGGAATTTGGAAGGCCGGTGAGGAGTTGGAGGGGAGAGGGGGGGAATAGGAGGATGGAGTCGAGTGGTTGTGGGAGGGAAAGGGAGAGGGAGAGGGGGAGGAGGAGATAAGGGGTTGAGATTTGATGTTCGGGATTGAATTGGATGTTGATGGTTATGGTCATCGTTACATACTTTTTAATTTTACTGCGACGCGATGATTGTATGAATTTCTCTACTTGGAATCAAAGAATTCTTTCACTTTGAGAATATGAAGATATCGTTCGAAATGATTGTATATAGGTGTATATATGAATATTCGAGATTTATCTTGCTTATTTGTTAGAATTTGAAGAAGTGTAGTATTTCAAAAAGGAAAATATAAGGAGGAGGGGAAATTTATAAGTTTCGTCTGCGCGTATCAATGGTTTTGGTGCGTGCAATTATGGGGCTGTGTTTGTTGAGGGTGGTAGGTAGGTAGGGTAAGGTTTTTCCATGGGATTAGTTGTACGATAGTAGGTAGATGGAAAGATATTTGTGTTGATCTTTGGATTTTGTGGGATATGGAATGTGGGATGTGGGTGCGGATGGGGGGTATAATGATGGAGTCCACGGGTGGTTACATAGGTAAGATCTTACATCTAAGAATTCGAAGCTTTCCATAAAGGACGGATTAGTAATCAAGTGGAATTATATAAAGGGATATTCTCTCTTGCTAGGTACCCTTCTTAGAAAATACAACTCATGATCCATCACTAAACACCCTGTCCTGTCTTCTGAGGTGGTCTTTGGTTTTCATTTTAGATGGGAGTGTCGTTTCGAGGTTTCGAGGTTTATATTATTTTACTATTATTGTTATTATTAGTATAGAATCGCAAGTTTGGTTGTCAATAATTGAATTTGTATTATAAAAATTAAACATTAGGATTTCGATAATACTACTCGAAATCAAGAGTATGTTTATTCTCCGATTTTATTTCATTTATTTGCTGTAGATAAAGCCTATTACAAACAAGTAAGAATTGCTCAGAATCTCAGAATCTCAGAACATTCCCTGGGAAAACCTTAGCTTACGGAAATTTTACGCTGTATTCTAGTTTTTTCAGTCTGGTGTGGAAATTGTTCTTTTGTAAGCACGAGTACTTGGGTCCTTTATATGTAAGAGTTATAACCATCGCTCACCGCACACCGTAACGTTTTGTAATATAATCCCTACAAAATTTATATTTTTTTATATAAACTAAAATACTATATAATTAATTCGATTATTAATATTAAATTATAAAAACTTTATAATGAATAATTTGAATCATTATATATATAAAAAATTTTCTAATTTATTTTTAAATATTTTTATTAAATAATTATATAAACTTTTAATTGAAAAATCCTAGAATTTTTAATTTGTAATGCTTTTTCTATACAAAATAAGCAAATTTTTGAAAGTTTTTTGAATTTCCAATTTTAACCTTTTGAAAATACTATTATAAAAATATTTAAAAATAAACAATATATTTTTTTAAACAATTCCAATAATTCTGAATAGTTTTATAATAGAATTTTGAATTTTATCTCCCATTATAAGTCGGGTACCCCACTTTCGGGCCACCCCCCTTTTGGGCTACTTTTTATACTAAAAATACACCAAAAATGGAATTTATAACTTTCTTATTAAGAGATAGAATTCAATAAAAATTTGTGTATATATAATTTAAATCGATTTAAGCTTATTCTGAAATTTTTAGATTCTTAGGATTTTTTTGTATTGAAATCTAGAGTTTCGAAATATCGATTTTCAAATTTGTATAAGAATTACATATAAATTTGAAACTTTTATAAAATCTTTAATAACTTTTTAACAACAATTATCAAAAGAAAACCATATATATTTTTGAGATATTTAAACTTAAATCTATATAAATATTCAAAAAAAAATTCGAAAAAATTAACAGATATAGAGATATAATATACAGTGAGTTTAGAATAGTATAAATAATCCCTGTCAATTTGAGGGTACCCCTATAAATATTTATTTATAAGAAATTTTCTATTTTTTCTAAATCTCTTATATTAAATATACTATAAATTTATAGTAAAATTTTATAGTTTATTTTTAGCAATTTTTATTAGAAAGTTATTCAAGATTTTATAAAAAATTTAAATTTATATGTGATTCCCATATAAATTTAAAAATCGATATTTTGAAGCTCTAGTTCTCAATACAGAAAAATCCCAAAAATCTAAAAATTTCATAATAAGCTTAAATTGATCTAAATTATATACATATAAATTTTCATCGAATTATATTGAATATTGATAGAGATATTAATAGGCCTAAAAAGTGATTTTTGGTGTGAAAGGGTGGCCCAAAACAGGGGTGGCCCGAAAGTAGGGTAACCGACTTAGTAAATAAACTAGAATATAAAAAGATGAATAATCCTGTATTTTAGCCGGAAAAGCGTTACCTGTACGGTGAGCGATAGCCCCAACTCTTACCTATTCAGAATAAGTTGGGTGATGAGTTTATTGATAGGGTATCTTTATCTCAGAAGTTCGTATCTCAAGACAGGCGAATCGGAGCTAGACTCTGGCGACAGAATGTCTAGTGGACTCGCTTGAACTCCTGTTTCTCCCACGCAGAAACTTTGAGGAGCGTGATTGAGTATAAATTGATCATGTATTCTACGGATGTGGGGAAATTAGATACCGAAGGATTGTCAGAGCAAGGAATCAGAGAGCAGTAAGGAAAGGCGAGAGGATGAGGAATTTTCGATTGTGTAGCTTGCTGATTGAATGGAAGAATGTGGGTTGGGCTCATGAGTCGTAAGAATGGTTTCAAAGTTTTTGTTGTCGAATAGACTTACTGTCGATGGTTGTCCACTGTCATTCTTCGAGTTCTTTCCATCAGTAAATGGGCATTTTTAATGTCGATATATCCCTCTAAGACGGCGAGGATCTCGGAATTAAATTTATCGTATAGTACCCCCCCCTTCCCCTCCCCCCCCCCCCCCCCCCCTCTTTAAAATATAACCTGGCTTAGACTAAGCAGCAGTCTCGAAGCGCATCTTGAGTGGTGTAGCCAACGACTGGTCTAATCCTGTATCTGTAATATGATGATGGGTAAGAGGAATTTATACACCCAAGAATGTTTATCTGGGAAGTGATAGTTGCGCAGAGTTCAGGATGCAATTGTTTGTAGAAGGAAAGAGCATCAATTTGCACAAGATTTGGAGATCGGTTGAGGGGTTTGTAAGATTTCTGCGCGAGGGAGGTATATAAATCCCTGTTTGGCTTTCTTTTTAATATTCCCAAGACACGAATTCTGAGCAGATCCAGTATCTAGGTGGGAGATGTGGCATGTAGTTCGATGTCTTGTGTTGTGTGAATATCCATTTGTCTTTGCTCTTTGTTTCAGAAGAGGTGTGGAAGCTGTGAATGGTTGTTGCTTGTTGTCATTGTCTCTTGAACATTGTCGTATCTTAGCATGAAATTGCTGTTGTCAGTCTTCAAATTTATTAAAATAGTGTGAAGGATTTGAAGGCAATGAGCTCGCTTGATCATTACTTGGCATCACTGCTTGCAACATATTACATTTCTGTCTTTTCAATCACTCATTTAAAAATGCAGCTGGGGCTGTTCTTTGGCAGACTGGAGTTTTATGCTCGAAGGCTTGATTGTGAATCGAGTCATTAACATGTTCTCTCTTTTGGACCTCAAAATTATATTTTCCCCGCTCGACTCTTTACCTGAGCCAAAGTTCTTGTTTCGAGTGGGCAAGAACATTACAGTGGAGCCTTTGCCAAATTATGTTCGCAATACTATATAACAGAGTAGTTATAGCTCTCAACTTCCACCAGTGATAGTGAAGACGGTTTCTTAACTGATCTCATGGGACTCCTTCGTGACCGGGTATAGAGATGATCTTTAATAAGTGCCGCACTATGTCTTCTCCCGCTGTGGAGCAAAAGACTAGAGTAATTTTACAGTAGATTCTTAGCCTGTGGACTCTGTTGCTGTCAGATCATCGCGATATTATCATCATCCCAGGAGGTATAGTTCATTTTGAATAATCTAGTTTACAAATTCCGCCAACTAGCGAGCAGATTGGTGACCTGCATGCTGAATTAACATGGATTAAAAGAGCTGCATGATTTAACCTAACATTACCAAGACTCTTGGGTAAATATGTGACAAGAACTTTTCCTCTTAAATACCACCAAAAACCAAAAGGCTTTGAATCCTGACTTCCCCAAAACCTTCCCGACGTAAGAATTCTCGGCCACTATGAGTAGGGAACTCGGCAACGACCATAACTCTGATATCCTTAGCCCCAACGCCAGCTTTCATCAATAACTTTAGCACTGCACAGAGTGTCCTTCCCGTTGCAAGTACATCATCCACGACCACAACAGAGTTACTTTTGCTAACCAGACCTGGATCCATCTCAAAACTTTTCTGTTGTAACTCGCCCGATTCCGTAGACGAGATATGTGATGGCGACTTTTCGACTGAGATAGTGAGTGGGGGTAATTTGCCAGATCCTCGAACCAATGCCAATGGTATACCAGTCCGAGCTCCTAAAGCTGATGCAAACACAAACCCACCAGATTCGCAACAAACTAGAGTATCGACTTTAGCCCATTCACCAATGAAGTGTCGTTGCAGCAGATCTGTGCATAAGGTCAATCCACCCGGTTGTTGACAAATGTCCAGTACGCGACGAAAAATCACACCCTGACGTGGATGATTGGGTACTGCTCGTACCATATTTGCAAGTCGTGTGAAGTCCTCATGTAGAAATGGCAGGAGACAATTTTTTGCAAAAGTTTCCGCAGCTTCACTTCCTGTTGTCTCATTGTCAAAGATGAGACTCGGGCAATAATTTAAATTTGACGGATTTGGTCCATCGAGGTTCGTAGCTTTAATTTCTTCATCATGGTCCCCTTTGCGAGCTCGAAGCACCATTCGACTAGCGTTGACCCGGACATCGAGAACTCTGCTGTCTGGTACCAAGTGTGAGAAATTTGTAAGTGGCGCCTCGTCTCTCATGCCAGTAATGAAAAGCACGTCAAGATTACCAGAATCGCGCACAACACTCTCAAAGTGTTCCATTGGTAACCGAGGCCGATCGACCACCTGTTTCTTGTAGAACTTTGTCAACGCTGGTCGGTGTTCTTCTTTATAAGAACGATCCAAAAGAAGCCGATTGATATCTGCACCAGTCTCTGTGGCATATTCTCGCTTAGTGGCATCACTAATACTCACTGAACGTGCTGTGAGCATTCGACTGGTGCATGCGGTTATTACGGTGACCCAGATCTCAGCGCAAAAGTCTTTACCAGCTGCACTGTCACCTGTGACAAGAATGACCAATTTCTGTTTTACCGGAGGCTCAAACAATGGGCAGGCGTAAGCTATAATATTGTATGGGTCCATAGTACGTTTTAACTGTGCCAGACGCGGCAAGTTTACTCCGAATGCATTAGTCACCAGTGTTCTATCCCTAGGGTCTGGTCCAAGGTCGGCACTGTAGACCCCGCTACAAAATGGCAACAAATTTTTGACGATATCATAGACCCACTGAACAGTGGTTTGAACGGGTTCAGTTCCAACTTGGTTGCGAGACCAGGCGCCAGTGATGACACAGGCAAATTCCCAATCACGGCACTCAAAAGCAGAGGCTTCTGTTGTGTTATCACGAATTGCCCCACCACAATGTAGCAGATGGAAATAGCAGAATGGTGTGGGGCGGTTCCGGATAGCTGCTGTTAAGATATCGATGATTTGAGCATCTTCAATATTATTGAAGAACAAGCATCGCTTAAATGAGGAGGTTTTTCCATGCCCGCCGTGAATCGTCGACATGTACATTTCAGTCTCAAATAAGCCGACACTATCCACTTCCTCGCATTGGTTGACTGGTCCCAGAATACTGTCTACTAGAGGAGGCACTTCGAAGTTCTTGTTCCTCGAAGCTTGAAACAAGGTCACCCCAAGATGCAGCTGATTGTTATCCGAGTAGAGATATGCGTTTATTGAACAGCTCCGAGGAAGATCTTTAGCGATAGAGTTGACATCACCAAGCTTGAGCCGAATGTCGGTGTCTTTACTGACAGGAAAGATCCATTTGCGAACGGAATAGTTCGGAGCCCAAAAGCTTTTGAAAGTGACGCTAATAACAACCCCGAAGTTTGTTCCAGCGCCTTTGATTGCTCACAACAAATCGTTTTCGTTTTCGGGTCTTATTGCACCGGCTGGCAAATTTTGGGTCGGTACTTGTCCGATATGGAAGATCTGACCAGAAATAACACTGACTATAACAGCACCTACGATATTGTCGCAAGCCAGCCCATGAAGCCTAGATAAATGCCCAATGCCGCCTTGTAACCATAAGCCAGCTCCCACACTTGGTCGAGAGCCCAAAGGCACTGTCAAACCCAACTCCATCGCTTTTTGAATGATATCTCCTGATTTGCATCCGGCCTCAGCTACAATTAGAGAGGTGGAGCCGAGACGAGTATTGTCTTTATCTACACCATCACTCGAGTTGATAACGTGTACTCGATTGAAGGCTTCCATATCGAGTGAGACGACATTGGGCCACAGACAGTGTGCGCTGTGACCACCACCAATTACAGTAAGTTTTAATTTATGCTTCAGAGCCCATTGAATGCATTGTTGGACATGCTTCACCGTTGTTGGCCTGAAGATCGAAGTAGGTCGATGCAAGCGAGCCTCCCAGCTTTTGACAATTCGGTCTTCTTTCGCTAATGGTATCTGTGATACGAGATAGGGTAACACATTCGCATCACTTGTCATGGATACCATACGCTGAGGCGAACTGAACAACAGATACCCTGGCAGCTTTTCATCATGAAAAGCCAAGGTGCGACATGTCTCTCTCCACTTGATTCGTAAAGCAATATCCACTTCCACATCCTGCTTGATGAAACCCGCCACGAAGGGAGAAAAGGCATCCAATGTCTCGTTTTTGTCTGCTACAGAGATAGTGCCTGTTGGAAAGATAGCCGTACGATAAGAAGTCAATCCAGCAAGCTCAAAGCACTGGTCGCGATGAAATATCACTACTTTTCCACTTTCTGGGCTTGAAACAAGCATTTTTAGCGCTTTTTTGATGAATGTTTCTTTCGGCTTCATGCCATACATACTATGACAAAAAAGAGTGAGATCGAAAGTTTGCCCTTCATTACTAGGATCTGTTTCGATGATATTGCTTTTCTCTTCATCATCGAAAACAAAAGGTGCTCTATAGATATTGGGTGCAGTTTCCAAGCAAGGAAACGGCGAGTTGGATTTCGGGCAAGAAGAAATCCAGTCTTCCAAACTTGTAGCTGATATTTTGTTGGGCTCAAATGCAGCGTATCTTCTAATCTTCCGTCTAAGATGGAGAGGCACATAACCAAGTACGCTCTTTGAACCGGGTCCAATCTCAATTACTGAAAAAGTGGAACGTGTAGCGAGAAGTGAGACTAGCTGTTGAGATAATTCGGGGATGATAAAGTCTTCGTAAGAGCTCCATTCTGATCCATCCATCAATATGTCGAAACCTTTGTTGTACTGAGAGTCAGATAACGGTTCATTCGGGGACATCTCCGTCGTGACATCCCTCACAAGAGCCTTTTTCAATTCATCGAAACTAACCATATTGCTTTAGTTGATTGAGCAATGCGTAAATGGAGCTGATGAAAGAGTGATGTGGTTATAATCGATTCTACAAACAAAAAAGCCCAAAAGCGAGTTTATGCAGTCATGCGCCCGCAACGTGCCAAGGAAATAAGACGCATTTGTGGAAACTAACAGTCTATTGGGAAATCATCAATTGTTTATACATGTAATCACTTACCAGAACAGATCTCGTCATTTCATGGAAACTAACAAGATTTGGTGCTTTAAATCTGCCATAAATGTAATGGTTTGATACTGGAAACAGCGGGAAGAATCATCTTTTGAGTGGATAGGTAAGAAGTAAGTCGGGTACCCCACTTTCTGGCCACCCCCCTTTTGGGCCACTTTTCATACCAAAAATATATCAAAAATGGAATTTTTAACTTTCTTATTTATAAATAGAATTTAATGAAAATTTATATATATATAATTTAGATTGATTTAAACTTATTCTAAAATTTTCAGATTTTTAGGATTTTTTTGTATTAAGATTTAAAACTTCAAAATATCGATTTTTAAATTTGTATAGAAATTCTATACAAATTTGAAACTTTTATAAAATCTTTAATAATATTTTAATAAAAATTACTAAAAATAAATTATAAAATTTTATTATAAATTTATAATATGTTTAATTTAATGAATTTAGAAAAAAAAGAAAATTTCTTATAAATAAATATTTAAAAGAATATTCTCAAAATAATAGGGATTATTTATACTACTTTTAATTCACTATATATTATGTTTTTATATCTGTTAATTTTTTTGAATTTTTTTTTGAATTTTTTTTTGAATTTTTATACAAATTGAAATTTAAATCTTTCAAAAAGATATATAATTTTTCTTTAATAATTATTATTAAAAAGTTATTAAATATTTTATAAAATTTTTAAATTTATATATAATTTCTATATAAATTTAAAAATCAATAGTTTAAACTTTTAATTCTCAATACAAAAAATCCTAAAAATCTAAAAATTTCAGAATAGACTTAAATTGATTTAAATTATTTATATATAAGTTTTTATTAAATTATATTATATATTAATAAAGATATTAATAAATCTAAAAAGTGATTTTTGATATAAAAGGATGACTCAAAACAGGGGTGGCCCGAAAGTAGAGTACCCGACTTATGAAGATGTTTGACTAATATAAGTGCAGGCTCAAATAATATTCTGATGGCTAATGTGGTGGGTGACATTTTGTGCTATCTTGTATATTATAATACTTGTGTGACCATGGCTGAATGGTGGAATGACAGCCAAACAGAAAACGCAAACGAGAAACAGATGTCATACAAACAAAAATGGCAAAGCTTTCTGTAAAGACATACTGTGTCACCGACTAATCCCCTATCTATCGTGAATAGGCTCTGAATCTTGGCGCCTATCACAAGGAGCAATGCTCAATGAAAAGCTACGACAGCGAAAGATCCCTAAGCATGAAGCTTCTAGGGGCTGTTATTCTCGAATAAATACTCAGTCGTTATGGTATGGATTTCTTTCTCGAATTTCATTATCATATAAGCATGTCAAGGTACGGTAAATACTACAAATTCAACGACTGACTTTTATTTCTATCTCTACCAAACAACTAGCTCCGCTTCCTCAGTTCGAGCAGTGCATGAAAGTTCTTTCGTTCCTTCACTCCATCTTTCAACACACCTCTCATACATTGAGTCGATGTCAAAGACCCCGTCTTTTCTACTCCTCTCATGATCATACACATATGTTTACACTCTATAATGACGGCGACTCCTAGTGGCTGTAGCGCGTCTTCTATTGCATCTGCTATCTGCGTCGTCAAGCGCTCTTGCACTTGTAATCTTCGTGCGAAGATTTCGACTATTCGTGAAAATTTCGATAATCCGAGCACTCGTCCGTTCGGAATGTATCCAATATGTACCTTGATTTTACATGTGGTTAGTCTATGTACGAGTAGTGAGTCTCCAGATCTTTATAGATGGGCACAAGGTTTCGGAGAAAGGTTTTCGAGTCGGAAATAACTGTCTTCGCAATAATTGTTTGCATGTTATAGAACAATCCAACGCAGTTCTGAAAATGAAGCTGTAGACTTCAAACTTGGAAACCTTCTCATCAACCTGTAAATCAATTCTCGCACGCAAGCACACAGTTCTAGGGGAGTGGAAGGTGGAAAAATATACCTTTCCAAAGAATGGCAACATGTGATGTTCACACAAACTGAAAACATCAATATCGCTCACAATCACCATGTCCTCAATTTCTTCATTGAAAATGGCGCCATTTAACACTTCATTCGCTTTCTCCTTGTATCCTTTTGTGAAAAATTGAATCGCTTTTGCGTATCTGTCGGGTGTTTTTCTGAGACCTTCACGGTTTGTATCTTCCCCGATTTGGCACAAAAGTGTGCGGATTGTAGCTGCAATCTCATTTGGCAGTCCTTGAGGGATTGGATCTTTCAAGCTCTTGTTGGACTCTTCATTTGCATTTTGACTAGGGTTTCGAGGAATGAGGAGCTTTGGGATAAGTTTGCCTGAATCGTTGAGATTATGTCCATTGATAATCACACCGATGCTATCGTCATCCCTCAAAATGAATTCATCATCTGATCCACCAGGGAGAGCCTCAGCTGAGGAGCCGGGAGTGATAGACATGATTTTGTTAATCGTTACTTTAAGGTCTTGCGATGTGAAATTTAACTTGATAGCTAAGCCAAGATCCCAACAAGAACAAGTGGTAGCTGCTCAATTTAAAAGGCTAAAATCCTTGTTTATTAGGAAGTCAAGATCCGTGTCATCCATCTAATCCTTCTCTGGTGCAGTCAGGATTGAGTGTAAAGGTTTGAGCAACTATCACCTTCTGGGTTCTCGCAAATGACAGGGGTTTCCAGCTTGAAGTTTGTATATCAATTAGAATAAATGGCACCCCCGTGAACTTGTTTTTACGGAGTTGTGCAACATATCGTCTTGTTAATGCGAAGTTTTCTTTTTTGCCAGAAAAACAATCAAATATGCAAACAGTTGTCTGGTACCTCTTGTTATGGTCCTGTATGTTATACTTCAGGATTGGAGGTCTAATAATCCGAAATCATGGGAATGATCTCAAGTGAATCGGAAATTCCGTGACCACACGGTAAGTAAATTTCTTTGAGATCTGATAATATGAGTCTGGGCAGTAGATAGAAAATCTAGAGGTATACAGTAAATGATTGCTAGCTATAGTTTGGTAGGTCTCATTGCATACAGATCTCATGCACCATTGTCGTCTGATTATCTTTACTGTCGTTAATCAATGTGATACTGTTGGTATCAACTTGGTTGATAAGTGTAAGTACTTTAGTCTATTATGGTTGTATTCGTTCTTGATCATTATTATCTTTGGGAAGCTAGTATTTAATATAGTGAAGTGCTAGCGCCATGCTAGCTAATACAGTGCCCTCTTTGATCACATGATCGATATCCCGACACCCACATGTTATTGAGTACGAGAATACTTATATCATTTTCATGAGTCTTGCGCTATCTGGATGATGCCCACAGTAATTTTACTTCTCAATAGCATATGTACGAGAGAGCTGATCGAACTCCTCCTGCGTGACCACATCAGCGGAACCGCCTCCACCCGCCTGGCAGAGAACTTTCAAGAAAGTATGGGCTACGACTAGGCCTTCTTCCTTCGTAATATCATCATAATACTCGGTGATCTGGACAATGTAGGTACCTGCCGAAGCGACTGAGCCGTCTAGTTCTAGGCAGATAAAAGATTTATCATCTTTGTCAGAGATCATGGCGAATTTGGCTGCCCGAGCAGTCACCTTTCCAACTTTGGGGGAGATTTCAAACTGGGGGAACTTATTATCAACTAGTGTGAATGAGACTGCTAGTTCTTTGCTAACTCTATCCTTGGTGAGAGCCCATGTCTCCGAGGGCATCTTGGGCTTGGGCTTGACTGACAGGTCTGGAGCTGATGCAGGGGGCTGAGCGACCGTTGCGCTGTCCACTGCTTGAATGATGGGCTTCTCAGCCGATTGAAATAGCTGAGGATCTGTGGGCTTTCCTGTTGGCTGTCCAATAGGAACCAGCGGTTCAGTAACCGCAGATGTGGTTTCTGACTGCTTCTTAGCAAATGAACCTGGTGCAGCAAGCTCTGGCTGATGAGTAGTCTCTGGGAATAAGGTTACATCTTCTGGTTGACTCTGAGTTGTTTTGATCGACTCGGCTACTGTGGCTGCTGTAGTGTTTGACGGCCCATCAACGAGTGCGGATGGCGTAGTAACTTTAGGCTTCGAGTCTGACGCGTATGATATTGCTTCCGTCCTGCTACTAACAGATTCAGAAAATTTGCTGTCGTCTTCTCCTGAAGTTATAATTTCAGTACGAATTCCCATGTTTGCTTTAGTTTTCTGAGATGTTCCAACTTCGACATCCTGTGCGAAAGAAGCACCAATTGTTGCAGTTGATGAATCTTTTCCACCATGAGCAACTAACTCGCCAATCTTCCCCTTTACAGTTGAAACTGCATCACAAGCATCATGGAACCAATCTGTCCCCTCGGGCTTCTTCGCCCAGTCCTCTCTGTAGTAGAGTCCGGTTTCTTTGTTCTGTAGCAAGAAGACTACTTGAAATTTCTCAAAGCTCATGCGCGTTTCGCTAATATTGCGCCCCTCAAGGATGAGTACAGCTCGCTTCTTTACCGGGTCATAAGACTTGAGCTGCGATGTCGCCCAGCTGATGTGTGGTTGATTTTTGTTGACCATAGGAACAGTTCCAATGGTCTTACCCGTTTGAGACACCGAATCCGGAATCTGGTTTAGGCTAGGCGGGATGATGGTGACCAAGTCTTTTTCCAGCCTAGGTTCGTCAGTATCATCTTTTGAGGATGAATATGGGAGAGCTTACTCCTTGTACTTAAGGACGCACATGATATCACCACGTTTGTTGATAGTAGGATCACCAAACAATAAGGTTCGAGTACCTGGGTACGTGAAACAGCCATTACCAGCAAACCCAGCTTTCAACTTCTCTATGGCTATTTCAAGTCGCGTACTAAAGTTTTTATTGATTTGAGTCTCGAAATTCTTATCCGTTTTATCTTTTACATAGTCTCCTCCACTTCTTTTGGTTTCGATTGGCGGAAGCTTGTTATTCTCCAAGATGACCTCTGGCTGAATCGTGCCATTTTTATCCTCTGTTTTATTGACCAAGATAAGCACTGGCTGAATCATGCCATTTGTATCCTCTGTTTCATTGACTATTGACAGATCTGGCTGAGGTACCTTCAATTTAATGGAAAATCCCCAGTCTGCGGTAATCTTGAAGCTGTGGTGCTGTTAGCAATTGGACCAATGCTTGCCAGTCCAGATGTACGAGAACTTACTCTCCACGGTAGCACTCGCTTCCGTAGCTTCCCCACATAAATTTGCTCGTTTGACCGCTCCATGCTTCCCAATGGTCATAAGACGTACTGCCTTTCACGTGAAAAGTATCCCCCCCCGACTCCCAGGAAACGACCACGCTGTTTGTTGAGTTAATCTTCCATCTACGCCACACCGGTGCTCCACTGCAGTTCCGGAATGTATGGGTCACGTCTTCACTTCCAGGTGCATGAATGGTCTTTTCCCACTTATATCTATTTGGACCATCAGGCTTGAATTGAAACCATTCGTTTGCTGGATCTTGCTTGGGCACATCTTCGGGATATAGAGAACCCCTCCACTCGTTTCCACTATCTGCGATCTCTGCAGGATCAGGGTCGACTCCAATTGCAAGCCTTGAAGTGAACATTTGGGTACCATTGCTAACCCAGAGTTTAGGTCTCATGGGGATAAGGTTGGTAGCAACGCAAAGCTCTTGAAGTGGCTTCAGTATTCGCTGCTCTAGGAAAAGCCGATGGTCTAGGATAAAAGTGCCCGGCATGCCAGTTTTCTCAACATCCACGCTGGAATTTGGGGTTGGTGCCTCGGCTAGGTTGCCGGAATAGTTGATCTTCCTTGGCTCCGGAAGTCTTCTGTGATACAGTTGTCCATCAATCATCTGCTCTACGGTTTCACACCACAATATGCAGTTGTAATCATGTCCAGGCTTCCCCTGGAGTGTGCCATCTTGATTCATTTGCTTGACTTGGTCCTCGGTGGTAAAGTAGGGATATGCCTGCAGGCTAACTGCATACGGAGCTATAAAACTCAATCAGTACCAAATCTCTATCGGTTTGTAGGTACTATGGGTCACTGTTCCTTACTAAAGGTGGCCCTCTTTTTCGCCTCTGTAGTGATATGTTAGCCACGCATTCGGCCATTTTTCCGCAATTGCGCTCACCCTTGGTTTCACTAAGTGGTAGTCGCACCTGAACCCCTAGTGTGAAATATGCCGTGTGCTGACGTGATTCAGCCCAATAGCCCAGCACCTTAATAGCGTCTTTGGCAAGAAGCCTAAAGATATAGTGTTCTCTCTCCGTTGAGGCTCTCAAATCTCTAAGTTTCACCAATTTAGGTGCATCCTTGGGGGACTTGGGATCAGGGACATATGTGTGCTCATCGTTGGGTGATTGCCACGAAGATTCTGTTTATACATTAGCGTACTATTAACCTGTCCCGTTATGCCGAGGAAATCATGTAGCATAATTGGCAAGAGATCATACGAACCAGAGAATGCCACAAAAAGCCTCTGGATGGAATAATCTCCAGCTTTGAGTCCTTTTGATTTAGAGTTGATCTTGTAGTTCTTCTTCAACTCTCTCATCGCGTCGATACGCAGGGCCTCTTGATCTTCGTCATCATCGTCTTGCGGAGTAACTGCCATATCCTCCAACGTGGCTTTGACGGTAATGACCCACCCATCGATCTTGATGGATCTCTGAGGGCTCCAGGTGATATAACCCTCATTGATGCTGCGTATCCATTAGTACAGGCAGTCCAACTGGAATAGAAATCGGTTGAAATACTGGATCTCATAGAGAAATTCAGGTGTACTGTCGCCGCTAAAAGCCACCCTGACCTGCGGGGGAAGCAAACTGGCCTCCAGGAGACCACCCCCTAGTTCAGTCGGTGTCGAATAGCTGATTTGCTTAAGTCCTTCACGTTGGTTGAAGAGTTGAACAAAGTTCTCGTTAATGGTTTTCTGTGATATAGCACAGACTTGATCGTAGTAGTTCTTATTGCTGCCATCACCGCTACCAGTGTTGAGCGAGACATCGTAGCGGGTGAAAGGCGTAAAGGAAGGCATAGCGACGTGATTGTGCGAGTATGTCAAGAGCAAACTCAATGATAATGGAAGCAATATGGAAAGAAAGAAACTCGTCCTTCGGTCAGATTTATGTTGGTGGTGCACAATAGTCGTCTTCATAGTCGCATGGCAAACTTGTTCGCTCAGCTACGCCACAGCTTCTACTCTCGTAAACCATCGATGGAGGTTCGAAGGTAAGACACGCAGACGCAATCTTCGAACGAAGAACGTCAGAAATCTAGACCAAGCCCCGCACATTGTGCAAGACCGAGCTAAACGTATCATAGTAAGCCTAAGTATCATATCGTTCCTCCTGTACGTCGTCAAATTATTGTCGTCGTTCTTGTCTACTCTCAGGACTATCATCCACATAGAGATGATAAGAGTGAAATCTAGACCCAACATACCCCAAGTTTTCCAGCAATTGCTCGGCTGAGAACCTTCGTAGGTGGATGCTAGCGGGATGATCCTTTCCGTAAAAACACAAATTGTTTCCGCGGCTGAACTCGTCCCAGCTGAACTTGAACCGTTGTATTCAAGGTACCTAGGTGGGGCAGAGGCCAGTGGGATGGCCCGTTTAGTAACAGGCAAGGGTTGCGTCGTGGCTAATAAACTCGTCCGAGCTGAACTGGTGGGGTGGGCCGTTTTAAATGCACGCATCCAAACACGTACCCCTGGTCGACACACACATACCTAGTGCCGATTATAAAAGTTAACGGGATAGTAATAGAAGAAAGATTTAGCCTGGATAGGCATATGATGTATGATTAAATCGATACTAGAGCTCTAAGGGGTACGGCTGGTATAATAGTAGTCAACTCCACTCACTATAATAGAATCTATTTTTCTAGTGACCTATACAGGGATGTATCTCATTTCGGTTTCGACGACTCTTTGAATTTTTCGGGGTTTTAACAAAATTAATCAATCAATTCGATATGTTTCTTTTTTTCGGGTTTCGTCTTATTTTTTGATATAATTCAAATGATCTTTTTAATTCGATTTAGCAAATTGAATTGAGTTTCAAGTTCGGGTTTTCGAGATTTGTTAAACATTTAACTGAATTGAGATATTTGTTCTAATTAGCTCTATAGCTCTTAATAATAATTATTAAATTATTAATAAATCAAATCAATAACGATTTAATTATATTAATCACATTAATCAATCTTATAGTATACTTATCGTATATAAATAAATCAGATCTAGCATGTGCCTCTACACCGTGACAATAATAAAAGAATGAAATATTATTGATTAAAATCTGTATATAATTCAATGGTTCAAGTGGTTAATCAGAATAATTTAGATTCGCAGGTACTCTTTAGTTAGATTCGGGAATAGAAGAAGAAGTCAGTCTGAATAGACATATAAATGATTAGATTGATTCTGGAGCTGTAAGGGGTGTAGCTGACATAATGATAGCCAGGTCCATTATAATAAAATCCATTTTTCTGTGATCAACTGCACGACCGCTGTATCCGTAGAGACTAAGACATCCGTATATCACCCCATACCCAATTCAAGCCTGTCATGGAATCAAACCACCCATGTGCAGCTAGGTAACAGTTAGCCGAATACGCACCTACCTAATTCTGACAGGAAAGCCGCTATAGCTACAACAGTCTGCCCGTTCCAGACTCTAGGGTGACTTATGTGCGGTACAGGCGCTTGCCAAATTGAGCCTATCTATTTTCTGTCGATCATAGGTGACTACTTGACTTTGTACGAAAGCCACTTGGGAAGTTTTAGTCGTCCTCGGATACTTACACCCCATTGTCGCTTTAGCAGCTGAGCTTGCTCACGTTGTGCTAGTAGTTCTCGCACGTAGCGTTTTGTATCGGGGATCCTGAGAAGCTGATAGTTCGTTAAAGCTTTTCTTTTCTTCTGGAGTGGTTAAATATTAACTTCTCCTAAGTTACTGCTTCCCTATGAACTTTCTGTCTGGTGTAGTCCTTTATTCAAGCTCCAGCCTTACATTTCACTATAGTATAGAAAACTATGTCCGCGCTGCAGCCTTTCTTAAAGGGTCAATTGAACGCCTTTGGCTCAGATTCCCGAGTGATAGCCTCAAAGCTGTCCACTATTGTCTCAGACTCTACTGATGACCACCAGAGCGCCATCGAGGAAGTAATAGCCGCAGGCGACCTTCCTTTGTCAATAGTTGAGCTGTTGCAGTTCATCAAATCCCTGATCCGATATTCAAACGATGATACCACATTGTGCGGATGGTTGCTAAACCAACTGAACGAGGATCCCTCCATATACAACCTGGCTTCCCTCCTATTTCCAAAAGCGCAATTTGAGATAGGGCTCGGAGCTCGTCAGCGCCCTTCCACCATAACTATCGAGAGTCTTGAAGACTTTCGCTCCAATTTCTACAATAATGAGTCCCTGGAGGTCATTATCGTTCTACTCAAAGCCGGCAAATTCTCGGTCTCCAAAGCTTGCGCGGTAACGGCTCAGAAGATTTTGAGAGTGATGCTTTCTAAGTCCCTTGACCTTGAGGCACCCCATTTACACAACGTGGTCTCAGCAGAGATAGAGAAGAATGGGTTTACTCTGCTAGCGTCCGACTTTTCTGCCGCTCTCACACTTATCAAATCCATAAAAGCTCTGTTACGGCTTGTAGAGGATCCAGAGGATGTACCTCTATTGGAGCGAGAAAACTACCATTCAGTTCGTGATATTTCACTGAAAAACAAGGTAGAATTTTCTACTCAGATGCAGAGAGCGGGCATGAAAGAGGAAAATACTCTCAAAGTGCATGACTGTGCTGAGCGTGTTGATTGCTGGAACGAGCATCTGTGGCTTGCTCTCATGGAACATCGACGACAGGACTTTGTACCTATAGAGCCCCACAGTGGCCGGAAGATAACGGCCGCAAACTCATCAGGTCGGCCACCCAATAATCTAACGGACATCTTCCGGCTAGAAGATGTATCTTGTGAAGAATGTTGCTCGGTGACGAGTCTTTCTGCTTATTTTGCAGATCTCTTGCTACTTTTACAAAAGACTCCTTTACCAAATGCCTCGAAAGAGTCCGTAGAACTCACCCTAAAAAATGACATATTGGCTGCAGCTCCCCAAGATAAATCTCCCACGAAATCAGAACCAAAAAACTTACTGGAGGTTCTTTCACTTCGACGGCCAGACCTGGAGAAGCTTGAGCTTTCATGTGCAAACTCCCGGACGTTAATCCCTTACATTAGTTCTGTGACCGAGGTCTTGGAGTCCTACATCCGATTCCACATAAGTGGGAAGGGAGAGGTGATTCAAGCATACCAGACTCCTGAAACAGTCGAATCAGATGCTGATAATGGCCATGGGCCCGTATATCGACCAGGAAATATTGACTTTGGGATATATAGGACGAAGATCGAAGCTCAGATGTACCCCTTTTCATGCTTTCCATATGATTATTCGCGCGACCTGCTCCTTGAAACGTTTAGAAGCTGGGGACTTTTCAAATTTTCACATTTCATCAGGACATTCCAGTCACTAGACTCCATTCTTAGCAACTTGCCTGTACAACTGCGTACAAACATGGACCTCATAGAGAGGCTCCAAGTGGCAGCGCAAGAAGTGTTGGATAGGCAGTACGCCGCTGAAATTTTGAGACTGTCGCTGTCAGATTTTTCTGCCATCACTGGCCAGACATTTTATCCGAGAATCCTGGCCGATACACTCAATGGTCTACCAAAAACAAAATCGTTGAAAATTGATGCCGTTGCGAACTGGGAGATTTCTATGCTCTGGGGCTATGATAGTAATAAAATAATGCTAAGTATGGATAAGGGATTGACTAACATTAAGCGGAA
The DNA here is from genome assembly GCF_014898535.1 of Botrytis deweyae. Classification (NCBI taxonomy): domain Eukaryota; kingdom Fungi; phylum Ascomycota; class Leotiomycetes; order Helotiales; family Sclerotiniaceae; genus Botrytis; species Botrytis deweyae. The sequence goes on from NW_024066240.1 coordinate 367,807, forward strand.
GTTCATGCAGAGATCTGGTCTTGAGTTCAAAGATGTCTTAGAGCTGGTCAAAACTCAATTCTTTGGGCAGCATCTAGTTATTACCAACTTAAAGGGATCTGAAACCTTTGATAACTCTCTCGAGGAATTACGATTGCTTTGCAATGCTTCCAATCCGCCATTCAAACCATTGACCAAGAAACTAGCCTTCAGTATCCAGTCTTTCCTCCGCTTACAGGCCAAGCTTAAGTGGTCCACGAGGGACTTGGACGCAGCAATTTTCCGGTTCCACAGCATAGAGATGGAGAAATCGGCCAGCACTAACCGCAATGCAGAGCTCTTGTCCGAAGATAGCACTGATGAGGAGGACGATGATGACGAAGATGATTTGGATGATGCCCAACCTTCAAAAAACAAGAAGAACAAGGGCACTACAAAGGGCGAATTAAAACGAGCATTGCCCAAAATGATGTCAATCTCGCCCTATGTCCTTCGATGCATTGCTGCTCTCACCGAACTCAGCGAAATAACCGCTCTACCTCCCGCAGCTCTATTGCCTCTATGGGGAGAGATGGACACTTACGGCAAACAGTCCTTCTTCCAGCGTCAATTCATGTTGAAACCCCTTCAAAATCTTGATAGCGTATTTGCTCTTAGCAAGGATGGGGAGGGAAAACCCCATTTTTTCAGAGCTGACGGGCAACCCACCAGCGTGGAAGGCCACATAAGGGGTATCTGTGAGAGCTTAAAATGGCCAGCGGACCATTTCGATAAGCTTCTCAAAGTCACAAATCTAGAAAACGAGGATCTAGATATTACAAGCTTCTCTTTGCTCTACCGCTACGTAACTATATGCAAGATACTCTCGGTCCCTGCCAAAGACTGCGTCGTCTTCTTCCAGGCCTTCTTCCGAGATGGAAGGGATGCTGTTCTTTCAAGTCCCTGGAACACCCTAGAGGCTGTGCAGGGCTGGAAGGCTCTGCTAAAAGAGGGATGGCCTATCGATTCCCTCGTTTTAGTACTAGGGCAGGTCGACGCACATAATGAAAAGAAACTTCTCAAAGCAGGATTGTCGCTGTACACCAGTATTTCCGACGTCTCGAATGAATTGGACAAGACGCTCTCCTACGTTCACACGACGTCTTCTCTTAACGTAGAAAATGTTATAGACTGTGCTACACGCTTATTTGGCAGTGAGATGGCAAGCTCAATAGTTGAATATGTTGATGGTAAGTTGCAATGGCTCTTGTTCATCAATAACTTACTCTACGCAAGACTATTATGCTAATTGTTTTGTTGGCAGATTCCACGGAACTCTCTGAGCTCCTCATTAAGCGATCACCCTTGATACAAGAGCTTATTTCTGTATTGAAGAAGGCCCAGTCAGCAATAGACGCTATCGAAATCCCTCAAAAAGCGGCCTCTCCAGATAATAGTGGCGAAGCACAAACCGTCACTGAGGAGAAGGCAGAAACTGGGAAGGACACAATGATTCAAGACGCCACTTTGTTGTCTCAAGAGGAGGAGGCGCAAACTAAAGCTGCAATTCAGTGTAGAATGCGAAGGTCCGCTTTTGTGGAATTTGCGGGCCCTCTAATCATCCAGAGCTCTCTTCAGACTGCCATTGTGGATATCATCAAAGACAGGTTTCCGGACCTTGACTTGCCTACTACGACTACCCTATTATCTGATATTATCAAAACAAAGGGTACCGATGGCAACTCCATCGAGACGGCAATGTCAGTTTTTGAGCATCTAAATGATCCTATAGCTGAAACCGCTTCCGTGCAGCCGTTGGATATTTATTTCTGCCCAGGCACGACGGACGAATTCACATTCCAATATTTCGAGCCGGCAATTGAAGAGGCGAAGGCCCCTGCCAGTCCAAAAAACGTTGAAAGGCATAAGCAACTGAAGATAGACGACATTGAAATTGAGTTCGATAGCTTAAGTAAAAGTTGGAAAACCCCGCGACTAACGAGTGGTCAATACTACTTGTTGCAGAGTCAAAACATAAGCCCTGCCAACCTTTCGTGGTATACAGCCAAGTCGATCAAACCCACAAAGCTCTTAGGCAGTAAGGTGGCGTTAGCGACCACCATCGAGAAAGCAGCATCACTAGCTGCTGCTATTGGACGTACCACAAAGATTTGCGAGGTGCATGAACTAGAAGCGGAAGAACTCAAATATATGGCACAGTCAGCACGGGAGACGAACCAGAATCTGGCAATGGACTTGAATGCACCTAGGCTAGTCGACTTAATAAGACTATGCCGATATGCCAAAGTCAAGAAGGCCGCGACTAAAAGCAAAGTCAGCCTAGTCTCCATGTTCACATGGCTAGCATCCACCAAGGATGCAGATGTCAATATCATCGCAGCAAAGATTGCAGAGAGCACTGGCTGGGGTGTCAAACGAGTAGTTGATCTTTTGGCGGCCAGATTTCCTACATATTCCGGCTCTGCTATTCTGGAGAGTCTGCGTGAATATGACTCCTTTCTGAAGCTGCATGAGATCATCACACTTGATGATACTATTCGCTACGGTCACAGTGATGCACAAGCACCGACCATGGCCATGCTCTTCGATCTCGCCCGGCCTAGGATAACGATCTCTACTACAGAGCAAGACTTTGAAAAATCCAATATTCTGCATGGCACACTTTCCACATCAGCCAAGGCAGAGGTGGACGAGCGCATGGCACCCCGACGAAGAGATGTGCTGGTCCAGTACCTGCTTCAGCAGAGCTATATTCGCAAGGATCTTGAGATTTACGATGCAGATGGCCTCTTTGAACAATTTCTTGTTGACGTACAGATGGGCCCTCAACTTCGCACATCTAGAATCAAACAGGCCATCTCAGTGATCCAACTCTTCATACAGCGCTGTCTGCTTGGCTTAGAGAAGGGTGTTCCCAAGAGTCTCCTCGGTCGGGAAAAATGGGATTGGATGCAAAGTTACACTTTGTGGGAAGCTCACCGTAAGATGTTTCTGTATCCCGAGAACTGGATTCATCCTACTTTGCGCGACGACAAGAGTCAGTTGTTTGAACAGTTGGAGGCCAACCTCATGCAGAAGGATATGAGCCTTAACACATTTACCAACTCAATTCTCACCTATGTTATCAGCCTCAATGAAATCGCTAGTCTTGATGTTATATCGTATCTACACGAGTGGCATGAAGAATCAGAAGAAATATTTCATTTGTTTGGACGCACAAGGGTGTCCCCTCATACATTTTACTACCGGTCTCTCACCCTCTTGAATGAGAATAATGATATTTTCTGGCGACCATGGACCAAGATCGAGATGGACATCCCGTCCGTCGAGATGGAGTGGGATGGGAAGCGTTTGGCAGAAGGGGGCGCATATCTCCTTCCAGTGCTCCGTGACGGTAGATTGTATCTGTTTATACCACAATTGACCCCCAAGGCCACTCCTCGAGAGCGCACAGCTGAGGAGAAGGCGAGCAAATTTGAGTCGATGAGAACTCAGACAGTTGGCACAGCGGATCCACAACGGACCTGGGAGGTATCGATGGGGTGGACGGAGCTCGTCAATGGGAACTGGAGACCCAAGCGAGTATCCCCTGGCAGTTTTGAGCTGAAGCATGAGGCCGAAAATTTCAAGCTACCTTCCTCGTCTCAGTTCCGAATCGACCCTATCTTCTTAAGCGACAGACTACAACTCGTTGTTAGCTATGCAGAGACCAAAACATCCCTCGGCAGCTTGATTGCGGGAACGTTTGAGTTCTGTTGCGACCAAATTACCGTGCTGGATGGGGTGACCCATCCTACGCCGCCAAAGCATGATTATCCCACCTATTTTAACAAGGTGTCAGGTGACGGTGCGGCAGTAGTAAATATGGCTTCGGACAATGCCACCAACGGGACGTCTTCAACAGGACAATCTCCTCCCATATGGGTGCCAAAAGACGTCAATGAAAACCAGAAGAACATAAAGTGGACGCTATCTAGAACCCATAGACAAACCATCGGTTTGGCGCTTGACGTGAAAAAGTCCAACGGGTCCAGCATTAGCTATTTTAATGTTCCTCAGAAGCCTCTTCGTGGTGCTAAGTGGTCCATGGAGGACCTCAAATATAAGATGCAGTTGGCGACCATAGACCACACATTTTCTCAGGATCTTATGCGAGCAGCGGTTGATAAGGTCGACCCATTATCCCGAATATTTGCTATTATGTCTAGGTTGGACGCTATCAATAATAGCTTTGGTCAAATTGGCGGCTACACCTTCTACCATGAGTTGGGTCAGCCAGCAGCTCTGTACAACTGGGAACTTGGAGTGCATGCCATTATGCTTGCAGTCGACCGTTTTGCCTCCACCCACCAGTTTGACGAGGCGCTGCAAGTGGCGCGGCTTCTGTTCGATCCCACAGTTGATATAGAAGTCGGTTCAAAGCTCCCAAATGAAACTGAAACCCAGAAGAACAAGCAGCAGAACAATCAGCAGCAAGAGGAGGAACAGCAATATTCATGCTGGCGCTTCCCTCCCTTCCAGGACATGAGTCAACACTTCTCCACCGATGGCGAAGAAAATTTCAACTTCGAAAGCTTGGCCATAGAGCTGCAGCTGGCCATAAAGGAGCGCCGTTCACACGGCCAGCTTGTCCATGCCACAGCAAGAGGTCGGCCAAGCGCGTATATGAAATGGATCGTTATGAAGTATGCTGAGATTTTGATCGCTGCCGGCGACTTGTACTTCAGGCAGGGCACGCTGGAGAGCCTGCCACTGGCTACGCAGCGCTACATTGAGGCGGCCCATGTTCTCGGCCCAGAGCCACCACAAGTGCCAAAACTGGGCAAGCGTATAGGCAAGACATTCTCAGAAATCATGGCCGAGGAGACTAAATTCGATCAAGCCAAGTATACTCTCGAATCACCGTTTTCACCCGAATTGGAGCTTGGAGATAAAGGCTCTGCCTCCACATCTGAAAAAGACCCAACGAAGTGTAACATTGCTTGCTTTATCAAGACTCGCTACTTTTGCATCCCCATCAACCCCAAGTTCAAGCATATGAGGGCTCTCGTACACCAGAGACTGTTCAATACCCGCAACTCACTTGATATAGACGGAAATCCTGTCATTTACGCTCTCAGGGAGCCACCCATTGACCCTGTATCTCTTGTGGCGACGGGCAATCAAGAATTCGGCATTTCAGAGACCTTGAGAATGGTGTCTGGTGATCGTGACGGGCCATTACCCAGACAGAGATTCGAAGCACTGCTGAGTCGAGCACTTGATCTATGCTCGGAATTGCGGTCTCTGGCAGACCGTTTCATCAGTGCCGTGGAAAAGAAGGATAGTGAAGAATACAACCAACTTCACGCCCGGCACACAAGCTCAATACAAGCTAAAATGCTTGAAATGAAAACGATGCAGCTTGGCGAAGCGCAACAGAATATCGAAGCCCTGATTATCAACAGGAAGAATCTCGAGTCGCAGCTCGCGTTTTACCTTGCACTTACTGGTGACAACGATACGGTAAAAGTTCCCACTCCACAGGAAGATTGGAAGGACATAAAACAGAGCATCGGGTCAGTCACTCAGGATAATGTTCGAATGTCACCCTACGAAATGCTGGAAATGAACTTGGCTACCATCGCGACCGGGCTTGACATTGTGGCAGCCACGACGGACATGATTGCCCAGCCATTCGCTGCCCTACCAACTATATCCGTCAACGCAGCTCCGTTGGGTGTTGGCGCCAGTATTTCTGCCGGAGGGTCTAACATTGCGGCTGGCATTCAATCGGCAAGCCATATCTTCCGTGTGTCAGGTATGATAGTCCAAGAGGGAGCCAGCCGCTCTGGCAGGATGGCACAGATGACCAGACAGCTACAAGAGCGTCGACTACAGGCGAATATGCGGGGTCGCGAGATTAAGGGTATTGACAAACAGATCGAGATGGCTGAAATCCGCGTCAAAGTAGCGATGAAAGATATTGAGATCCAGAAGTCAGAGATGAACGAAGCCACGAAAATGGATGCTTGGTATCGTACCAAGTACAGCAACAAGGAACTTTATGGCTGGATAGAGAAGAGTCTGAGAGCATTGCACTTCCAGGCCTATACCTTGACTATGACAATCGCTCGTAAAGCAGAGACGGCTCTCTCGTTCGAACAGGGGCGTAAGGTGTCGATTCTCAAACCCGCCGGATATTGGCAAGCCGCCCAGGACGGTTTGCTCTCTGCCGACCACCTCTACCTGGACCTAAAGCGTCTCGAGGCGGCGTACCATGACGGGCCTCAACCTGACTTCAACATCACCAAGACCGTTTCCCTCCGCCAAATCGATCCGCTTGCGCTCTTAAAGCTACGCTACACGGGAAGTACCACGTTCTCAGTTTCAGAGCTCCAGTACGATATGGACTTCCCAGGTCACTACATGCGCCGGATACGCTCAGTGGCCGTGTCGATCCCGGCGGTGCTGAGCCCGTACAGCAGCATTAACGCTACTCTGACACTGACAACGCACAAGTACCGGCTCAGCAATCTGTCAAGCAATACCGCGAGCTATAGAGACACCAGCAGCAGCAGTGACACATTCTGTACGCGGCGTATACCTATTTCCTCAGTAGCAATCAGCTCCGGGTCACAGGATTCAGGCGTTTTTGACCTGAACTTCAACGGGCCGAGGTTCATGCCTTTCGAGGGCGCAGGCGCCATATCGTCGTGGAAGCTGGATTTGCCGACTGAAGTGCGCAAGTTCGACTACGAGACCATCAGCGATGTGCTACTCCACGTGCATTATACGTCGTATGATGGCGGCGCTGAGCTGCGTAATGCGGCGAACGAGTATGTCCGCCAGCAGGTCGGTCTGGTGCAGAGTGAGGGCCAGAATGAAGGTTTTTGGACGTTATTCGATCTCAAGAATGATTTTGTGAATGGCTGGCATGGATTCACTTCTCAAATTCTGGGAGCGAGTAAGAAGAGGGAGGATATCAGTGCGCTGGCTGATACTGGAACTGGCTCTAACACTGCCGTGGTCGCTACCACAGTGGCTACTAAAACCGCCACTTCTACCCCAATAGGCTTTCTAGAACTGGGGAATCTGAAAGAGAGATTACCGTTCTGGTCGAGAAGACAGCCAAAGCTGCAAGTGAGAAAGGTGGGACTCATGTCGAGGAGCGCGAAGCTCGTCAAAGGCCTGACCATCTCCCCAGTTGCAGCACTGGCAGAAAGTTGGCAGGATCAAAAGCCGGATGTTGGTAAAAATTCAATGAGAATGCGTACTGGATTGGCCGAAGACAGTTTACAGGGGTGGGTTCTGAAGGCAAGCGGAGCGGTCCTTGGTGATAAAGAGACCACGGTCGAGAATGTGTATATGTTGATTCAGTACGTCTTCCAACCGTAGGAAATTTCAAGCTCAGATCTGCCACCAGAGTCTTTAGGCAGGTCGCCTCGTGATTCATGTGCGGTAAGGTTACGGAGGTAGGAAGGAATTGATTGGGATGTTTTGTTTTTGTTTTTTGAATTCCGTACTTTCGTTTACCTGCTTTGCAACGCTATGTACAGAATGTTATTCATAAATTGGAGAGTAATGAGTTCTCCGCTAAATCTAACTAGTAAAAGTATTGTTGGTACGATTGGGGTAGGATAAAAGGGTGGAGGAGATTGTAATAACGTAATCCGGGTCGACGTTCACCAATGGGTGCACAGACTTAACCTTACGGGACAACGTGACAGGAAAGCACAATTTCATACCGGAAAAAGTGATTTTAATGATTCGATTAAAATTCAATATAAAATTGAATTCTTACGAAATTGAGATACATAGTTTTTAAAGTATTAATAAATAGTAGGTTTGATATTTATTTTAAAAAATTAAAATTTGAGATTAAAAATTTAATATATCCAATTTCATAACTAGCTTTCAAAACGTGACTTTTTTTGATCTAATTAACTTTTTGCTAAATCCTATATAAAAATAATTCAATTGCTTTCAATTCAATCAATATAATTCCAAATTGAAAAAAGTCTATATAGAAATATAGATCTCAATTGATAAAATCGATAAATAAAATATAAATAATTTCAATTCAAAATTTATTGAATTGAAGGTGATTGAATAAAATTTTCAATTTTCGAGAGTTTAAAAATCTGAAAATTATTTCAAAAATCATAATTTTATTCAATCATTTTTAATTCAATTCATTTGTAATTCAATTAATTTCTAATTAATTCTAATTAAATTTTATATATAGATTCTGTTAATTAATATCTATATTATGATATAAAGTTTTTTCAATTTAGAGTTGTATTAATCGAATTGAATTTTCAATTTCAAAAGTTCGATTAGATGATATTGAAAAAAGTGCTTTTTTTCTTTAGAAGCTAGTTATAAAATTGAGTGTAATACGTTTTCTTATTAGAAAATTCGATGGGAAATTATAACCGATATCCCTATATCTTGTACAACCTCATATCTTATACAATCTCAATTTCACTATTACTATAACTTCAATATTTAATAATAATTAGAATTTATAAGATATTAGACTGAAACTTTTAAATGTTTATAATATAGTATATTATTACTATATAAAATTATAAAATATTTAAGTTTTAAACTTTATTAGTACAGTGATTGTTTATTTGCTTCTAGTTCTGGTTTTTATTCTTTTTTTCTCATTTATTTAAATATAAACTTTTTTATTATTATAAAAGAGTAAAAGGTGGTAGAGTTGTAAAGTACTTCTTTATAAATACTATAGATAAGTTATTGAGATATAATATTTTTAGTAGTAAAGAGAAGAAATAGGCTTTATATAGTATATTACAAAATGTATAAGAAAGTAAATAAGAACTGATTGCTTTCTTTAAACTATATAAAGAAGACCTATAAATACTAGCTATAGAAAGAGGTCACGTGACCAGTACCAAGTTTCGCTCACATTATTTGAAAAATTTAAAGCTTTTTAGAATACTAAATTTAATATAAAAGAAAGCTTTAAAATACTTTTAATCTTTTTAATAGGTAACTTTGATATTTTAAGAGTTTTTTTACTATACTTTTAAAATCTTATAGAATTTAATAATCAATCTTCCTTTATCTAATTCTCTTTTATACTTTTCAATGCTTTTTTTGCTTTTTGGTTTTCTTTTTAACTTTCTTTAGCTTTTTAGCTTTCTTTTCTTATTAAATAACAAGCTTTTTATTCAATTGATATATTTTAGCTTTTTAAATAGTATTAGGGGAGTATAAATATACCTCATTTACTTCCTCTCCTAATAGATTTAATTTTTTAGATCAACTCCTTTTTTTCTTTTTCTTTTTAATAACCTTTTTTAATCATTTCACTCTATATAATTGAATGTTAGTTTAAGTTATATTTATAAATATTGGTATCATCATGAGGATAATGAAGTAATATAATACTAATAATTTATATTATTATAATATTACTTGAGGTTCTAAAAGCTAAAGGCTATAAATGTATATACTATAATACAAAGATGCTAGTGTATATATTAATATAATTATGTAATCTTTGTTTTAATATTAATGATTTTTTAAAATTGTTATATCATATTTCCTTTAGTTAATATTCCTTTTTCAATATAATCATCTATACTACTAATCTTTTTTAATTCATTTTATGATTTTAATCTTTATAATATTATTATTAATCAAATCTTTTAAAGCTTAATATAGTTTAGATTTAATCATTGTATTTGCTAGATTAAATTCTTTATTAATCTATTTAATCCTTATAATCTCTTGTTTCTTATATACCTTTCGAATTATTATTATATTAATTATTAATCTTTTTTTAATAATTATATTAAACTTTATAAAACAATTATATAATAATCTCGAGTTAATATATATAATTAATAATATCTTACAATTTGAAAAGATTTTATTAAATATATCTTTAATTACTATACTAATATTAAAGCCCAAAACTATATTATAAAACTTTAATATTTATAACACTTTGCCTTAAAAAAACTACAAAAGCAGGGTACAATTTATTCTTAGAATTTATAATTATAGAATCGGGAGTAAAGTATTTATTAAATATATTTATATATCAATTATATATATATAATTATATATATATATATAATTATATATATATATATATATATATATATATATATATATATATATATATATATAAACAATTATAATTGTAATTAAATATTGATTTATAATATTATCTTTTCTTTTAAAAAAGTTTATCTTTAAATTTTATAATTATTTATTTTAATTATTAAATTGGCAATTGTAAGATAATATTATTATTATTTAATTAAAATAGTATAATAAATAAATATATATATAGATTTTTCTTTTTTATAATAAAAAAATATATGTAAAGTAAAGGAAATTGTTTTGTAGTTTAATAATTAATTAAATCCTTTAAAGTATATAAATTAATTGAATTTCTTTTCTTTTTCAAATTTTTTTTAATCAATTAATTCTTTTATATTTATTAATTAATATATCTTTAATCTTAAAAAAAGATATAATAATAAAAACAAGTTATTATTAGTGTAGATTTAGTAATGGGAGAATATATATATAATAATAAATTATTCATAATTTTTTTTATATTTGTTTTATTAATTTATTCTTTTATTTAATTTATAAAAAAAAGAATAATTATTTTTTCTATTATATAAGGTAAGTGATTTACTCAGAAGGAGAAATCTTATTATAAAAGTAATTATGATTTTAATAAGGTAGATAATAAATTGGATTCTGATAAGAAATGTAAATAAGGTTTTTTATTTATTTATTTTTGATATATAATCAGTTTATCTAATAAGTATAATTATAATTATTGAAAATAATAATTTTAAAAATAAAATCAACTTTCGATTTATTTATTGAATATATTCATTTTATTATATTTTTAAATAGAATTTGGAGAAAGAATATAATCCTTTGATTAATTGTATTAACAATTATGAAAAAAAATTTACTGATGAATTGGTTATAGTAATGTATCATTTTGGTAATATTGAAAATGATGGGTAGAAGATTATTGGAAAGAAGATTATAAAGGTTTTATAATAAAATTAATCTAGTTATAAATTTAATATACCTTATTATAAAAGTATTGATTTTATTAATATTAATAAACTAAAATCTCTAAATAAAAGATTATCAAAAAAAACGGTACTATAATAAAAACAATATATTCAAAAAGATAATTAGGTTTATATAGACTATATATATAGCTATATCTCTAATAAGGGGAATAATATATACTATTAAATTCTTAATCAATTATTTGATTAAGTTTGCTATTTACTTTATTTTATTAATAAGTATAAATATAAGTATTTATTTTCCAAAAAGATTTATAAAATATTTCTTTAATATCAAATAGTTATTGTTGAATATAATAATATAATAAAAATAAGTTATAATTTTATTAGTTTTTAATAAAATTAATTCTTTTTTAATAATTTGATTTATAAAAAGAATTAAGAAATTATATTTTAAAAAAAATACTTTTTATTATTCTTATTTAAAAGAATGTAAAGCATTGTATAATTAAAGCTATAATGTAAGGAAGTGAGTTAAAATAATAATATTAATTTATTATGATATAAATAAAAACAAAGCTTTTAATAATTTATAAGTAATTATGAATAATTGAGTATAAGTTCAATCTTATTATTGTATATACTATAATTAAAAGTTATTTTATTTTTCAACTTATAATTATTTTATATATATTTATTATTACTATTAATTAGAGATTTGATTAATATTTTGATTTAAATTATTTAGTTTTTGTTTTTATATCTTATCTAATTATAATCATTGGTATTTATAGAGACTTTCTTTTTGATTTATTTTAAAACTATTAAAATAAAAAAAAAGATTTTCTTTATTTTATTATTTTAACAATTTAATTTTTATTTAATTGTTTTTCTATTATTTATAAAATTATAATTTCTTTATTATTTTGATATATAAAAAAAGTTCTTTTAATTTTTTTTATTTATATATTAATTATTATTTATAAAATTATAATTATTCTTTTTATTTTTATAGAAATAAATTTATTTAAATAGATATATAAAAGGTTTTGGTAGAATAGAATTTTGTAAATAAAAGTTATAAAAGAAATATAGAATAGTTTTGAAATTAAAAGTAGAATATCAAATAAGGTTATTATTAGTATTTAATTATAATACTTTATATTTGAATTATCAGTATATTTTCTTAATAGTTAAAATATATTCTACTTTTTATTTAATATTATTAGTAATATTTATTGGGGGTGGTAATTTGATGGTTTGTTTAAGAAATAAATCATTTATTGCTTTATAGAATTTACTAAATAAAAATATAAGATAAATTTTTATAATAAGTAGTAGATTTAATTAAAAGGAATCTCTAGTTTGATTAATAATTTTAAATTTATTTTGGATTAAATAATCTAGTTTTTTTAAAGGTTATTATATTGAAAAGTCTTTTATACTAAGTTATATATAGTCTTCTATATTGAAGTTGATTAAGTGATAATATGAATTAATTGATTGAAATATTTTTTCTTGTATATATAAGATATTTTTTTTTATTTAATTGAATATTAGTTTATTATATTTAATATGCTTTTTAGTATTAATTATATTCAAATTGTTAATAGATATAATAAAATCGAATTTCTAATTTTAAAGGTTGTAAGGTAAGTGATTATATAGAATTTCGTATAGAGATTAATTATCTAATAATTTGTAAGGAAATGTAAATTAAATATAATCCATTATTAATAGGAATTCAGATTAATTATTTTGATAATAGTTTATAAAGAATCACAAATATTATTAAAGATATTAATTATAAATCTTAATCTAATTATTAATTTGTAGGTAGTAAGTAGTAGATAGTTTGATTTGTATTCCTAAGATATTATTGAATTCTTATTAGAAAGTTGATATGAATTGAAAACTGTAATTAGAGATTATAAACTTTAAGATACTGTAATATTTGTATATATGATATAAATACAAGTAAGTCTAATCTCTTAAATTGATTAATTTATGATAGGGTATTGAAATAGTTTATTTGATTAATTAATTAATAATAATGAATACATTATTATAACTATATTTATCTTTATTGAAACTATAATAGTTTATAATAATATATTCTCATGCTCTTGTAGAAACAGAAAGTGGATAAAGTAAACCGAAAATGTAATTTTTGGGAATAAAGCTGTATTTATATTTATAATAGTTCTGTATATATTGGTTGATTGTAAGAATTATATTCTTCTAATAATATTGCTTGATTAAAAGAGAGTAGATTTTCTTTATATTAGGATGTATAGTAGAAATTGAATTATAAGCTTTGCGAATTAAATAAATTTATAAATTATTGATATCCGGGATATATAAATAATTATTATAAAACAATAATCCTTTTATAAGAATAAAATATTTATACAATTTGATTATATAATTATATAAAGCTTCTAAACTCGAATAGAATCTATTTACTTTAATAATATAATTGATTATATTGAAAAACAGGGATATCATATTTATATCGAGATTTGCAATAATATTTAGTTTTTATTGAAAAAATTCACATATAATTCTAATATCTATCTAATTATTTTTTATAAACTACTATAATCAATTCTTCTTTTTAATACTATTCTATTAATCCAACTTATTAATGCAATAAATAAATATATCTATAAATAGATTATTCTTTTTAATATAATATATAATAATAAAGTTATAATTAATAAATAATTCTATTTAATATACTTATCGAATATTTAGCTATTTAATAAATATAAAATACTCAAAAACTTTATAATCAATATATATCTTAATCTAATACAAAAATTCAATAAATTCAATTTTTCAATAATCTAAGAATTTGATAATTACAAATATTTCTTTATTATAAACTTTATAATTCAATTCAATAATAATCATTGTTTTCGAAAAGTAGGTAACTAATAACTATTCGTTATTATACTTCTAAAAAAGTATATTAATAATTATATTATTGAATATATCGGTTTTCAATATATAAGATAGTATATAATGATAATGCTGTAGAAGAGAAATAAAGATAAATTTATCTTTAAATATATCGAATATGTTTTAATAAATTTTATTGAAATAGAATTTAATATTTGTTTTTATAAATTTGTAAAGAGATTTTGTTATTATATTATAATCTTTAATAAATCAATAATAAAAATTACAAAAACCTAAAAATAATTAAATATCTTTTATAATAATAAAATAAATCCAAGTAACAATTACTTTGATTTTCTCTAAATCAATTTATACTTTATCAATAGAAATAATAAAATCTAAGTATTTGATACATTTAATATTAAATTCATATTTTTTAAAATCTATTTATAATCCAGTAAACTCAAATTACTCAAAAACATACTTAATATATTCTTCATATTTATCTTTATTTTTAGAATATATTAATATATTATTGAAATAAATAATACAAAAATCATCTAAATAATTGAATAAAATATTATTTATATATCATTAATAAGTTATAGAACTATTTGTTAATTTAAAAAATAGAACTTTATATTTATAAAAACTATATTAAATATAAAAGATAATATATTCTTTAAAAGTAGAATTTATATATATATAATAGAATACTTATTGAATATCTAATTTTGTATACACCTTTATATCAACAAATTATATAAATATTTTGTTAATAAAAAACAAAAAATATCTATCTTTATATATTAAAGAATTTAATAATTTAAAATCTATACAAAACTTTAAGCTTTAATTTGATTTTCTCACAAAAAGAATCAGTATTACAAATAATACTTGATTAGATTTTATAAATCCCTTAACAAAATTTTCAATAATATATTCTTTAATAATTTTAAATTATTCAAACAATATTTTATATAATAAACTATATTTAAAAGCTTTCTCACCTTTTTCTTCAAAAATAATCTTATAATTATATAAACAAAAGGAAAATAAAATATCAAATTCACATTTAAAGAATATTCAATAATATTACTAATAAACCTCAAAAATTAGAAATTCCATTTTAATATCTACAATAATACAATTAAAAACAATAATAGTTTTTGATTTAAAATTATTTAAAAAAACAATAGCAACTATAATTCAATAATAATTATTCTAATTAGATTTGTAATTTAAAATAATATTATTAATCTTTTTACAAATAACTATAAAGATTTTATAATTCTTATTTCTTTTGCAAATAAACTAGAATTGAATTAGCTTAAGTATATATAGATTATATATATTAAAGATATATAATAGAAAAGATTTATAAATAAATTGAATATAGACTTAATCAAGAATAGGTTTTTTTCTTAAATTAATTAAAATTAGAGATTCGATTATACCAGAGATTACTATATTAAACTTTTAAAGAGATATAATAAATATTATAAATATAATTAATACTATCTTCTATTATCTATTATTAATATAATAATATATCTTTTCCAATCAGGTATTTCAATTATCAGTGTTTTTTTACTTTAAGTAATCGATTTTAGATTGTTATAAATTGTTTCTAATTAAAAATATATTTTTTGATAAAAAAATAATAGAAGGATACTTAGAAGGTTATTCAAAACATTGTTTAAAACAATTAACTTTGATTCGGATCTTTATTAACTATTTATAATCTAGAATTATATTATATAAACCCAAATCAAAAAAAAAAAAAAAAAATATAACTATTATCGAATATCAATTATAAAATTAAAAAAAATTAAATAAATAATAGCTTTACCTTTTATACCATTATAATTTTTAATTTCAATTAATAATTCAAGTAATATAAAATAGGATTTAAATATAAGAAATAATAATAAAAGGAATATTCTATCAATAAAAACATAACCATTTACTCCGAAATCTATAAATACTTAGATATAATATAAATATTTATTCCTTGAAAATATATATAATAGATTTATAAAGTCATTTTTTATTAGTTTTGTTAAATTAAGGAATCTTATATCCTAAACTATACTTAAAAAGAAACTTTTACCTAAACATCTTGATTTAAATACTAGTTTTCAGTAATATAAATAAATTCAATAATTTTTGTTTATATATCTAAATTGATATTCTTTTCAATATTCTTTTTTACATTATAAAATTCTTTATTTTCTTTAATCTTTTAGATTTCTGTTATAATACTTATATTATTTATATATAAAATAAAACTATAATTTACTTTCAATATAGAAATAGGTATATTACAATTGAAATTGTTTTTTAAAAATAGAATACTATTTAGCTTAAAGATTTCTATATAACTAATAAAAGTATAAAAAAAATATAAAATCTAAGTGAGTAGATTTAGATTATTCAATAAACGAAAAGTGATTCTAGAAGGAATTAACAAAAGGGTTTTACTAAATGATTTTTTAAAAAGAATCTTTTTAATTATTCTATTACAATTACATTTTTAAAATATAACTTCGAATTCATTAATCTTAATAAGCTTATTTACTAAATCTTCTATAATATAATATTATTAAATATAAAAACTAATAATTTATTAAAGAAAATCAGAAATCTTTTTTTCTAAATTATAAAAGTATCACGGAATTCACCGTATAGTGTAACCTTACAAGTATTAATTTTGATATTCCTTTGGAATAATTATTCCTATAATTATTAATATTATTTCATTCATTTCATTTGTATATTTTATATACCTAATTAGATAAGTATTTTGTTCAATCAAAATATATAAACAGATATAATTATTAGAATTATATTTCAAATTAATCTAGTTTATTATTATCTTATATATCTATTCTTTAATCAAAATAATTATTAGATATAGCTATTATCTTTATAATAGTTATAAATCTGGTTGATATTTATATTATATTCTTATTATATATATATATCTTTTAATTATTTTGATTTATATATAATTTCTCCTATACCTTTTTATAATTTTATTATATCAAAATTCAATTCTTTAAAAGTTATTTGATTTGTTATTCATAAATATTAATCAAAATGATTTTCAAATTTATAATATTTTTGTATATTAAAAGATATTTAAAAGAATATTAAACTATTTAATTTCAAATCTATTCCGATTATTTCAATTAGTTTTAAAGAATTCTTGAAAAATAGAAAAACTTTTTATTAATTAATTTCTACTTATAATAAAAACTGACTTATTAAGGATTTATCTAAATCTATTATAATCATCGATTTTATAAGAAAATATAATTTGAATAATTAAGTAAAGTACTTTTTTGATTTTAATACCTACAAACAATTTCAATAAAAGGATTTAGAAGGAAATATTAAAATAATTTTATTATTATTCTCTAAAAAACCAATATTTAAGTTTATAAAATTTAAAATAATTATTTTTTAAAATATCTTAATTGAGCATTTTGCATTTCAAAGAAAATACCAATATCAGAAAAATAAATATAATATTATATATAAATTATATTAAAATATTTACAAATGGATTATAGAAACAGTAAATATATCTTATCTTATAAAATTCACTTTTGAAAATAATAATATCAAAGTCTTATTATTTAAGATAATCATTTAGAAACTATAGAATAAACTTATATTTATAATAACAATTATAAAATCTACTATTACTCAAAAATATCGAAATGTTTTCAGTAAGCAATTATAGATCAAATCGATCCAATCAAGTAATATAATGAATAGATTAGAGCTTATATGATTACAAAGTTGTATTATATCGAAATGGAAAATGATTTAATAATCATCAACTTTTTACAAGCTATAAAAATATATATACTTCCTATTTAAACAAATACTATATTTATTCAGATTGAGATTAACAATTAATTCGAAATTTTTAATTATTTTCTAAAACAATTTGGGGATATTTTTAATAGCTTAATCTATTAGGATTTTTTAGCTTCTAAAAGCAAAAGTATATTCTCGATTATCAATTTTAAATTCAAATAGAATTCTGATAATCTGTAAGGAAACAAAGTATA